>NC_053025.1:325983494-326333871 GCF_003073215.2 Triticum urartu
CTATGGCTAAGTGAGAGTGTTCACGCATTATAGTCCGATTGCCTTGTTCGTTGGGCTGAGCGCCTCCCTCAAAGGACCCAAACATGGGAAAAAGAGCGCTCAGTTTTATCCCTGAACACCCCAGCACTAGCGGCACGGGGGCAGAAGCCAACGACTCGCCATCTCTCAGAATTGATAAACATCCGCACAGAAGGTAATATTTTAAATTAAAACAGCATTGCTTAGTGCATATGAACAAGTTTTCAGCGCACAGGACAAAACGAGCGAGTTTTACTCAAAAATTACATCCAGAGAACATTCATCCGCCACAAGGCGGGCACCCTTCAGAACATCCTTATAGTAATTCTCGGGCTTGCGATGCTCCTTCCTCCACGGTGGCCTGTCCTTCACAAGCTTCTCAGCATCCAGCTTGCCCCAGTGCACCTTCACACGGGCAAGGGCCCTATGGGCACCTTCAATGCAGACGGAGCGCTTGATGACTTCGAGCCTTGGACAGGCCTCCACCAGCCGCCGCACCAGCCCGAAATAGCTCCCAGGCTGAGCCTCTCCGGGCCACAGCCGAACTACGAGGGCCTTCATGGCCTGTTCCGCCGCCTTGTGGAGCTCGACCAGTTGCTTCAGCTGGTCGCTCAGGGGCACGGGGTGTCGGGCCTCAGCGTACTGAGACCAGAACACCTTCTCCGTCGAGCTGCCCTCCTCGGCTCGATAGAATGCGGCGGCATCAGATACACTCCAGGGAAGATCTGCGAACGCTCCTGGAGAGCTCCGGATTCGGGTAAGTAACAGGTAACTCACGTTTATGTGTTTGCTTTGCATAAAGAATGCCTTACCCGCCGCTATCTTCTTCACCTCATCCAACTCCTGGAGGGTCTTCTGGGATTCGGCCTTGGCAGATTTGGCATTTTCAATAGCCACCGCAAGCTCGGACGCTTGCGTCTTCGAGTCACGCTCCAAACTCTCATGTTTTTCCATGAGAGCCTGGAGCTCTTGCCGCACCTTCCCAACCTCGGCCTCATACTTCTCCCGCTTGGTGCGCTCCGAGGCCGAATTCTTCTCGGCCTCGTCCATCGCTTGCTTAAGGGTCGCCACCTCAGACGTGGCCCCTACAATAGCCACGATAATCCTGTCATTTATTGCAATTGCACCTTTTTTACATATATATTTTTAACAAGGTATTTCTTACCTTCATTGTCCTCGAGCTACTTCTTGGCACGCTCGAGCTCTTGCTCGGACCTTTCGACGTCCTGCTTTAGCATGTCCACTTCCGCAGTCAGTGCGACAGACGCAAGCAGGGTAGCCTGCACATGCATATTGACTCATTTTTGTTAGACTCCTGCGAATTCTATTTGATCCTCTATTCGGCTTTTCTTCCCGAATGCCAAACAGAGCATCAGGGGCTACTGTCTATGCGGTACTATTATTTACACTTTCTTTACTTACCTCGAAGCCTGTCAAAAGGCTAGTACAAGCTTCAGTCAATCTATTTTTTGCGGACTGAACCTTCTGGACCACCGCACTCATAATAGCGCGGTGCACCTCGTCGATGGAGGCGCATTGGAGCGCCTCCAGCATATTGTCCGGCGCCTCCGGTTGGACGGAGGCTGCCGGCATGGTGGACTTGCTCCTCTTGGAAGGAGGTCCTCCACCAGACTCTGGAACCTTTAAAGGTTCCGGAGCGGTGTCCGGCTTCGAGCCAGACTTGGAGCCCTGGGGGGTTTCATACCCTTTACTCCTGGAGTCAGGGAGGTCGCCTTGCGGCGCCTCCAGGACCACCTCCTCCCGGCTTGGAACCTGTTGGGACAACACTTCGGTGTCGTCCGTAGGGCGGGGGAAGGAAGCCGTCGGAAGTGAGTTCACATCCGACGAGTCCAGTGAGCCGCTCGACGACGCATCGAGCCGGTCTTTGGGTGGGCTGCATAAACATGTTCGACGTGAGGGAAAGTTGTGCAATAAACGAATATTGTGAATTACTCTGGTATCCGGATACTTACGCCCTAGGCGCCCACTCCTCTCCGCCGCTGTCGGCGTCGGTGGAGCAGTTCAGAGGAAGAGTTTTCCCCTTCTTGGACCCTTCGGTCTCCCCAGTTGGGGCGGCCTTCCTTTTCTTCCCTTCCCCCGCGGGAGGGGGAGGGGTCTCTTCTTCTTCCTCCTCCTCGTCTTCACGGGAGGAGTGCGTCTTGGATTCGTCGGATGATGAATCCGACACCTCCGGGCGTCGGGCACTCTTTCGAGTCCCCGCGGTCTTCTTCTTGACCTTCTTCTCCGGCACCACATAGGGTGCCGGAACCAGCAGCCTCGCCAAGCGAGCGTCTGCTGGGCCTTCGGGCAGAGGGGCCGGACAGTTGATCTGTCCGGACGTCACCTGCAATCCTGTCAGGGGAAAGGGAGCTTAGATCCCGCATAGAGTCAAACTATGGAAAAATGATACACTGTAAAAGGAAAAAACAGCTTACCGCGAGCGCGTGACGCTGCGCACTGAATCCGCGATCCTCAGTAGCGAATGCGGGAGCCTCGGCGCCCTTGAAAAGCACCTTCCAGGCATCTTCGTACGTCGTGTCGAAGAGCCTTCTCAGAGTTTGGTGCCGCGCCGGGTCGAACTCCCACAGGTTGAAAGCCCGTCGTTGGCACGGGAGGATCAAGCGGATGAGCATAACCTGGATTACGTTGACGAGTTTGAGCTTCTTGTCCACTAGGGTTTTGACGCATGTTTGGAGTCCGGTCAGCTCTCCTTTTTTACCCCACGACAGGCCCGTCTCTTTCCAGGACGTGAGCCGCATTGGGGGCCCGGCCCGAAACTCAGGGGGCGCGACCCATTCGGCGTCGCGCGGCTCGGTGATGTAAAACCACCCCGATTGCCACCCCTTCAGGGTCTCCACAAAGGAGCCCTCGAGCCATAGGACGTTGGCCATCTTGCCCACCATGGCCCCTCCGCACTCCGCCTGGCTGCCGCGCACCACCTTCGGCTTAACGTTGAAAGTCTTGAGACAGTGCCCGAAATGGGGGCGGATGCGGAGGAAGGCCTCGCACACGACGATAAACGCCGAGATGTTGAGGACGAAGTTCAGGGCCAGATCGTGGAAATCCAGGCCGCAATAAAACATGAGCCCCTGGACAAATGGGTGGAGAGGGAAGCCCAGTCCGCGGAGTAAATGGGGGAGAAACACCACCCTCTCATGGGGCCTAGGGGTGGGGATGAGCTGCCCCTTCTCGGGGAGCCAGTACGCGATGTCGTTAGACAGGTATCCGGCCTTCCTCAGCTTTTTGATGTGTCCCTCTGTGACGGAGGAGACCATCCACTTGCCTCCCGCTCCGGACATGGCTGGAGAAGGTTGAGGTGGGGAGTGCGGACTTGGGCGCTGGAGCTCGAGTGTGCAAGAATGGATAGGCAAAGGAGGAAGAAGGCATAGGTGAAAAGGTGGATCTTTATCCCCTTATATGGGTGGATGCAGCTACATGTCCCCACCAGCCTGGTAAACTCGCTTATCTCCAAGCGCCGTAATCGATGGCGCGGTTGGGTTACCCATGCCCGTATTGATGAGAATCCCGGAATAAGGGGACACGATCTCTGCTTTAACAAGACGTGCCAAGGAAAACGCCTCGCATAATGCGCTGAGATGGGACAGTAAAACGGTTCGAATAAAAGCTAGGACGTGGTGTGATGTCACGCTACGGAATACGTCAGCAGATTAGATTTGTGTAAATATTATTCTCTCAATGGCAATATGTGGAAACTTATTTTTCAAAACCGGACACTATATTTGTGTTCAAAATCTTCTAATGAAGTACTTGGAGGAGGAACCCGCCTTGCAATGCCCCAGACAATATGCGCACCAGACTCGTCGTCATTGAATCCTGGTTCAGGGGCTACTGAGGGAGTCCTGGATTAGGGGGTGTCTGGATGGCCGGACTATACCTTCAGCCGGACTCCTGCATTATGAAGATACAAGATTGAAGACATCGTCCTGTGTCCGGGATGGACTTTCCATGGTGGGGAAGGCAAGCTTGGCGATACGGATATGCAGATCTCCTACTGTAACACCCCGGATGTAACTTTCCCAATTTGTCCTCCAACTCTTGCCATTTCCGGCATTAAGTTATATTTATTTCCTCGGGTTCGGGTTTTGTCTCCATGTGTTGTTGTCGTTGTCATGCATCTCATATCATATCATCATGTGCATTGCATCTGCATACGTGTTCATCTCATGCATTCGAGCATTTTCCCCGTTGTCCGTTTTGCATTCTGGCGCTTCGTTCTCCTCCGGTGGTCATTTCTAGTTTTCTTTCGTGTGTGGGGATTAAACATTTCCGGATTGGACCGAGACTTGCCAAGCGGCCTTGGTTTACTACCGGTAGACCGCCTGTCAAGTTTTGTATCATTTGGACTTCGTTTGATACTACAACGGTTAACCGAGGGACCGAAAAGGCCTCGTGTGTGTTGCAGCCCAACACCCCTCCAATTTGGCCCAAAACCCACCTAAGTCTTCTCCATCATCTAGAGCGTTCGATCACGACCGCGTGGCCGAAAACCGCACCTCATTTGGACTCTCCTAGCTCCCTCTATGCCTATAAATAGGCCCCCCTCGAAATATCCCGGATCCCCTCCTCCTCAAACCCTAGATCCACCCTCACCGCCGTCCGCCGCCACGTGGCGCCCTGGGATTCGTCCACCCGGGCGCCCACATCGCCCGCCGCCGCCACTCCCGCTCCGGCCCGGGAGGCCCACACCCGGCCCCCGCGGGCCCAGCCGCGAGCGCCGCCCCAACCTCCGTCGCGCCGCCTCCTCCTCCTGCCGCGCCGCCCGAGCCGCCCAGCTCGCCTGCGACCGCCGCCCCGACCTTCGCCGTGACGCACCTTGGCGGCCGCCGCCCCGCCCTTGCCTCCCCGAGCCGGCGCCGCTGCGTCCGGCCACCGCCCCGCTCCGGCCACTTCCTCACCCGCCGGCCCGGCCTGCTACAGTGAGCTCCGGCGAGAGCTTTGTCTAACCTCGTTTTGCGTGCAGATCTAGATCCGGTGAACAGTAACCCTAGGGTGATTTTTTTGTCTAAGTCCCGAAATTCTCAGTCCATATGCTCATGTTCACGGCTCCGTAACTTTGCATCCGTAGCTCCGATTCATGCATATAGCAAATCAAAATGTTCATCTCAGAGAGTCCATCATTTCATTCCATTGCATCATTTTCATTTGAGTTCATCTTGATGCCCGAAATTCTGTTAGAAGAGGGCTACTTGAGATTATTGTCAGATCTACTACTCCGTTTAGCTTTTTTTCATTTTTGCCATGATTAATGTGTGCATGATATGCCCGTGAGTTCTACATATGTCTTGTTAAGGGTTTTGTCATCTTTCCAGAGGTGCAACCCATGTATTTTTGTGATGTGTGTGTGGACTAGTGCAAGCTTGCAAAGTGGTGCACTTGCTAATTTTGTTTTCAAGGACTTAGTAATTTCACTAAGTCCTGGAGCTGTTTATCTCATGATGCCATATGTTCATGTTGTTTCCTAGTGATCCGTGCCTCTTTTGAGGATGATCAGTAAGGATGTTTTGTTAATATTGTAGTGCTCTATCCATCCATGTCTTTGTTTGCAATTATGGAGCATCCTAGCTTGAGTCAATCGAGATCTACTTTTGCTACTTTGTGAATCTGGCAGATTGTCAACTTGTTTGCAATTTTGCCGATGATGTTGTAGTTGATCCGTGCATGCTATGTTATTGTTCTTGCCATGTCTACCTTGAATTTTGTGCCTTATTGATGAGTGTATGCTTGTCTTGCCATGACTTGCACCGTAGTGAGTGCATCGAGCTCGTAAACATGCCTACTTGAGTTATGTTTCAGCATGCTCCAGTTTTCACTAAGTCTGTGATCTGATTATGTTTTTGCTATGTTCACATGCTTGCAATTGTATTTTCTGATCCCTTTTGGCTCAAGGTCACTAAGGGACTTTTGTTAAGCTATTTGAGTATCTCCATGCCATGCTTTACTTTTCCATGATCAGGTCCTTTAGCATATAGTTTTGTTGCTCCGAAGAGGGCTACCTGATCTGAAATTCCAGACAAGTGTTAATTTCACTAAGTCTGAGATCTGTTTGCCATATGCATTTTTGCCATGCTTGTTTGAACCTGTTAATGGATTAATTAGCCGTAGCTCAGTGCTAGACTTTTGTTAAGTATCTTGTGTGAATACCTGCCATGTATTTTTTTTGTCATGTTTGGGTGCTGTAGCTTGTTCATTTCATTGCATTTAGATGCCTACTTGCTGTAAATCGCAGACCGGTGTCATTTTTGAATCGCTTGCCATTTCCAAACCGTAATTCCGATTCCGGCGTTCTTTATATCGTTTTCAAGAGATTTCATCTCATATTTCCAGTGGCACACTTTTATTTCCATGTTGAGGCCAGGTTCATGCATTTCCTATCACATCTCGCATTTTGCATCCCGCATCGCATCCCGCATAGCATATCATCTTTGCATCATATTGCTTGATCCTTGCACGTGGTTGATTGTGTCCTTGTTGCTGGTTTGTCTTGTTTGGGTAGAGCTGGGTGACGAGTTTGCTAACGAGGAGCTCGTTCAGTTTGCTTTCGAGGATCCAGTCAACTCTGACAACTGTGCAGGCAAGATGATCATACCCTCGAAATCGCTACTATCTTTGCTATGCTAGTTTGCTCGCTCTTTTGCTATGCCAATGCTACGATGCCTTCCACTTGCTTTCAAGCCTCCCAAAATGCCATGTCAAACCTCTAACCCACCATTGTCCTAGCAAACCGTTGATTGGCTATGTTACCGCTTTGCTCAGCCCCTCTTATAGCGTTGCTAGTTGCAGGTGAAGATTGAAGGCCATTCCTTGTTGGAACATTTATTTACTTATTGGGATATCATTATATTACCATGTTATCTTAATGCATCTATATACTTGGTAAAGGGTGGAAGGCTCGGCCTCTCGCCTAGTGTTTTGTTCCACTCTTGCCGCCCTAGTTTCCGTCATATCGGTGTTATGTTCCCGGATTTTGCATTCCTTACGCGGTTGGGTTATAATGGGAACCCCTTGATATTTAGCCTTGATTAAAGCTTTTCCAGCAATGCCCAACCTTGGTTTTACCATTTGCCACCTAGCATTTTCTTTCCCTTGTGTTCTGCAGACTCAAGGGTCATCATTATTTTAACCCCCCCTGGGCCAGTGCTCCTCTGAGTGTTGGTCCAAGCTGTCAGCCGCCGGTGGCTACCAGGGGCAACTCTGGGCTAGCCTACTGGAAGTTTAGACAATCTGAGTGTGCCCTGAGAAAGAGATATGTGCAGCTCCTATCGGGATTTGACGGCACATTCGGGCGGTGTTGCTGGTCTTGTTTTAACCTGTCGAAGTGTCTTGAATTACCGAGATACCGAGTCTGATCGGAACGTCTTGGGAGGAGGTCTATTCCTTCCTTGACCGTGAGAGCTTGTCATGGGCTAAGTTGGGACTCCCCTGCAGGGATTGAACTTTCGAAAGCCCCTCCCACGGTTATGGGCAGATGGGAATTTGTTAATGTCCGGTTGTAGATAACTTGAACCTTAACTTAATTAAAATGAATCAACTGAGTGTGTTACCATGATGGCCTCTTCTCGGCGGAGTCCGGGAAGTGGACACGGTGTTGGAGTAATGTTTGCGCAGGTTGCTCTCTAGTTTCTCGCTCGTGCTTTGCCTCCTCTTCTCGCTCTCTTTTGCGAATAAGTTAGCCACCATATTTGCTAGTCGCTTGCTGCAGCTCCACATATATTTACCTTGCCTTACCTTTAAGTTTAAATAGTCTTGATCGCGAGGGTGCGAGATTGCTGAGTCCCTGTGGCTCACAGATTACTATTACACCAGATGCAGGGCCTGATGATTCCGCTCCAGGTGACGCGCTTGAGCTCAAGTGGGAGTTCTACGAGGACTCACAACGTTACTATGTTTCCTTTCCCGATGATCAATAGTGGTGTCCAGTTGGGGGTGATTGGGACCGTGTCGCATGTTGGGTTCTCTTTTATTTTGGTGCCGTAGTCGGGCCATGAGTGTTTGGATGATGTAATGTTATTTATGTACTTCATTGACGTGGCGAGTGTAAGCCAACTATGTTATCTCCCCTCTATTATTTATATTACATGGGATGTTGTGAAGATTGCCTAACTTGCGACATATGCCTTCAATGCGATTATGCCTCTAAGTCATGCCTCGACACGTGGGAGATATAGTCGCATCGAGGGTGTTGCACCTACCATTGTAACCGACTCTATGTAACCCTAACCCTACCCGGTGTCTATATAAACTGGAGGGTTTTAGTCTGTAGGACAACATACACATCAACAATCATACCATAGGCTAGCTTCTAGGGTTTAACCTCTTCGATCTAGTGGTAGATCTACTCTTGTACTACCCATATCATCAATATTAATCAAGCAGGACTTAGGGTTTTACCTCCATTGAGAGGGCCCGAACCTGGGTAAAACTTCGTGTCCCTTGTCTCCTATTACCATCCGGCCTAGACGCATAGTTTGGGACCCCCTACCCAAGATCCACTGGTTTTGACACTGACAGTAGCATTATAAGATGATCTCTCACTAAATTACCAAGGTATAAGTGTTCTCCCTGAGTATGCACCATTGAGAAAGTTCTTCGTGCTGAGACACCACGTGATGATCGGGTGTGATAGCCTCTACGTTCAAATACAACGGGTGCAAAACAGCTGCACACGCAGAATGTTCGGGTTAAACTTGATGAGCCTAGCATATGCAGATATGGCCTCGGAACACTGAGACCGAATGGTCGAGCGTGAATCATATAGTAGATATGATCAACATAGTGATGTTCACCATTGAAACGACTCCATCTCACGTGATGATCGGACATGGTTTAGTTGATTTGGAGCACGTGATCACTTAGAGGATTAGAGGGATGGCTATCTAAGTGGGAGTTCTTAAGTAATATGATTAATTGAACTTAAATTTATCATGAACTTATTACTTGATAGTTTTTTGCTTGTCTATGTTGATTGTAGATAGATGGCTTGTGTTGTTGTTCCGTTGAATTTTAATGCGTTCCTTGAGAAAGCAAAGTTGAAAGATGATGGTAGCAATTACACGGACTGGGTCCGTAACTTGAGGATTGTCTCATTGCTGCACAAAGGAATTACGTCCTGGAAGCAACACTGGGTGCCAGGCCTGCTACAGATGTTGCTGACAATGTTAAGAACGTTTGGCAGAGTAAAGCTGATGACTACTCGATAGTTCAGTGTGACATGCTTTACGGCTTAGAACCGGTACTTCAACGACGTTTTGAACGTCATGGAGCATATGAGATGTTCCAGGAGTTGAAGTTAATATTTCAGGCAAATGCCCGAATTGAGAGATATGAAGTCTCCAATAAGTTCTATAGCTGCAAGATGGAGGAGAATAGTTCTGTCAGTGAACATATACTCAAAATGTCTGGGTATCAGAATCACTTGACTAAACTGGAGTTAATCTTCCTGTTGATAGTGTTATTGACAGAGTTCTTCAATCACTGCCACCAAGCTACAAAAGCTTCGTGATGAACTATAATATGCAAGGGATGGATAAGCCAATCCCCGAGCTCTTTGCAATGCTAAAGGCTACGGAGGTAGAAATCAAAAAGGAGCATCAAGTGTTGATGGTCAACAAGACCACTAGTTTCAAGGAAAAGGGTAAACGGAAGAAGGGGAACTTCAAGAAGAATAGCAAACAAGTTGCTACTCAAGAGAACAAACCCAAGTCTGGTCCTAAGCCTGAAACTAAGTGCTTCTACTACAAACATACTGGTCACTTGAAGCGGAACTACCCCAAGTATTTGGCGGATAAGAAGGATGGCAAGGTGAACAAAGGTATACATGTTATTGATGTGTACCATACTAATGCTCGCAATAGCACCTGGGTATTTTATACTAGTTCTGTTGCTAATATTTACAACTCAAAAACAGGGACTACGGATTAAGCGAAGATTGTCTAAGGACGAGGTGCCGATGCGCGTGGGAAATGGTTCCAAAGTCGATATGATCGCAGTCGACACGCTACCTCTACATCTACCTTCGGGAATAGTTTTAGACCTGAATAATTGTTATTTGGTGCCAGCATTGAGCATGAACATTATATCTGGATCTTGTTTGATGCGAGATGGCTATTCATTTAAATCAGAGAATAATGATTGTTCTATTTATATGAGTAATATCTTTTATGGTCATGCACCCTTGAAGAGTGGTCTATTCTTATTGAATCTCGATAGTAGTGATACACATATTCATAATATTGAAGCCAAAAGATGCAGAGTTGATAATGATTGTGCAACTTATTTGTGGCACTACCGTTTAGGCCATATTGGTGTAAAGCGCATGAAGAAACTCCATACTGATGGACTTTTGGAACCACTTGATTATGAATCACTTGGTACTTGCGAACCGTGCCTCATGGGCAAGATGACTAAAACGCCGTTCTTTGGAACTATGGAACGAGCAATAGATTTGTTGGAAATCATACATACAGATGTATGTGGTCCAATGAATGTTGAGGCTCGCGGCGGGTTTCGCTATTTTCTCACCTTCAAAGATGATTTAAGCAGATATGGGTATATCTACTTAATGAAACATAAATCTGAAACATTTGAAAAGTTCAAAGAATTTCAGAGTGAAGTTGAAAATCATCGTAACAATAAAATAAAGTTTCTACGATCTGATCGTGGAGGAGAATATTTGAGTTACGAGTTTGGTCTTCATTTGAAAAAATGCGGAATAGTTTCGCAACTCACGCCACCCGGAACACCACAGCGTAATGGTGTGTCTGAACGTCGTAATCGTACTTTACTAGATATGGTGCGATCTATGATGTCTCTTACTGATTTACCGCTATCATTTTGGGGTTATGCTTTAGAGACGGCTGCATTCATGTTAAATAGGGCACCATCAAAATTCGTTGAGACGATGCCTTATGAAATGTGGTTTACAAGAAACCAAAATTGTCGTTTCTTAAAGTTTGGGGCTGCAATGCTTATGTGAAAAAACTTCAACCTTATAAGCTCGAACCCAAATCGGAGAAATGTGTCTTCGTAGGATACCCAAAGGAAACTGTTGGCTACACCTTCTATCACAGATCTGAAGGCAAAACGTTTGTTGCTAAATTTGGATCCTTTCTAGAGAAGGAGTTTCTCTCGAAAGAAGTGAGTGGGAGGAAAGTAGAACTTGATGAGGTAACTGTACCTGTTCATCACAGAAACCGGTTCCTGTGACACCTACACCAATTAGTGAGGAAGTTAATGATGATGATCATGAAACTTCAGATCAAGTTGTTACTGAACCTCGTAGGTCAACCAGAGTGAGATCCGCACCAGAGTGGTACGGTAATCCTGTTATGGAGGTCATGTTGCTAGACCCTGACGAACCTACGAACTATGAAGAAGCCATGGTGATCCCAGATTCCGCAAAATGGCTTGAGGCCATGAAATCTGAGATGGGATCCATGTATGAGAACAAATTGTGGACATTGGTTGACTTGCGCGTTGATCGGCAAGCCATTGAAAATAAATGGATCTTCAAGAAGAAGACTGGCGCTGACGGTAATGTTACAGTCTATCAAGATCGACTTGTTGCAAAAGGTTTTCGACAAGTTCAAGGGATTGACTATGATGAGACTTTCTCACCCGTAGCGATGCTTAAGTCTGTCTGAATCATGTTAGCAAGTGCTGCATTTTATGACTATGAAATTTGGCAAATGGATGTCAAAACTGCATTCCTGAATGGATTTTTGGAAGAAGAGTTGTATATGATGCAACTGGAAGGTTTTGTCGATCCAAAGGGAGCTAACAAAGTGTGCAAGATCTAGTGATCCATTTATGGACTAGTGCAAGCCTCTCAGAGTTGGAATAAATGTTTTGATAGTGTGATCAAAATATATGGTTTTATACAGACTTTTGAAGAAGCCTGTATTTACAAGAAAGTAAGTGGGAACTCTATAGCATTTCTGATATTATATGTGGATGACATATTGTTCATTGGAAATGATATAGAATTTCTGGATAGCATAAAAGGATATTTGAATAAGAGTTTTTCAATGAAAGACCTCGGTGAAGCTGCTTATATATTGGGAATCAAGATCTATAGAGATAGACCGAGACGCTTAATTGGACTTTCACAAAGCACATACCTTGACAAAGTTTTGAAGAAGTTCAAAATGAATCAAGGAAAGAAAGGGTTCTTGCCTGTGTTACAAGGTGTGAAGTTGAGTAAGACTCAATGCCCGACAACTATAGAAGATAGAGAGAAAATGAAAGATGTTCCCTATGCTTCAGCCATAGGCTCTATCATGTATGCAATGCTGTGTACCAGGCCTGATGTGTGCCTTGCTATTAGTTTAGTAGGGAGGTAGCAAAGTAATCCAGGAGTGGATCACTGGACAGCGGTCAAGAACATCCTGAAATACCTGAAAAGGACGAAGGATATGTTTCTCGTTTATGGAGGTGACAAAGAGCTTGTCGTAAATGGTTACGTTGATGCAAGCTTTAACACTAATCCGGACGATTCTAAATTGCAAACCGGATACGTGTTTTTATTATACGGTGGAGCTGTCAGTTGGTGCAATTCTAAACAAAGCGTCGTAGCGAGATCTACATGTGAAGCGGAGTACATAGTTGTTTCGGGAGCAGCAAATGAAGGAGTCTGGATGAAGGAGTTCATATCCGATCTAGGTGTCATACCAAGTGCATTGGGTTAAATGAAAATCTTTTGTGACAATACTAGTGCAATAGCTTTAGCAATGGAATCCAGATTTCACAAGAGAACCAAGCACATCAAGAGACGCTTCAACTCCATCCGGGATCAAGTCCAGGTGGGAGACACAGAGATTTGCAAGATACATACGGATCTAAATGTTGCAGACTCATTGACTAAGCCTCTTCCACGAGCAAAACATGATCAATACCAAGGCTCCATGGGTGTTAGAATCATTACTGTGCAATCTAGATTATTGACTCTAGTGCAAGTGGGAGACTGAAGTAAATATGCCCTAGAGGCAATAATAAAGTTATTATTCATTTCCTTATATCATGATAAATGTTTATTATTCATGCTAGAAGTGTATTAACCGGAAACATGACACTTGTGTGAATACATAGACAAAACAGAGTGTCACTAGTACGCCTCTACTTGACTAGCTTGTTGAATCAAAGATGGTTATGTTTCCTAACCGTAGACAAAGAGTTGTCATTTGATTAACAGGATCACATCATTAGGAGAATGATGTATGATGTGATTGACTTGACCCATTCCGTTAGCTTAGCAATTGATCGTTTAGTTTGTTTCTATTGCTTTCTTCATGACTTATACATGTTCCTGTGACTATGAGATTATGCAACTCCCGTTTACCGTAGGAACACTTTGTGTGCAACCAGACATCACAACGTAACTAGGTGATTATAAAGGTGCTCTACAGGTGTCTCCAAAGGTACTTGTTGGGTTGGCGTATTTCAAGATTAGGATTTGTCACTCCGATTGTCGGAGAGGTATCTCTGGGCCCACTCGGTAATACACATCACTCAAGCCTTGCAAGCATTGTAATTACTGAGTTAGTTGTGGGATGATGTATTACGGAACGAGTAAAGAGACCTGCCGATAATGAGATTGAACTAGGTATTGAGATACCAACGAACGAATCTCAGGCAAGTAACATACCGATGACAAAGAGAACAACATATGTTGTTATGCGGTTTGACTGATAAAGATCTTTGTGGAATATGTAGGAGCCAATATGAGAATCCAGGTTCCGCTATTGGTTATTGACCGGAGACGTGTCTCGGTCATGTCTACATAGTTCTCGAACCCGTAGGGTCCGCATGCTTAAAGTTCGATGTCGGTTACATTATGAGTTTATGTGTTTTGATGTACCGAAGGTAGTTCGGAGTCCCGGGTGTGATCATGGACATGACGAGGAGTCTCAATATGGTCGAGACATGAAGATTGATATATTGGACGACTATATTCCTACACCGGAATGGTTTCGGGGGTTATATGATATATACCGGAGTACCGGGGGGTCACTGGAACCCCCCGGGGGTTACTGGCCCTTATGGGCCCAAGTGGTGGGAGAGGAGAGGCGGCAGGATGTTGCGCGTGGCCCCCCTTGCCCCAAGCCGAATTGGGAAAGGGAAGGGGGCGGCGGCCCCCTTCTTCTTCCTTCTCTCCGCCTCCTCCTTCCCCCTTCTCCTAGTTGGAATAGGAAAGGGGGGCAAAACCTAATTGGAGTAGGATTACCCCCCCCCCTTGGGCGCACCTCCTCCCCTTGGCCAGCCCCCTCCTCCTCCCCCCTTTATATACAGAGGAGGGGGCACCCCATAGACACAAAAATTGATCTCTTAGATCTTTTAGCCGTGCGCGGTGCCCCCCTCCACCATAATCCACCTCGGTCATATCGTAGCGGTGCTTAGGCGAAGCTCTGCGTCGGTAGAACATCATCATCATCCCCACACCGTTGTGCTGACAGAACTCTCCCTCAAAGCTCGGCTGGATCAGAGTTCGAGGGATGTCATCGAGTTGAACGTGTGCAGAACTCGGAGGTGTCGTGTGTTCGTTGCTTGATCGGTTGGATCTTGAAGACGTACGACTACATCAATCGCGTTGTGCTAACGCTTCTGCTTTTGGTCTACGAGGGTACGTGGACACACTCTCCCCTCTAGTTGCTATGCATCACCATGATCTTGCATGTGCGTAGGAATTTTTTCGAAATTACTACGTTCCCCAACACTTCCTTGCATATGCTAGATTTTGCTCTTCTTGCTAATTTGTTTTCCTATAAAATTCCTATGCATAGGAAGTATGTTAGACTTAGATGTGATTTTCATATACTACATGATGCTCTCTTCGTGCTTCAATTGCTATCTTTCATGTGAGCATCATTAGAATTATCGATGCCAAGCTAAGGGCGTTAAACAATAGCGCTTGTTGGGAGGCAACCCAATTTTATTTTTGTTTTTGCTTTTAGGTTCTGTTTTGCATTTAATAATTTATCGAGCCTCAGGTTAGATGTGGTTTTATATTTTAATTATTGTTTGTTCCAAGTAAGACCTTTGGGATAGCTTACGGTGATAGTTAATTTGATCTTGCTGAAAAGCAGAAACTTTTGCGCTTAGGAAATTAAGTTTCATTTTCAGATGAAGTGCGATAAAATACTGATTCTTTTTTCAGAAGATTCGTAAACAAATTTCTAAGGTCTTCCTAATTTTTCAGAATTTTTGGAGTTACGAAAGTATTTGAGAGTTATAGATTGCTACAAACTGTTCTGTTTTTGACAGATTCTGTTTTTCGTGTGTTGTTTGCTTATTTTGATGCATCTATGGCTAGTATTAGGGGGTATGAACCATGGGAAAGTTGGAATACAATAGATATTACACCAATATAAACAAAGAATTAGTTAACAATAGTACCAAAAGTGGTGAGTTATTTTCTTATACTAATGGAGCTTATGAGATTTTCTGTTGAGTTTTGTGTTGTGAAGTTTTCATGTTTTGGTAAGCATTTGATGGACTGTGGAATAAGGAGTGGCAAGAGCCTAAGATGGGGGATGCTTAAGGCACCCCAAGGTAATATTAAATGACAACCAAGAGCCTAAGCTTGGGGATGCCCCGGAAAGCGTCCCCTCTTTCGTCTTCATCTATCGGTAACTTTACTTGAGGCTATATTTTTATTCACCACATGATATGTGTTTTGCTTGGAGCATCTTGTATGATTTGGGTCTTTGCTTTTTAGTTTGACACAATCATCCTAGCTATAAACACCTTTTGAGAGAGACATGCATGAATCATGATTTATTAGAATACTCTATGTGCTTCACATATATCTTTTGAGCTAGGCAAATTTGCTCTAGTGCTTCACTTATATCTTTTTAGAGCACGACGGTGGTTTTATTTTATAGAAATTGATGAACTCTTGCACTTCACTTATATTATTTTGAGATTGTTTAAAACAGCATGGTAATTTGCTTTGGTTATAAACTTAGTCCTAATATGATAGGCGTCCAAGAGGGATATAATAAAAACTTTCATATAAAGTGCATTGAATACTATGAGAAGTTCGATTCCTTATGATTTTTTTGAGATATAAAGATGGTGATATTAAAGGCATGCTAGTGAGTAGTTGTGAATTCGAGAAATACTTGTGTTAAAGTTTGTGAGTCCCGTAGCATGCACGTATGGTGAACCATTATGTGATGAAGTCAAAGCATGATTTATTTATTGATTTTCTTCCTTATGAGTGGCGGTCGGGGACGAGCGATGGTCTTTTCCTACCAATCTATCCCCCTAGGAGCTTGCACGTACTACTTTGTTTCGATGACTAATAGATTTTCTCAATAAGTATGTGAGTTCTTTAGGACTAATGTTGAGTCCATGGATTATACGCACTCTCACCATTCCGCCATTGCTAGCCTCTCTAGTATCGCGCAACTTTCGCTGGTACCATAAACCCACCATTTACCTTCCTCAAAACAGCCACCATACCTACCTATTATGGCGTTTCCATAGCCATTCCGAGATATATTTCCATGCAACTTTCCACCATTCCGTTTATATGACACGCTCCACTATTGTCATATTTCTTTGCATGATCATGTAGTTGACATCGTATTTGTGGCAAAGCCACCATTCATAATTATTTCATACATGTCACTCTTGATTCATTGCACATCCTGGTACACCACCGGAGGCATTCATATAGAGTCATATTTTGTTCTAAGTATCGAGTTGTAATTCTTGAGTTGTAAGTAAATAAAAGTGTGATGATCTTCATCATTAGAGCATTTCCCATGTGAGAAAAGGATGATGGAGACTATGATTCCCCCACAAGTTGGGATGAGACTCCAGACGAAAAAAGGAGGCCAAAAAATGAGAGAAGGCCCAAATAAAAAAATGAAAGAAAAGAGAGAAGGGGCAATGTTACTATCCTTTTACCACACTTGTGCTTCAAAGTAGCACCATGATCTTCATGATAGAGAGTCTCCTATGATATCACTTGGGAATTTTCATTATAGAACTTGGCTTGCATATTCCAATGATGGGCTTCCTCAAATTGCCCTAGGTCTTCATGAGAAAGCGAGTTGGATGCGCACCCACTTAGTTTATTTTTGAGCTTTCATAAACTTATAACTCTAGTGCAGCCGTTGCATGGCAATCCCTACTCACTTACATTGATATCTATTGATGGGCATCTCCATAGCCCGTTGATACGCCTAGTTGATGTGAGACTATCTCCTTCTTTTTGTCTTCTCCACAACCACCGTCTATACCACCTATAGTGCTATATCCATGGCTCACGCTCATGTATTGCGTGAAAGTTGAAAAAGTTTGAGAACGTTAAAAGGATGAAACAATTGCTTGGCTTGTCATCGGGGTTCTGCATGATTTAAATATTTTTTGTGATGAAGATGGAGCATAGCCAGACTATATGATTTTGTAGGGATAGGCTTTCTTTGGCCATGTTATTTTGAGAAGACATAATTATTTTGTTAGTATGCTTGAAGTATTATTGTTTTTATGTCAATATTAAACTTTTGTTTTGAATCATACGGATCTGAACATTCATGCCACAATAAAGAGAAGTACATGGATAAATATGTTAGGTAGCATTCCACGTCAAAAATTTTGTTTTTATCATTTACCAACTAGAGGACGAGCAGGAATTAAGCTTGGGGATGCTTGATACGTCTCCAATGTATCTATAATTTTTGATCATTCCATGCTATTATATTATCTGTTTTGGATGTTTCATATGCATTAATATGCTATTTTATATGATTTTTGGGACTAACCTATTAACCTAGAGCCCAGTGCCAACTCCTGTTTTTTACTTGTTTTAGAGTTTCGCAGAAAAGGAATACCAAACAGAGTCCAGACGGAATGAAACTTTCGCGATGATTTTGCTTGGACCAGAAGACATCCAGAGGGCTTGGAGTGCACGCCAGAAAGCCACGAGGCGGCCACAAGGTCGGGAGGTGCGCCTAGGGGGGTAGGGCGCTCCCCCACCCTTGTGGGCCCCTCATGACTCCATCGGCCTATTTCTTTCGCCTATATATTCTCAAATATCCCAAAACCTTCCAGGGGAGCCACGAAACCACTTTTCCACCGCCGCAATATTCTGTACCTATGAGATCCCATCTAGGGGCCTTTTCCGGCGTCCTGCCGGAGGGGGATTCGATCACGGAGGGCTTCTACATCAACACCATTGCCTCGCCGATGAAGCGTGAGTAGTTTACCACAGACATACGGGTCCATAGCTAGTAGCTAGATGGCTTTTTCTCTCTCTTTGATTCTCAATACAAAGTTCTCCTCAATGTTCTTGGAGATCTATTCGATTTAATACTATTTTGCGGTGTGTTTGCCGAGATCCAATGAATTGTGGATTTATGATCAGCTTATCTATGAATATTATTTGAATCTCCTATGAATTCTTATATTCATGATTTGATATCTTTGCAAGTCTCTTTAAATTATTGATTTGTTTTGGCAAACTAGATTGGTTTTTCTAGCAATGGGATAAGTGCTTAGCTTTGGTTTCAATCTTGCGGTGCTCGATCCTAGTGACAGAAGGGGAACCGACACGTATTGTATTGTTGCCATCGAGGATAAAAAGATGGGGTTTTCATCATATTGTTTGAGTTAATTCCTCTACATCATGTCATCTTTCTTAATGTGTTACTCTGTTCTTTATGAACTTAATACTCTAGATGCATGCTGGATAGCGGTCCATGTGTGGAGTAATAGTAGTAGATGCAGGCAGGAGTCGGTGTACTTGACACAGACATGATGCCTATATTCATGATCATTTCCTTAGATATTGTCATAACTTTGCGCTTTTCTATCAATTGCTTGGCACTAATTTGTTCACCCACCATAATATTTTCTATCTTGAGAGAAGCCTCTAGTGAAATCTATGGCCCCCGTGTCTACTTTCCATCATATAAGTTTCCGATCTACAATTTTAGTTTCCTATTTACTTTGTTTGCAATCTTTTACTTTCCGTTCCATAATCCAAAAATACCAAAAATATTACTTCCCCGTTTATCCATCTATATCAGATCTCACTTTGCAAATAACCGTGAAGGGATTGACAACCCCTTTACCACGTTGGGTGCAAGTTGGTGTTTGTTTGTTCAGGAATTCGGTGGCTTGTGCATTGTCTCCTACTGGATTGATACCTTGGTTCTCAAAACTAAGGGAAATACTTACTCTACCTTGTTGCATCATCCTTTCCTCTTCAAGGGAAAAACCAACGCAAGCTCAAGAGGTAGCATATTACTCCCGCATGGGTCAATCACAACAGGTGTTTTGTAAAAAAATGCATCTTGATGTTCCATGAAATGAATAGGCATATTGCTAGTTAATGTATAATTGTGGACTATTGTCTGACCGATCATTAAGCCAAGTAGTACTACTATGAACTACTCCCTCGGTCCGTGAAAAACTGTAAATCTAGCATTAGAATTTTTTCCAACAAAGAGTGTACATCTACACTTCCAATGAAGTTAGCCTTTAATCTAATCGGTATTGATTGAGCAATGCAGCAATTTGTGCTCTAGCTATAGGCTACATGTCTATCCTTAAGTATAGCATGCAACAACCTTCATTTAATCTTGTTCTTTCAATGGTTGCATGCACACATAAGTCTTCTACTTTTGGGTGTTAATTATGCCAAGGAGTTTCGGTTCCTCTTGGTCAATGTGTAAATCTCTATATGTACAGTCTTTCACGGACGGAGGGAATTGTGCATATGCGAAGTTCACTAGGCTGCCATGTTTCACACTCCTCCATCGTAAGAGTGTAGATACTAGCTTTCATAAAAAATAAATAATGAATAGTATAAAAGAGCACTAACATTATACCGCCCAGTTTCCTTGCTCGTCCTCGATATCGGAAAGAATACTTTCATTCGCCGACATGTGGGACGTCGACCATCCTGGTCCACTTGCCATGTACCAAAATTAGAGTGCATCACATAGTGCTCTTTTATATTTTTGGTATTTTTATGATATAGATTGAAAGTAAAAGATAGCAAAATAAAATAGATTGGAAACTTGTATGATGGAAAATAGACCCGGGGGGCATAGGTTTCACTAGTGGCTTCTCACAAGATAGCATAAGTATTACGGTGGGTGAACAAATTACTGTCGAGCAATTGATAGAAAAGCAAATAATTATGACAATATCTAGGCATGATCATGTATATAGGCATCACGTCCGTGACAATTAGACCAAAATGATTCTGCATCTACTACTATTACTCCACACATCGACCTCTATCCAACATGCATCTAGAGTATTAAGTTCATCAGAACAGAGTAACGCCTTAAGCAAGATGACATGATGTAAACCCCATCTTTTTATCCTTGATGGCAACAATACAATATGTGTCGTTTCCCTTTCTTTCATTGAGATCGAGCACCGCAAGATTGAACCGAAAGCTAAGCACTTCTCCCATTGCAAGAAAGATCAATCTAGTAGGCCAAACCAAACTGATAATTCGAAGAGACTTGCAAAGATAAACCAATCATACATAAAAGAATCCATAGAAGATTCAAATATTGTTCATAGATAAACTTGATCATAAACCCACAATTCATTGGATCTCGACAAACACAATGCAAAAAGAAGACTTACATCAAATAGATCTCCATGAGAATCGAGGAGAACTTTGTATTGAGATCCAAAGAGAGAGACAAACCATCTAGCTACTAGCTATGGACCCGAAGGTCTGAAGTAAACTACTCACACATCATCCGAGGGGCCATGGAGTTGATGTAGAAGCCCTCTGTGATCCCCCTCCGCTGGAGCTCCGGAACAGGCCCTAAGATGGGATCTCTTGGGTACAGAAGGTTGCGGCGGTGGAAATAGGGTTTCGTGGTGCTCCTGGATGTTTGCGGGGTACATGGATATATATAGGAGGAAGAAGTAGGTTGGTGGAGCAACAAGGGGCCCACGAGGGTGGAGGGCGCGCCCAGGGGGTAGGCGCGCCCCCTGCCTCGTGGCCTCCTTGTTGATTGCTTAACGTCCACTCCAAGTCCTCTGGATCACATTTGTTCCAAAAATCACGTTCTCAAAGGTTTCATTCTGTTTGGACTCCGTTTGATATTCCTTTTCTATCAAACACTGAAATAGGCAAAAAATAGCAATTTGGGCTGGGCCTTCGGTTAATAGGTTAGTCCCAAAAATAATATAAAAGTGGAAAATAAAGCCCATTATCATCCAAAACAGATAATATAATAGCATGGAACAATAAAAAAATATAGATACGTTGGAGACGTATCAAGCATTCCCCAAGCTTAATTCCTGCTCGTCGTCGAGTAGGTAAATGATAAAAACAGAATTTTTGATGTGGAATGCTTCCTAACATATTTCTCAATGTAATTTTCTTTATTGTGGCATGAATGTTCAGATCCGAAAGATTCAAGATAAAAGTTTAATATTGACATAAAAATAATAATACTTCAAGCATACTAACTAAGCAATCATGTCTTCTCAAAATAACATGGCCAAAGAAAGTTCATCCCTACAAAACCATATAGTTTGGTCATGCTCCATTTTCGTCACACAAGAATGCTCTCATCATGCACAACCCTGATGACAAGCCAAGCAATTGTTTCATACTTTAGTAATCTCAAACTTTTTTCAACTTTCACGCAATACATGAGCGTGAGCCATGGATATAGCACTATGGGTGGAATAGAATATAATGAAGGGGGTTATGTGGAGAAGACAAAAAAGGAGAAAGTCTCACATCGACGTGGCTAATCAATGGGCTAAGAGATGCCCATCAATTGATGTCACTGCAAGGAGTAGGGATTGCCATGCAACGGATGCACTAGAGCTATAAATGTATGAAAGCTCAACAAAAGAAACTAAGTGGGTGTGCATCCAACTTGCTTGCTCACGAAGACCTAGGGCACTCGAGGAAGCCCATTGTTGGAATATACAAGCCAAGTTCTATAATGAAAAGTTCCCACTAGTATATGAAAATGACAAAACAAGAGACTCTCTATCATAAAGGTCATGGTGCTACTTTGAAGCACTAGTGTGGAAAAAGGATTGTAGCATTGCCCCTTTTTTATTTCTTTTATTTCTATTTTTTGGGCCTTCCTTTTTTTATTTGGCCTTTCTCTTTTTTTATTTGGGACAATGCTCTATAAATGATGATCATCACACTTCTATTTATTTACAACTCAATGATTACAATTCGATACTAGAACAAGATATGACACTATATGAATGCCTCCGGCGGTGTACCGGGATTGCCATGAATCAAGAGTGACATGTATGAAAAAATTATGAACGGTGGCTTTGCCATAAATACGATGTCAACTACATGATCATGCAAAGCAATATGATAATGATGACGCGTGTCATAATAAACGGAACGATGGAAAGTTGCATGGCAATATATCTCGGAATGGCTATGGAAATGCCATAATAGGTAGGTATGGTGGCTGTTTTGAGGAAGATATAAGGAGGTTTATGTTTGATAGAGCGTATCGTATCATGGGGTTTGGATGCACCGGCGAAGTTTGCACCAACTCTCAAGGTGAGAAAGGGCAATGCACGGTACCGAAGAGGCTGGCAATGATGGAAGGGTGAGAGTGCGTATAATCCATGGACTCAACATTAGTCATAAAGAACTCACATAATTATTGCAAAAATCTACAAGTCATCAAAAACCAAGTATTACACGCATGCTCCTAGGGGGATAGATTGGTAGGAAAAGACCATCGCTCGCCCCCGAGCTCCACTCATAAGGAAGACAATAAAATAACACCTCATGTCTCAATTTGTTACACAACGTTTACCATACGTGCATGATACGGGACTTGCAAACTTTAACACAAGTATTCCTCAAATTCACAACTACTCAACTAGCACAACTTTGATATCACTATCTCCATATCTCAAAACAATCATCAAGTATCAAACTTCTCTTAGTATTAAATGCACTTATATGAAAGTTTTATTATGCCTAAAAGCAAATTGCCATGTTGTTCTAAAGGACTCTCAAAATAATATAAGTGAATCATGAGAGATCAATTATTTCTATAAAATAAAACCACCACCATGCTCTAAAAGATATAAGTGAAGTACTAGAGCAAAAACTATATAGCTCAAAAGATATAAGTGAAGCACATAGAGTATTCTACTAAATTCCAATTCATGTGTGTCTGTCTCAAAAGGTATGTACAGCAAGGATGATTGTGGTAAACTAAAAATCAAAGACTCAAATCATACAAGACGCTCCAAGCAAAACTCATATCATGTGGCGAATAGAAATATAGCTCCAAGTAAAGTTACCGATGAACGAAGACGAAAGAGGGGATGCCTTCCGGGGCATTCCCAAGCTTAGGATTTTTGGTGTCCTTGTATTTTACCTTGGGTGCAATGGGCATCCCCAAGAATAGGCTCTTGCCACTCCTTGTTCCATAATCCATAAAATCTTTACCCAAAACTTGAAAACTTCACAACACAAAACTTAAAAGAAAATCTTCGTGAACTCCGTTAGTAAAAGAAAACAAACCACCACTTCAAGGTACTGTAATGAACTCATTCTTTATTTATATTGGTGTTAAACCTACTGTATTCCAACTTTTCTATGGTTTATAAACTCTATTACTAGCCATTGATTTATCAAAATAAGCAAACAACACACGAAAAACAGAATCTGTCAAAAACAGAACAGTCTGTAGTAATCTGTAGGTTTCGAATACTTATGTGACTCCAGAAATTCTAAAATAAATTTCTAGACTTGAGTACTTTATCTATTAATTATCTGCAAAAAGAATTAACTAAATATCACTCTCCAGTAAAAAATGGCAGCAATTCTCGTGAGCGCTAAAGTTTCTGTTTTTTACAGCAAGATCAAAAAAACTTTCCCCAAGTCTTCCCAACGGTTATACTTGGCACAAACACTAATTAAACACAAAAACATAGGCTATACAAATTATTTATTATTAAACAGGAACAAAATCAAGGAACAAAAATAAAATTGGGTTGCCTCCCAACAAGCACTTTTGTTTAACGCCCCTAGCTAGGCATAAAAGCGAGGATAAATCTAGGTATTGCCATCTTTGGTAGGCAATTCTTCAATAAGACACCTATAACTTTCAGGAGTTTCTTTATTTTTATTAATTATCAAACTCCTAGGCACGAAATCAAGAAAATCATTTGTAGCAAACGGTTCCTTAAGGATAGTGAGGAAATTGGGGTGAACACTTATTTATTTGAGGTCCGCATTTTCCTTACTAGAAGTTTCACCCTTATTTTTAGGAACATACATCAATTTGGCAATCTTAGAATTAGGAGGATTATTTTGCATGGAAGAAAAGGCAGACCCAAGGTTGGTAATAATATCCTCAATTTTATCAATTCTAGTGGAGTCTTGATCTATCTTTTCATTAATCATAGGTCCCTTTTCTTTAAAATTCTTAAGAGAAACTCCTACTTTAGATCCGTATTGGGTAATTTGGTTATGGATCTTTCTATCCAAATTTTCTATTAACTCTACTATGGCAACTTTATTTTCAATAATTTCAAGCCTTTGCATCACATGTTCCAAATTTAAAGTAGTAACATTAACCAAAAGAGGTGGTGGGCCAAACAAATCTATCATAGCATTATAAGAATCAAAAGTATGGCTACCCAAGAAATTTCCTCCGGTAATGGTATCAAGAATATATCTATTCCAAGGCGTGATGCCTACATAAAAATTGCGAAGAAGAACGGAAGTAGATTGCTTCCTAGTAGATCTATTTTGCGCATTGCAAATTCTGCACCAAGCATCTTCTAGATTTTCTCCCTCCCTTTGTTTAAAATTAAGAACTTCATTCTCGGGAGACAAAGGAGCGGCTAAAGGACTAGCCATAATGACGAAGCAAGTGGAAAATAGGCGAACGGAGAAGGAGGGCAAAAGGAAGAGAGGGAGAATAAAATGGCAAGGGTGAAGTGGGGGAGAGGAAAATGAGAGGCAAATGGCAAATAATGTAATGCGAGAGGATAAGAGTTGTGATGGGTACTTGGTATGTCTTGACTTGGCGTAGATCTCCCCGGCAACGGCGCCAGAAATCATTCTTGCTACCTCTTGAGCACTGCATTGGTTTTCCCTTGAAGAGGAAAGGGTGGTGCAGTAAAGCAGCATAAGTATTTCCCTTAGTTTTTGAGAACCAAGTTATCAATCCAGTAGGAGACCACACGCGAGTCACCTCATACCTACACAAACAAATAAGAACCTCGCAACCAACGCGATAAAGGGGTTGTCAATCCCTTCTCGGCCACTTGTAATAGTGATATCTGATAGAGATGATAATAATAAGATACTTTTTTTGGTATTTTTATGATAGTGATTGAAAGTAAAAGATAGCAAATAAAATAGATTGGAAACTTGTATGATGGAAAATAGACCCGGGGGCCATAGGTTTCACTAGTGACTTCTCTCAAGATAGCATAAGTATTACTGTGGGTGAACAAATTACCGTCGAGAAATTGATAGAAAAGCGAATAATTATGAGAATATCTAGGCATGATCATGTATATAGGCATCACGTCCATGACAAGTAGACCGAAATGATTCTGCATCTACTACTATTACTCCACACATCGACCGCTATCCAGCATGCATCTAGAGTTTTAAGTTCATAAGAACATGGTAACGTCTTAAGAAAGATGACATGATGTAGAGGCATAAACTCATGCAATATGATGTAAACCCCATCTTTTTATCCTCGATGGCAACAATACAATACGTGTCGTTTCCCTTTCTGTCACTGGGATGGAGCATAGAGGAACCACCTCGTAATGATGTGGAGGGATTTATTGATATGATTGCTGTAGGGGAAACGAGGAAAGTTTCCAATCCGAGAATCACTAGCATACATTTTCTTGTTCTACGTTACTTCGTAATATTTGCTAGTAGATGCTTGATTGGTCCCAGGAAATGTGGGAACCTTAGTGCTCCTGATATTTCTATTTTGCGCCATGCCTTGTTTCATGATACTACTTTCAGTTTAGGCGCTATTGTTGCTAGACAGTAAAATCTGAACCGTACTAAGGGCCCTGTCCTCGGAGGCATCTTTGCCTCGTGCCTTGCTGCACACTTTAACATACCTATCAGGCATTATGAGAAAGAGGAAAAGTTGCTACCCCTTATTGCTTTTGGTTATAAGATTATGGTAGCACATGAGTTTATTGTTAAGGATAAGAATAAGACACTTAAATATAAATTGATATATAACAAAAATTATTGTGAGTTTATTACCTTGCGTGTGCCCTCTTTGTTTGACATATTTTCAGGCAAGTACCTTGTTCCGCCGGAGGACATTCATGTCAGTTGCAGAGCCGGAGCCACCATCTGACCCTCACCGTCAGTCTATTTATCAGTGGAATCCGGAGGAGATCGCCAGCCAGTGGCAATCTGAGGACCCTTCTCAATACGACACCAACTACAATTTTGATCCATGGGCATAGACCAACTTAGGCCAAAATCCTAAGCTTGGGGGAGTACGTATTTCTCACCGACATTACATTCATGTTCACACACTCATGCCAGTTGTCAGTGCTCATACTTTTTCATTGTATCATCCATGCTAGTTTATTTTCATTTTCGAGCTTTCTTCTTGTGTGTTTGAAAAACCTTAAGAAAAAACAAAAAAAAATAGTTGTAGCTTTTAGTTAGTTTACTTTCCATGCCTATAGTAGTAGTAATTAAAAAGAAAACCCAAAAAGATCTCTTGTTCTTCTTTTGCTTGTTGGGAGCTTTCCCGTGTAAATAGTTTTGTTTATTTTCTTTGGGGGTCGAGAGGAGAAGACCATGATGAAAATGTTGAGCGGCTCTCATATGCATTATTGTTGATCTAACAAAGAGCCGATATTACCTTGTCTTGTCTCTTGAGTTGAATGCTTGCAGATTCCAGCTTGGTCCAATGCACGTGCACTATTATTATTACCCACACTATTCGGTCGTGCAAGTGAAAGGCAATAATCATGATATATGATGAACTGATTGAGATGAGAAAAGCTGGTATGAACTCGACCTCTCTTGTTTTTGTAAATATTATTAGTCCATCATTCCTGATTCAGCCTATTATGAAAGGAACATGTTTGCAGTGACAATTGGAGATTGTAGTTGCTTATGCCATACTTAATTAGCTAGGTGTTTATAATTGTTTACCTTGCGTGCCAACATGCTATTAAAATGGTTGTGATGTGGTATGATAGGGTGGTATCCTCCTTTGAACGATTCTAGTGGCTTGACTTGGCACATGGTCACGCATGTAGTTGAAACAAAATCAACATAGTCTCTATGATATTTATGTTCATGGTGCATTATATCCCACTCATGCTTGAATTCAATGTTGATTAATTTTAATGCATGTTCATGACTGTTGTCGCTCTCTAGCTGGTTGCTTCCCAGCCTTTTTCTAGCCTTCACTTGTACTAAGCGAGAATACTACTTGGGCATCCAAATCCATAAACCCCAAAGTTATTCCATATGAGTCCACCATACCTTCCTATATACGATATCTACCTGCCAAACTCTAAACCTTCAAATAAACATTCTGTTTTGTTGCTCGAATAGCTCATGTATCAACTAGAGCTGTCTATATCCTCCATGCTAGGCGGGTTATTCTCAAGAGGAGTGGACTCTGCTCCTCATTCACGAGAAAATGGCTGGTCACCGGGATGCCCAGTCCCATGCTCAAATCAAATCAAAATAATTGCAAACAAAACTCCCCCAGGATTCTTGTTAGTTGGAGGCACCCATTGTTTTGGGGATGCCATGGATTGATGCTTGTTGGTGGCGGGGGAGTATAAACTTTACCATTCTGCTTGGGAACAGCCTAGAATGTTTATAGCATGGAAGATATCAAGATCTCTTGGTTATTATGTTGACAATGAAAGTATACTGCTCAAAATATTATTCATCTCTATTTAAAAACCGAGCTCTGGCACCTCTACAAATCCCTGCTTCCCTCTACGAAGGGCTTATCCATTTACTTTTATGTTGAGTCATCATCCTCTTATTAAAATGCACCAGTTGGAGAGCACCGCTGTCATTTGCATCCATTACTGTTAGTTTACATTGAGTATAACTTGACTGGATCTCTTTTACCATGAATTACAATGTCTAGTCAATCCTTGATTTTTAAAGGTGCTCTGCATTTATGTTTTGCGGTCTTAGAAAGGGCTAGCGAGATACCATCTTGTTATATCATATCATGATTGTTTTGAGAAAGTATTGTCATCCGATATTTGCTATTATTGCTCGCATAGTTGATTATGCCATTGATATGAGTAAGCATGAGACCTAAATGTTATTGTGAATATGTTTAGTTCATAATCTTTGCTGAAAACTTGAATGCTGGCTTTACATATTTACAACAACAAGAGCAAACAGAGTTTGTAAAAGTTTTTCTTTATCACTTTCAGTTTATCAACTGAATTGCTTGAGGACAAGCAAAGGTTTAACCTTGGGGGAGTTGATACGTCTCCGTCGTATCTACTTTTCCAAACACCTTTGCCCTTGTTTTGGACTGTAACTTGCATGATTTGAATGGAACTAACTCGGACTAACGTTGTTTTCAGCAGAATTGCCATGGTGTAATTTTTGTGCAGAAATAAAAGTTCTCAGGATGACCTAAAAATCAATGGAGATTATTTTTGGATTATATAAAAAATACTAGAATAAGAATCCACGTCAGGGGCCCAGACCCTGTCCACGAGGGTGGGGGCGCGCCTACCCCCCTGGGTGCGCCCCCTGCCTCGTGGGCCCCCTAACGCTCCACCGACCTCAACTCCAACTCCATATATTCATGTTCGAGGAGCAAAAAATCAAAGAGAAGGATTCATCACATTTTACGATACGGAGCCGCCGCCAAGCCCTAAACTCTCTCGGGAGGGCTGATCTGGAGTCCATTCGAGGCTCCAGAGAGGGGAATCCGTCACCATCAATATCATCATCATCATCAACCTTCCTCCATCACCAATTTGATGATGCTCACTACCATGCGTGAGTAATTCCATCGTAGGCTTGCTGGACGGTGATGGGTTGGATGAGATTTATCATGTAATCGAGTTAGTTTTGTTAGGGTTTGATCTCTAGTATCCACTATGTTCTGAGATTGATGTTGCTATGACTTTGCTATGCTTAATGCTTGTCACTAGGGCCCGAGTGCCTTGATTTCAGATCTGAACCTATTATGTTTTCATGAATATATGTGAGTTCTTGATCCTCTCTTGCAAGTCTATAGTCACCTATTATGTGTTATGATCTGTTAACCCCGAAGTGACAATAATCGGGACCATTACCGGTGACGGCTGTAGTTTGAGGAGTTCATGTATTCACTATGTTAATGCTTTGGTGCGGTACTCTATTAAAAGCAGGCCTTAATATCCCTTAGTTTGCAATAGGACCCCGCTGCCACAGGAGGATAGGACAAAAGATGTCATGCAAGTTCTTTTCCATAAGCACGTATGACTATGTTCGGAATACATGCCTACATTACACTGATGAACTGGAGCTAATTCTATGTCACCTATGTTATAACTGTTGCATGATCGATCGCATCCGACATAATTCTCCATCACCGATCCAATGCCTATGAGATTTTCCTATATTGTTCTTCGCTTATTTACTTTTCCGTTGCTATTGTTACAATCACTATAAAACCCAAAAATATTACTTTTGCTACCATTACCATTATTATCATATTACTTTGCTACTAAATACTTTGCTGTAGATATTAAGTTTCCAGGTGTGCTTGAATTGACAACTCAGCTGCTAATACTTGATAATATTCTGTGGCTCCCCTTGTGTCGAATCAATAAATTTGGGTTATACTCTACCTTCAAAAACTGTTGCGATCCCCTATACTTGTGGGTTATCACGCATTCATCACAAGACAAGACAAACTTACACGCATCTTTGAAGAGAGTAGGCCAATAAAAACCGGATTGCAGTACCTTATGTGAAGTTCTATCTCCAGCATGGTGTCCTCCATAAGCCTCGGAGTGACACTTGCGTAGGATCTATTATTGTTCATGCTCAGCTACACAACGTCTAATAACGCCATCTACTCCTTCTTTATAATGGTGTGGGTCATCCCAAAAGTAATGTCCTAAATCATAGAAGAACTTTTTCTTTTGCTGTTGTGTGAAACTAGGGGGGTATAAATTTAGCAACAATGTAATTAGCATAATCATCATACCATGGAGCAGTATGAGAAACATTTATGACAGCTAATTGTTCATCAGGGAAGCTATCATCAATAGGTAGTGGGTCATCAAGAACATTCTCTAACCTAGACAAGTTGTCTGCAATGGGGTTCTCAGCTCCATGCAAATCAAATTCTTGAAGCAAGAGAACCCATCTAATAAGTCTAGGTTTAACATCTTTCTTTTCCATAAGATATTTAATAGCAGCATGATCAGTGTGAACAGTTACTTTGGAATCAACAATATAAGGTCTGAACTTATCACAACCAAACACAACTGCTAAAATTCTTCTTCAGTAGTAGCATAATTTCTTTGAGCACTGTCTATGGTTTTACTAGCATATTGGATAAAATTTAATTTCTTATAAATTCTTTGTCCTAGAACAGCACCTACAACATAATCACTAGCATCACACATAATTTTAAAGGGTAAATCCCAATCAGGTGGTTGAACAATGGGTGCAAAAATGAAAGCTTTCATCATCATCAAAGACAAAAGGAACATCTTTTTGTAAGGGATTGGTCAGAGGCCTGGAAATTTTAGAAAAGTCTTTAATGAACCTCCTATAAAAACTGAGATGACCAAGGAAACTTCTTATACCTTGAATGTCCTTGGGACACGGCATATTTTCAATAGCATCAACTTTAGCTTTATCAACTTCAATACCTCTTTTAGAAATTTTATGCCCCAAGACAATACCTTCATTAACCATAAAGTGGCACTTCTCCCAATTCAAGACAAGATTAGTTTCTTCACATCTCTACAAAACTCGATGAAGGTTTCTTAAGCAATCATCAAAAGAAGTTCCATATACGGAGAAATCATCCATGCAAACCTCAACAATCTTTTCACAGAAGTCAGAGAATATAGCAGTCATACATCTTTGAAAGGTAGCAGGTGCATTACATAAAACCAAAGGCATACATCTATAAGCAAAGGTACCGAAAGGGCAAGTAAAAGTTGTGTTTTCTTGATCCTCTTTTGACACAGGTATTTGGGAGAAACCAGAATAACCATCTAGAAAGCAAAAATGTGTATGTTTGGATAATATTTCTAGCATTTGATCAATAAACGGTAAAGGGTAATGATCCTTTTTAGTAGCTTTATTTAGTTTGCGGAAATCAATTACCATTCTATAACCTGTAACAATTCTTTGTGGGATCAATTCATCTTTATCATTAGGAACAATAGTAATGCCTCTCTTCTTAGGGACACAATGGACAGGACTTACCCACTGACTATCAGCAACGGGATAAATTATACCTGCCTCCGAAAGCTTTAGTATTTCTTTTCTTACCACTTCTTTCATCTTAGGATTTAACCGTTGTTGGTGATCAACAACTGGTTTCGCATCCTCCTCCAATTTTATTTTGTGTTGGCATAGAGTGGGACTAATGCCCTTAAGATCATCAAGAGTATATCCAATAGCCGCATGGTGCTTCTTCAGAGTTTTCAATAATTTCTTTTCTTCATGCTCTGAAAGGTTAGCACTAATAATAATAGGATATATCTCTTTCTCATCAAGATAAGCATATTTAAGAGTATCAGGTAATGGTTTAAGCTCAAACACGGGATCACTGTTGGGTGGAGGAGGATCCCTTAGGAATTCAACAGGCAAATTGTGTTTCAAAATAGGTCCATATTTAAAGAATACTTCATCTATTTCCCTTCTTTCATTCATAAACATATCATTTTCATGGTCTATGAAATATTGTTCTAAAGGATCATTAGGATGCATGGCAATAGAAGCAAGACCAATAATTTCATCTTTACTAGTTAATTCTTTATCATGGGGTTGTCTATGATATTTATCAAAATTAAACTCATGAGACATATCCCCCAAACCAATAGTAATAGTATCCTTTTTGCGGTCTATCCTAGCATTAACAGTATTCAAGAAGGGTCTACCAAATATAATGGGACAAAATTTATCTTGTGGGGAACCAAGAACAAGAAAATCAGCAGGATATTTAACTTTCCCACACAAGACTTCAACATCTCTACCAATCCCAACTGGTGAAATAGTGTCTCTATTGGCAAGTTTAATAGTAACATCAATTTCCTCTATCTCAGCAGGTGCAATATCATGCATAATTTCTTTATATAAGGAATGATGTATTGCACTTGCACTAGCACCCATATCACATAAGCCATGATAGCAATGATCTCCTATTTTAACAGAAATAATAGGCATGCCTACAACATGTCTATGTTTATTTTTAGTATCAGGTCTAGCAATTCTAGCAGCTTCATCACAGAAGTAAATAACATGACCATCAATATTATCGGCCAAGAGATATTTAACCATAGCAACACTAGGTTCAACTTTAATTTGCTCAGAGGGAGTAGGTGTTCTAGTATTACTCTTACGAACTACAGTTGAAGCTTTAGCATGATCCTTTATTCTAGCAGGGAAGGGTGGTTTCTCAATAAAGGAGTAGGAACAACAGGATCGTTATAAGTGATAGTCTTTTCTTCAACTTAAATAGGTTCAACTACTTTTACTTCAATGGGACAATTATATTTAAACCACTTCTCCTTAGGGAGATCAACGTGAGTAGCAAAGGATTCACAGAAAGAAGCTACTATCTCAGAGTCAAGTCCATATTTAGTGCTAAATTCACAGAAAGCATCGGTATCCATAAAAGATTTAACACAATCAAACTTAGGTGTTATACCTGACTCCTTACCTTCGTTGAGATCCCATTCTTCAGAGTTGCGTTTAATTATTTCCAATAAATCCCATTTGAATTCAATAGTCTTCATCATAAAAGAGCCAGTACAATAAGTATCGAGCATGGAGCGATTATCGAGAGGAAGCCGAGCATAAATTTTTTGAATAATCATTTCTCTTGAGAGCTCATGATTGGGGCATGAATATAACTGTAACATCCCAAATTTTCAATTTGGAATGTTATACATAGATCATTCTTGCATATCATATTTTGTTGCATTTCGTCTCGTGATCCTCGAAATCCTAAGCAACTCAAGGACCCTTGGAGAGAGTTGGCGATTTCCCAAATTTCATATTTGTTTTTTATCAAATATTGAAACAAAGACTTTTGGTTTTAATTATTTTTCTCTCCGAAAATATTTCATATTAAAATATATGAGAGGAGATAATATGACTTCTCCAAAATAATTGAAATATTGGAGGAAAAATATTAAAATCAAATATTTGATTTTATTTGCATTAGAAAAATTGCACGTTTTCAAAATTGCATTTTAGGGCCAAGAAAATGTTCATCTCGTTTTAAATATTTTATTTAGACGGAGAAAATTTGTTTTGGCATTTTTAGATTTTTCTTTTATTTTCTAGGATTTTTCTTAGTTTCGGCGGAAATATATTTAAAAAAAGGTTTCCGGACCCAGCCGAGCCGAAGCCCAGCCGGCCCGTCCCAGCCGTCTCCCTTGCGCGCGCACCGCTGTGCCTAGCTCGGACGCCGAGCGGAGTCCGAGCCGGACTCCTCCCCGGGCGCCCCCTCGCCCAAGCAAGCCGCCGCCCCCGCCCGCTTTAAAGGCCGTCGCCGAGCCCCGCCACCACCACCATCCCGCCGCCCCACAGCCCGCTCCCGAGCCGCGCCCTGCCGCCTCCCGCGAGCCGCCGCCGCCGCCGCTTTGCTGCCCCGCGCCGCCGCCGCCATCGCTACCCCGCGCCGCCGCCGCACCGTTGCCCCGTGAGCCCTGCCGCCCCGCCGCCCGAGCCCCGCCTCGCCAAAGCCACACCGGAGATACCTCGCCGCCGTTCGGATTAAAAAAAACCAATCTAGTTTTTTTAGAAAACCCTAGCCTGTTTTTTTAGTTTGCCGGTTTTTTTCCGGTTTTTCTTTTTCGCGGATTTTCGTCCAGAAGTTCGTTTTAACGAACGGTTTTCGCCCATTAGTTACAAACAACGAACGCTCGTTCGTTAGCCTGTTGGTCAGTTTCCTTTTATCGGATTATTCCGCAATTATTTCTGATCACAATTTCTGATCCAATTTTTGTTCTAGTTTATCTTTTCGCTCGTTAATCGGAATCAGGCGATTCAAGCGTCTAGATCTTCGTCTCGAGACCTTCTTTCCGCTTAACCAACTTGCACAAGTTTTTGCTACTGTAAAATTTGACCTAGGTCCATATTAGTAAACGGATCTTGTTTCTTTTGCCGTTTGAGTTTGGTTGCTCTGTTTGATTTGATTCTTTTTGCAAACCGGAGTTTTTAAGTTGAACTTTCTAGTTAGATCTTCTTATTTGATATTTACTAATGTTTTTATCTTGATTTCTTATCTAAGTTATTGTTTGTTTATGATAGAATTCCCGGAGTGCGAAGCGTGTTATTTGGAGTCTCTAGGTTACGCTGATCGTCAGCAAGGCAAGTAACACTTTGATCATATCCCTTTATCACCCAGTTTTTATGCATTAGTTCCAATCCTCAAACATTGCATGGTTAGGATGTCATTAACATGTGGGTTGGGAAGTAGCTAATCAGGTAGAACATATTACCCTGTTACATTCAAACCCCTAGGAGTTACTTCTACGCGTTACTTATATTGCTATGCTATGCTCGTAGACGTGGTTTGGGTGAGTGAAATCCATGACAGATGTGAGATTTTTAATTAATGGTTCAACTTAAGGTGGCAACTTAAATACACATCTGGGTGGATTGAGGCACCTGGAGTACCCAGTGCTGCCTGTATTTTTGGAAATCCCGGAGTACCCGTGTGATCTTCCTATGGACCGCCACCCAGGCTCAAAGGGAGCTAAGATTATTCATGCTAGAAACTTACGTGTGCAGCCACAAGCTATTATGGGCTCTAGCATAGTTGAGTAAGTTGCGTGATGCTCTTGAAGAGGTGGATCAGTAGGTAGTTGGTTTGTAGGTTTGGTATGGTCTGCCCGGAGTAGAGAGTTAATGTTTTTGAAAGAGTGTGTCTCGGTCATCCCTTTCTCAAACACCCTGTAGTGCGAGAAAACCAACACAGGAGATCGAGTCTTGTGGGGAAAAGCGCGCAAACCTCTGCAGAGTGTATAAACTAATCATGGTTAGCCGTGTCCGCGGTTATGGACAATCTTGAGTATCTAGTACTTGGAGTATCTTAAGTATCTCATCACCCTAAAAATAATATTGTTGGGTTGTTAATCACCTTAATTGGGATTGAGTTGGAGGAACCTTCTCAATGATGTTTCAACTTCCATGATAGTTAAATTAAAATCTATTCCTTTGTTGTAGGGAAAAATTGGCTTTTCGCAAAACTATAACCATAGAGCTTTCCACCAGCCAAATATGCATGCAGTGATAACATTATTCCGTTCCTGCTCTACTGTGTTATTTTGCCAGCATATTCCATGTGCTGACCCGTTTTCGGGCTGCAACGTACTATGTTGCAGACTTTTCAGACGAGGAGTAAGGTTCGTTAGGTCGTTGCCATGCAGCTCAGCTATGCCGTTGGAGTTGATGGACTCACTTTATCTTCCAAGCCTTCCGTTGTTATCGTATTAGATGGCCTTAAGCCATATTTATTGTAATAAGTTCTCTTTGGAGACATTCGATGTAATAAGTGTGTGATTGCTACTCTGTTATAAATCCTTGAGTACTGTGTGTGTCAGCATTACCGATCCAGGGATGACACTGAAGCACAAAGACTTGACCGTTTGAGGTCGGGTCGCTACAAGATGGTATCAGAGCACACGCTGAGTGTAGGACATGACCACTAAGGTAAAGCCATAGGTCACTATTCTCTTCTCACATCTGACTCCTCTTCATTTTCTACTCTTTAGGATGGTGGACGCAAGGAACAAGTTTGCACAACCGGATGAAGAAGCACCTTTTGGACGACACCTGAAGGAAGTCACTAGGTACCTGAACATAGGAATACCAAGCTTCACCAGGACCTACAACGCCACTTTACCGGAAGAGGAGCGATGGATGATTCAAGTTCAAGTTCCAGGAAGGACCTTCATGCCAGTCACTAAACCTATAGAGTTTTCCTTCGACGCACCAACCTGGAGTTTAGGAAAGAGTATGGCAGCTCACATCACCATGGGACGCATTGGAGAAGTATATCACAAGGATCTTAAGGACACTATCTACCAGATATGTGGGCGCCGAGACAAGCAATGGGAGATGATTAGTACCAAGAAGGATAGATCAATTGCAGCTTTCATCCAGGAGTTAAACCAGCACATTCGATGTCAGGAGAATCAGATGTGCTCAGACATGATAGATTTGAAGAAGGCGAAGAAAAGGATCATCGAGCTGGAAGAAGAACTTAAGTCTACACGCGATGGATATGAGGAGGAAATTGCGACACTACTGGAGAAGAATGACGACCTGATTAAGAAGATTGGAATATTTATGGGAGACCCCACACGAGTAGAAGAAGATGAAGAACCCAAGGAGATTTGCCCGGAGGACTACATCATCATCGACGACACCCACTCCGACCTTACCGATGATGACTCTGAAGATGAAGCTGGAGCAGATATCATGGAGTCTGCAACCGAGGAATATTTTTAGTAGACCACCATATCAGTAGTAGTATTCCACCATGTAAATAAAGTAGTCCGAGCACTTTTGCGATAGTTAGATCAATTGTATGCCTTGCTTGATTGATTGAGTGAAATGTTTGTGTTTGTCTCATGTGCATATGGGTAGTGCTTTCTCATTAGACCTCATTCTATTCTAATATCTCCCTCTAAACCCATCATATGCCTCCGAGACATGACCCCAGATTTCCTTTCACACCTGAGCTCACTCAGTTGATCCAGCAGTAGAATACCCTGATGCAGTTATTAGTCCAGAACCAAGGCAACAACAACAACAACAATCCACCACCACCACCACCAGTTGACAACTTAGCCCGCTTTCCGAGGTTGCAGCCGCCGGTGTTTTCTAGTAGTACCGAGCCTATAGTAGCAGATGATTGGTTCGGTAGGATTGGAAGGGAGTTAACCACTGCAGGATGTACTGATGCTGAGAAGGTGTGTTTTGTCGCACATCAGTTGGATGGACCAGCAGCATCATGGTGGGAGAATTACACTGTCACCTACCCTATAGCCACGGTGACATGGGACCAGTTTCAGCAAGCTTTCCGTATAGCCCATGACTCAACTGGAGCAATGAGTATGAAGAAGCGTGAGTTTCACAACCTACGCCAGGGGAACCGTACTGTGGCTCAGTACGCGGATGAGTTTACCAAGTTATCTCGCTATGCCCCTGATGATGTGGCCACAGATGCCGCAAAGCAGGAGAAGTTTATGGAAGGGCTGAATGATGAGATGAGTATGCAGTTGATGGTGGAAACATTCACCAACTACCAAGATTTGGTAGATAAGGCTCTTATGATTGAACGGAAGCAGCAGAAGATTGAGAGCCGTAAGAGGAAGTATGGACAAGGGAGGTATAGCTCAGGAGCTCAGCAGAAGCCTCACCTAACCCCGAACTAGGGAGGACTTATTCATAACCATGGAGGCCACACCCATAATGGAGGGAGTAACCATAATCATACTGGCCCTAGGAATGGGAATGGAGCAAGCAACAATCAGAACCGCCCAAATCCAGCCACACCCACCAAGAGGGACCTAAGCCACGTTACTTGTTTCAAGTGCGGGAAGACTGGACACTATGCCACGGAGTGCCCTGAAGGGAAGAATGGAAACGGAAACGGGAGCGCTGGGAAGAAGCCCAACCCATTAAACAAAGGGCAAGTAAACCACATTAACGTGGAGGAGGTTGAAGAGCAGCCAGACGCGGTTATAGGTAAGTTTTTGGTTAAGTCATTTACCGCTCTTGTTCTTTTCGATACTGGTGCATCGCATTCATACATATCAATGGAATTCGTGGATAAGTTTAAACTGCCGACCCAAAACCTTAGGACCCCTCTGTTAGTAAGTTCACCTGGAGCAGAGTATATGGCTAGTCGATGGTGTGATCAGATACTCTTAACCATTGGCAACCATGTTTTTCCGTCCAACCTAATTATCTTGGAGTCACAAGGGTTGTATGTGATATTAGGTATGGACTGGATGTCAAGGTACGGATGAAACATTGACTGTTTTAGTAAGTCAATTTGTCTCACCACCCCGGAGGGAAAAAGGATCAAGTATATATCTAGGCATGCGCCAAGATGTAGCCAAGTAAATAACCTTATGGTAGTTGTTCAGGAGGAAGTGCCTGTAGTAAAGGATTATCCGGATGTTTTTCCACAGGATTTACCAGGCATGCCACTGGATCAAGATATCGAGTTTTTGATAGAGCTATTACTAGGAACAGGGCCAATATCCAAGAGACCCTATAGGATGCCCGCGAATGATCTGGAGGAGATTAAGAAACATATCAAGGAGTTATTGGAGAAAGGTTATATTCGACAGAGTTCATCACCATGCAGAGCTCCATTGCTATTGGTTGAAAAGAAGGATAAATCCCTAAGAATGTTTGTTGATTATCGGGCATTGAATGAAGTGACGATTAAGAACAAGTACCCATTGCCGATGATCAATGATCTGTTTGACCAGCTGCAAGGAGCTAAGGTGTTTTCGAAGATCGATCTACGATCAAGATATCATCAGTTAAAGATACGAGAGAAGGATATACCCAAGACAGCCTTCACCACATGGTACAGGTTATACAATTATACGGTCATGTCGTTTGGACTGACTAATGCCCCTGCCTATTTCATGAGCATGATGAACAAGGTGTTCATGGAGTATTTGGATAAGTTTGTTGTGGTGTTCATTGATGATATAATGGTATATTCAAAGGATGAAGAGGAACACAAGGAGCATTTGCGATTAGTTCTCGAGAAACTCAGGGAACATCAGTTATATGCCAAGTTCAGCAAATGCGAGTTTTGGTTGAAGGAAGTCGGATTCCTTGGACATGTTATATTAGGAGAAGGTATAGCAGTAGATCCCACCAAGGTTCAGTCGGTCACTGAATGGTTGGCACCCACTTCAGTCAGCGAGATCAACAGTTTTCTTGGACTCGGAGGATACTATCGGAGATTCATTGAGAATTTTTCCAAGATTGCGAAGCCCATGACAGAATTATTGAAGAAGGATACCAAGTTTAAATGGACGGACGATTGTGAGGCAAGTTTCCAGGAGCTGACGAAACATTTGACTACAGCCCAAGTGCTGACACTGCCGGATATACGCAAGGATTTTCAAGTGTATTGCGACGCCTCTCGCTTACACTACAAAAAAAAGACACATCCGTGACATTTTGGGCTGAACGAATTTTTTTCTGTCATACATATGACACTTCTATGACAATAATTGTGACAAAACCCGGTATCATCATAGATGTTGTGGGCTCCTACTTCTATGACAAAAAATCATGACAGAAAATGGGCTTTTCGTCTCGGGCGGGCCGGAGACGCAGCTGCATGACATTCTCTGGGCCGTCCATGACGGAAAAAACTGTGGTAGAAGCGAGGGGGAGGAAAATTTCAGGGAGTTCCCGGTAACGGTGGGAGGTCGGGGGCCGAGCGATGCGCGTTTCTCTCGTACACGTACGCGCGTGTGTGCGAGGCGTTGGCTCTAACTGAACCCGAGCGAGGCATTGGGCTCTAACTGAACCCGAGCGATTGCACTGCAGGCTACGCATTACTAAACCCAAGCGACCGATCGATGGCTGTTTACTGAACCCGATCGAGCGATTCCTTGGCTACTGCTGCTAACTGAAGCCGATCAATGCTGCCTCTAAATGAATAGTGAGCATTGCCGGGGGAGGGGGGGTTTGGATGAACAGTTCCCGATGGGGGTGGATGAACAGGACCCCGTGGTGTTGCCTCTGGATGAACAGGACCCCGATCGATTGAGCCGGTTGGGGCTGGATGAACAGGACCCCGTGGAAGGCTGGATGAACAGGACCACCCCGTGGAGGGCAGGATGAACAGTAGACGGTGGAGGGGTGCCCGTGGAGGGGTGGTTGAACAGGACCCTGTGGTGTGGAGGGCTGGATGAACAGTAGACGGTGGAGGGGTGGTTGAACAGTAGCCGATGGAGTAGCGCACGGTGGAGGCTGGATGAACTGGAGCCCGTGGAGGCTGGAGGACGTCGACGGTGGATGAACAGTAGCTCGTGGAGGCTGGAGGGGGTCGATGGTGGAGATGAACAGTATCCCGTGGAGTCCCATTTTGTGGTACACCACACCCCTCCCGATGAACAGGACCCCCGTTTCAACCATAGCGCTCCAACACAAGTCTATTTCCTCCGTTTTGCGGTACGCCACACCCCTCCCGATCAACAGCACCCCCGTTTCGACCGTAGGAGGCCCGTTTCCTCCGTTTTGCGGTACGCCACACCCCTCCCGATCAACAAGACCCCCGTCTCGACCATAGGAGGTCCGTTTCCTCCGTTGTGCGGTACGCCAGGCCTCATTTCCATTGGCTCTTCCGTCCAAGCCCTCTCGAGGAACTCGACCACGCATTCCGTTCCGACCCATGAACACGACGACGACGCTGTTTCTCCATTTCGACCCAGCCATGTACATGAGCCCTCGCCGTACGTATGCGCGAGTAGGCATTCGAGACCTCGCCCGTATGTACACATACATGGTCGTATTTTCTTTCTTGCACCCTGGCCGCTGTACGTACGTGTACATGCTACGTGCGCGCCTCTACTACGACACGTGCACGCCTCTACATCGACCAGTATGTACGTACACGTTCGCGACCAGAATGACAACGCTACGTACGCTTCGACCAGGTGGGTCCCGACTGTTAGGCACTTCCTTGCCTGCGAAGATGTAGTTGGTGGGTCCCAGCAGTCAGGGGGCGAATCGTTTTTTTTTTGCCCGGACACACTTCCTTGCGTGCGAAGATGTAGTTGGTGGGTCCCAGCAGTTGGGGGGGGAGGTGGGTCCCAGCAGTCAAGGGGGCGAATCATTTTGGTTTTCTTTTTTTTGCCCGGACACACTTCCTTGTGTGCGAAGATGTAGCTGGTGGGTCCCAGTAGTCAGGGGGGCGAATCGTTTTTTTTGCCCGGACGCACTTCCTTGAATGCAAAGGTGTAGCTGGTGGGTCCTAGCAGTCAGGGGGGAAACGTTTTTTTCGCGAAATACGGTGGCCCGTCCGATGGGTCCCTACTGTCAGGTGGAGGAATCATTATTTTCCACGTAATAAGGAGGCACTTCCTTGCTGCTGCCGTGGACCCAACTATCAGCCTCTCCACGTACAGCCCACGTCCGATGGAAGTCGTAACTTGACCATGTTGACCACGCCGCGCCGAGAGCACCAGGGCGGTGGACGACGACGAGGCCTAGGAAGGGGACGACACGGAGCCGGTGAAGACATGGCAGGGGATGCCCACACGGAGAGGAGTATGAGGGTTCACTCGTTCGGCTGCGGTGTGAGGCTGCCGTCGCCGCAGGGCCTGGCCAGCGGTGGGAATAGTAGGGGGCGGTGAGGCCTCCGCGGCAGCACAGCCGGCCACGGGAGGCAGGAGCAGGCGACACGACCGGCGCTGCTTTGGGCAGCTAGAGCAAGAAGACTAGAGGTTGAAGAAGCACTACGGCCGTTGGATGGACATCGTATGGTCACTGCAGCTAGAATCGTTTATATTGACTAAGTTGATAAAGCCCTTGGTACGTCAACTTAGTAGGCCCACAGGTCAGCTTCCGGAACGGTGCGCCCCAGATGTCAGGGGGAGGAATCATTTTTTGGGCGGGTGAAGCTAGAATATCCTAGATTGAAGAAGAAGCACGGCATCCGTTGGATGGACATCCAACGGCCGCTGCTGCTAGAACCGTGTGTTGACTATAAGTTGAGAAAGCCTTGCATACGCGTCAACTCTGTTTTTTTAGGGGACGCGTCAACTTAGTAAGGCCAGAAGTGTGTGGCAGAGAACTTATAGCCCATTTGAGATTTGTAAGAATGTGTAGCCCATTTTTGAATTATAATGGAATTTACTACATCCCATTTACAGTTTGTTAAAAGTACAGCCCATTTCAACCAACCGTTCAAAATAGAATTCAGTAATATTTCCCACATTTTGATGGGATCCGAAATATTTTTATCCCGAAATTTCTAGTCAGATTAAATAAATTTATATTATGTAAAAATCCAACGAAACATTGCGCTCGCAACAATTAATGAAATTAAAATTTTCAATATCCAAAAATAATATTTTATAAAGTAATCACATGTTTGGTGAATTTTTTTATAGTTACTGCCCAGTTTTTATAATTACATCCCATTTATTATTTCTTAAAGCCCATTTTCTTGTTAAGCCTAATGCATCCCTCCTAGGAAAGATTTGCAGCTCAGCAGGGCGGAGAATAACAACTTGACCTTGCGTGGGTATTCCTAAAAGAAAGTATAGCTGGGCTAGCCATTTTCAGCTTGAAAAAAATTAATATCTGGGCTGGATATCTGGCCTGGGCTAGACGTGCCACAGCTCGCCCAGTTAATACCTGCAGCGATGTTTTCGTTGTTGTTCAGAGGGGAAAATTAATATCTGGGTTAAACATCGAAAAACTCTGCAGTGCTCACACCTCAAAAACACAAATACTTCTCGAGCTGCTTGGTCCCAGCTGTCGGCCGCTTCTTGTGCAATTCTCTCGTTTATTGACTACTACATAGGTTGACAATGGTGTGGGACCGTGATGTCAGGAAACCAGGGGGAAGCAAAATAAATTACTCTAGCGAGCGCTTCCACCTCTTCCTCGTTGTCTCACGTGGAAACCCCTTTCCTCCCTTTTTTTTGCTCGGGCAAGGACCAATGCATGCAGCACGTCCATGCGGTTATTAGGCAAGAAATAAAAGCACCTTGCATGCTATGAATTATGATGGCCTGCATGCGTAGCTAATAAGGCATCCTCTTAACTGCTGTGATTAAATGTTGTGTTTAGAAGAGAGAAATATTCTTCTTTTCCACCAATCTGCTTGCACCTAGGTCGCGATGCACCTTCTAATACGACTTATTCACCTAGACGGAGGGAGTATATATAATAAGGAGGCACTTGCGTACATGAGGCTATGGACCTGGTGGGTCCCCATTGTCATCCTCTCCAAGTAAAGTCATCTCCTCGCCCGCGCGCGCTTTCCGCCCGAAACAGTTAGCGCCGCCCGCCCCGCTTCCCGGTGCAGGCGATTGTTCCGCCTTCAAACGACACAAGTGTCGTCCGTCCATCCATCTACCGCCCACATTAATGATACGCGGTTGCCGAGGCGGCTACTCCGGCGCCACACGTCTGTCCCTCTGCCTGCCCGCCATTGCTATATAAACTGCTGCACCGGCCATAGCCGCAGTCATCCGCATCTGTTCCCTTTCTCCTGTCCACACCACTACTGCCCACCATGGCTTCCTCGCGCTCTAGCGCTCTTCGGGACGGGCAGACGACGGACCACAAGGAGATGACAGCCATTTCTGCCGACCGGCTGGCCGGCAGGCAGCCGGAGGACGACGACGTCCCAATGGAGAACATGGTAGTCGATGATCCGGCGACAACCCCCTCCTCCGCACCATCCTCGCCGGTGCATTGCACCATGACCATCGGCGAGGCCCGTGCCCAATATATGGACAGTGTGAGGTAGATGCATCAGGAGCAGTTCCGAGAGGCGTAGGCCGACGCCGCCTACAACCACCATCTCCTCCAGGAGCAGCTACAGGCGGAGGAGCAGATCACCGCGGAGCAGGTGGAGCAGGAGGTGCTACTCGACTCGTATCGCTCCGCCCACAAGGGCCGTCTCGAGCGCTGGCGGTACCGCATGCGGGTGGCGGAGGCTGCGGCCGCCTACAAAGAGGCTAGCAAAGAGGGCGACGAAGCGGGCGAGGCGCTGTTTGGTGAGACCGAGGATGAGGCAGAGGACAATGTCGGCTCCGACGAGTCCTTGCTCTGCTGGCGTCGACGAGGCCCTGCTTCGCCGAGGCCCCACGATGCCAACAACGAGGCAGAGGACACCGCCGGCTCCGCCGAGGCCCCGCCCCGCCAACAACGAGGCAGAGGACATCGCTGGCTCAGCCGAGGCCCCACCCTGCTGGCAACGCGGGGGTGGATTTCCACCGCTCCGCTGAGGCGCGGCCCGCCGGCAACGAGACAGAGGACATCGCCGGCTCCGCCGAGGCCCCGCCCCGCTGCCAACGAGGCCGCGCCACACAGAAAACGAGGAAGAGTAGAACATGGTAGGTCGCCGGCGCTCGGGTCCAAGTAAGGCCACCACTACTACCCTCTTGTTGAAGCCAAGCTAGGCGGGTTGACCATTGACGGTCGGTTAGCTTCTTGGCGGTGACGTGGAGTCGGGGAGTTTTGCTGGAGAATAACGCTGCTTCTACTTAACTGCTGGTGCAGTTGGCTGACTGACACGTGGGCCCAACAGGCCACATGTCAGTTACGCAACTACACCTGCAGTTAAGTCACTGAAGCTTCTGTTCGGCTTAGCGGGACACAGGTGGGTAGCTTCGGTTAATTAATTATACCTCCTTCGTCACCAAGATTCCTCCTTCGTGGATCTCATTGGCACTCTTGATGTGGAAGAAAAGGCGAGAGCAAAGGACACACATGCTTGAGGAATTGAGGGAGGATCTAGTGCCAATACGGTACAGAAGAACTTCCAGCCCCACAAGTTCAAGAAGAAGGGCAAGTTTGATGGTAAAGCAAAGTTTGATGGGAAGAACAAGGCTGTGCAACAAACGAACTTCAAGAAGAAGAATGACAAGAATAAAGGTGTTTTTCATGTGGTGATCCTGATCATTGGGCTCCTAGTTGCCCTAATCGCTATGACAAGCTAGGCCGGTTAATTAATTATACATCCAGCGCACCCCTTTATAGTTGAAATGTAATGAAATCCGGCATGTTTATATGAAATCCGACCGTGTATGAATGAATTTATTTCGATTAGTTCGAATTCCTATATCACTGGCATTGGATGAACATGCAAAACAATACGTACTAGCATTATTCCCAGGGTGATCATCTCGTTTGCAGCAGTTTCACATGTACTCCCTCCGGTCCTTTCTAGTCTGCATACAAGTTTTGTTTGCAGTCAAAGTATCTCTACTTTGACCAATCTTATACAAAAAGTATGCACTTACACAATGTGTGAAGTAAAAAGGAACAGAAGGAGTACAAAGAGTTTGAGCAGCTTTTTAGCGTTTCTGTACATTGTAATGAAACACATAGGCCTGGCAATCCATAGAGAACATTCAAAACAATCGATGATTATGCATCTCAGCGACTCACATGTCAGAGGCAATATTTATTTCACAACTAAAGAATAAAGAAAAAAATTGATCGACGCTGCTGACAGCAAAGGGAGTCCCATTTGAAAATATCAAACGCATGTCTTGCTAAAATCAATGAGCAAAATTTGACAAGGTTGTCCCATTCCAAAATATCAAATGCCTGTGATTGTGGAATGGACAGGGTTTGCCATCAGTTCGGACATTGGCATGGCACCTTGTGCTAAATAAACCAGCTGTTCTTTTTGTGCAGTTCCACCAAAATCAACCAAATTCACGTGTAGCTTGTATGATTTCGCCCTTATATGTTGCAACGCTTTGAACTTATCGGCACCTCCTTTCTTGTGGTTGAAATGAATGATTCGATGTATTCATGAACATTTTGTGCAGTTCCCATTGAAATCAAGCTGAGCACCCCTGTTTGCACAAATACAAAAAAGTGATAAGTATAGAGCAAACTGTACTATGAATTGATAGTTTCAACAGGCACATACATGGTCCATGTAGAGCACACTTTTAGAAAAATGGAACTCACTAGAAAGAATCCTAGAACAACAGCAAAAAATGGAGATTTTGTCAGTCCTTCTGAGCTGAAGTTAGTTTGGTCTTGTGGGGAGTAATGTAACCATCCTTCAACTGCTCCTTCTGATGATAAGATAGACAGGGCTTCTTCATCCTGGCATAATCGGAACTAGTCACTTCACGTACTCCATATTCTTCTTCAAAGGAAGATGATCCTGTTGTGCAACGACAAGAGGACTACTAAATGCTATCATCACTGTTTTCTCGAAAAAAAGGAAAGGGAATATTTAAAACAGCACAGATGAAGCACTTCTCAAGGACAATACCACTTTTTCATGACAGTATCCAAATAGTAGCACAACACCAATAGAGATGACAAAGCTTAATCATATGGATGAAATCAGTGGGCGAGTACCAACCTTTGTCAGGAGGCTTATTGTGTAGAGCATACAGATGAAGCATCTACGGTGGTGGCCAAGCTTACTATATACTCCTCGATTAGTTTAATGTTCCCAGCATCTTCTTGTGTAGTTCCACTAAGATATATGGTATCTTCAAAGAAGATCCCTGTTTTCACAAGTAGAGATAATTACATATTACATTAAGAGTGGCATCAAATCAGTGGCAAAACAATTGCTCATTCCAGCCATAGCAATAAGTTATGATGCAAAACTATATCATTACTTGTGCCATCACAGTTCTAGTGCTTCATTACAACACCAGGAGTTGATTTTTGTTTTTCTTCCCCTTGATCACTTGGTTCAATAACAAACAAGCTTTGCCTTCAATGTAAGATTTGGCATGTCAATTAGGGAGCACAAGTATAGTACTAAACTTAATTTTCTGATGAAAGTGGAAAAATACAGGCCAGCAGTTGTGAAATATCCTTATCTTACCTCAATGGGATATAACGGTGCACATACAGATTGGAAGTCTTGTCTCCATTTGTGCAGTTCACTAAAATCAAGCAACATTATCGTACAAGTAGCACAACATATGAATGCACACTTCAGAATCATGTGAAAGAAGGCTAGTACTAACCTCTCATGATGCGGAATTCAAAAAACTCACAAGAAGAAGATCTGAACCAAATTCGCCTTAACGGATAGGAAGTAAGATCTCCTCTTGTGCAGTTCCACTAAGATCAAGCAATCAAGCAACGTTGTCGGTGTAACATTTTGGACGAACTGCACAAAACACTCTTAAAACAAAAGTGTTTTGTGCAGTGCAACAAAAGGTCACAATGGCAACGAGGTGAAGCAGATAACCCTGTTTACACAGAGGTGCAAAGGAAACAATTAGTGGTCAATAACGGTGGATGACACAGAAGCCAACAAAAAGAAGCATCTACCTTATCTAAATGGGAAAGAAAGCAAGACCGTAGCATTTCTCAAATGGTGGCATTGATTAATATTAACATAGAGATTATATTAACAATAAAATTCGTTAAACACCTAATTTGCTTTCAACTCTGGCATTGCATCAATTTTGCAGCGGCATTATTAGAGGGTGTTTGTTACAGGGACATTTTGGTGTAGGGACTAAAAAAACTCCATGTCAGTCCATGTTGGTCCCAGTTTTGTTATCAGATGCCTTTCCCTATGTGAGCGCAGCAAATCTAGTCCTGCTCAAACTCTACAGCCTTGTCCCTTCCTTTCCTTTTTGAACTAGTACTTTCGCCCCTTCCTTTCCTTTTTGAACCACGTCCTAGATTTATGCGATACAACTTTCCCCATGACTTTCCCCCATTCCTTTCCTCTTTGAACCACGCCCTAGATTAATGCTATACAACTTTCCCCCTTCATTTCATCTTTGAACCACGTCCGAGATTCATGCTATATACAACTTTTCCCACTCCTTTCCTCTTTAAACCGTGTCCTAGATTCATGGTATACATGCAGCTAGAGCAATGCATGTGGAGTAAGTAAATTATACCTTAAGGTTCTTGGGGCGTGGTTTGGCGAACGACGGGACGGTGGTGAAGAAGAAGGGCTCGGAGGCCCTCCCGCGCCGCCGCTGGGTGGAAAGTGAACAGCTGCGCTGGTAGTCCCTCGCCGACGGCGACAACGTTAAGCCTCCTTCCCTTCCCGGCGGACGGATCCTGCCAGCTCTTTGAGCAGCAGTGAGGGGAGAGAGAGGCCAACGAAGTCTTGCTTAGATCTGGAGAGGGCGAGAGAGTGTGAAGAGAGCAACTACAAGCGCTGAGGCTCCAGCGGGAGAGGGCGAGAGAGTGTGAAGAGAGCAACTACAAGCGCTGAGGCTCCAGCGTGTATATATATACTGGAGAGAGAGTGTGAAGCGTGCAAACCCTAGAAAACATTTTGACCATTCAAAGAATCCTCCTAGCACGAATTATGCTCAAGTGTAGTTATCGAACCCGAGACCTCAAGTTTGATGAGCGAACAGGCTAACCAGCTACACAACCCTCCTGTTATGTTCAACGAGAGGGAAATAACCTTTTATACATTCTTGAATCCTTATTATAACATGCACACAAATTTTGGGCACTTGTATTCGACTTAAGTTAGTGTGCCACCGTATCTCGTATACTTACTACTCCCTCCGTCGAGGTGTAATAGGTCACGTTAGAAGGTGCAACGGGACCAAGGTGCGTGCGTGTGCGTGTGTGTGTGTGTGCGTGTGTGTGTAACACCATGTGTGTGTTAGAGAGCGCGACAGATCGACCTACTCCTACAGAGAGAGGTTGTGTAGTGTACGATTTTAGCCGCGAGAGTCGGTGCATCCTTTCGTTTCCGGGCGTGTCCGGTAGGGACATGCGGACAGATGCCACGACCGCTCCTGACCAGCGTAGCCCACCCAAAGCCCCTCCATCGCCCGCGCGCGCTTCCCGCCCGAAACGGTCAGCGCCACTCCAAAGAATCGGTACCGCATTCATGCCCGGGCAGAGCGGACGCGACCTCTAACTGGCGCAAGAGTGATGGTTGCTTCGTCCGTCCAACTTACTGCTGGGTCTATGTGATTTGACGGCTCATTGGTCTTTATTACTGAGGTCGTAGGACTGCTGGATGTCCCACGCTTTCGGCGAAAGGAGGTCTACCTACTAGATTACAATTTTCTCCATTCTTACAGCGGAGGCGTGCAAGAGCAGTGAAAACACGCAGGCTCAGTGATCCGCATGTGGTTCATGGTGAAATCTCTACAAAGACTTATATTTAGGAACGGAGGAAGTACTAGTATAGTACGTACTATAATTTATCAGCGAGATAAATTTTTACAATGCTATGAAGCTTCCAGCTTCTATTACATGTATCTTGCGTCCAAGGTTGCCCGTTGCAACATTTCATCAAATACAAAGGAGACTAACATGCATGCTATTGCATCTCAATGATTGACAGATCATAGCAAATATGTACTCCCTCCATTCCAAAATAAGTTTCTCAACTTTGTGCAAACTTTGGTACAAAGTTGTACTATTACTAAAGTTGACACTTATTTTGGAACAGCGGCAGCTAAAGAAAAAAACGATCCATGCAGTCCCTAGCCCTAGCCCTTGAACTGTGAACCCTGACCAGGCTTCAATTTGCTGGCAACGTTTGAGCTTCCTAATAAATGAAGTTTGCAACCCTTTGACCATCGGATCATTTTGTGCAGTTTCACCAAAATCGAGATGAGCATCCCTGTGACAAAGAAATTGAACAAGCGTGATTAGAATAAGATTACTGGGACTAGTTGATGAGACATAAACTCATCACAAATACAGTACGTAGAAGCTAGTAGAGGTATGTGCGGGGCAAGGAAGTAGAGAAATATCCACAGGGAGTGATGTGGGCAGCTGGAGCAGTGGTGCAAGCCGGCTGTAAAGGGAGTTGTACCTGAGGGACATAGCTCAACCTTGAGGAGGGCGGCAGGAGGCGGCAACTGCCCACTTTGCGGCAGTGAGCAAGGGACGAAGGCAATCTCACTGGCTTTGTGAGAGAGAACGGCGGGGACCCCTGATCGGGATGTGCCGACAGTGGTTTTTCACCGTCGGCGACGGCCACTACATCTACACTAAGCATCCACCCCTTCCCCAAGCGGACGTGATCCGCCGGAATGTTAGAGATGTGGCCACAGTCATTTTGTGCGAGAGAGTGTGAAGAGAGCAACCCCAGCAAGCAACCGTGTAGGCTGGCCCGTCCTGACTATGTATATAGTGGAGAGGTTTCCTTTTCTCTCCATATGAACCTATCATATTGCGTACGTGCCACTGAAGAAAAAAAAACTTTACTTATAAATGATGCGGCACCTACTACTCGTTCTCCTGTAACCTTGCGCTTGGCATCTCCAAGATATTAACCTTGTGATTGGCTCTTTGCCTCTTCGGGAAGTCGAGCAATAATGGTAGTGCAGTATATATCGTTCTGGCTATATGAGACCGAATGAATTGCTGCATGTCCACCACATGGGCGAGGGTCGAGGGGCAAGGGAGAGTGCTACATACGGAGCAAAATGAGTGAATCTACACTCTAAAATACGTCTATATACATCAGTGTTTGGAGTATGTACTAGTAGTTCATATTGAAATCTACTAAAGGACATATATATTCCAAACAATATGATAGTATAATCTCTATAACCAAGCTAGTAGGGACGAGGAGTAAACGGAGGGAGTAGTAAAATTTTCTCCTTGGGCTGCGAGCCACCGCGCGCACGGGCGAGGGAGCGGGCGTAAGGCGTGGTAAGCAAGCTTCACCTCATCCTGCGAGGCACCGCGCCCATGGGCGGGGGAGACGGCATACTAAGCAAGCTTCTCCTCGTTCTGCATGTTGACGGGACACATCAAAAGTACTCCAGTGTATAGAGCCTTGCCTCTAAGGTAGGCCCCACATGGTTTGCCTCTTTTTTTAGAATAACATTTCAAGTCGCAATTTGTTTGTTCACCCGTTGTAGACGATCCTCCCTCGACCAAGTGGACAATCAGTACACCTGCCAAATTACCACATGGGCTGCATTTTTCATATAGAAATGAGCTCCACTGTGTACCCGCGCGGGTGTGGTTGGGAAAGAGATGGGAGTACGTGCGTCGGGCATGCACCTCTTCTCTTCATGGACGTCCCCCACCTACGTGGGGTGTGTGTGAGAGATACAAACCGCGTTCGTGAGTGTTTTTTGTTTTGGGGTGGGGGTGGGGTGGGGGGTTGATTTCGTGAATTATTTCTGGGAATATGTGTCGATGACATCTCAAACAAAATTTTGCATGCAATGTGTGTGAAATGGAGGCCTATCCATATCATACATAGAGGGTCGGGCAATCCACGAGAAGAGAGGGAGGGGTCATAGCTATAGATAGAGTCAAAGAGAGGATCAAGTGGGTGGGTGCGAGATCGATGAAGAGAGCCATCGAAATTGTTTGTGTGTACAAGTCAAAGATATAGGGTGACTAGCCTACCGGAACGTTAGAGGGAACACATCAAGTTTGTGTGTGGCAAGGAGACATGACTAGAGCGCTCGATGTATCGGTGTGTGTGGGGGGAGGGGGGTGGTGGGAGGGGTAGGCAGAGGCCTAACTATAGAGATAGAACGACTCGTATATGTGTTGAGAAGGAGAGACCCAGCTATGTCTTGAGGAAGATATGTCGACATCCATACATAACTGAAGGACGGGAAATATGATGGGAGAGAGAGAGAGGAGGGAGAGAGGGAGGGAGAGGGAGGGAGAGGGGTAGAGTGCTGGATGGGTGATGGAGTTGCTTCTCGAAGATGGTGGGAGAGGCCTACTAGACAAATTGAGGGTGGAACTGCAATGTTATCAATAAGAGTGGGGATGTGTTTCTATGTGTGTCTGTGCATGATAGATCTGTCGGGACGAATCCATGGATGATGAAGGGGAACCATGTGTTTGGTAAGCAAACCTAACTAGATCAGTAGATCAATTGTTGTTTGTCAGAGGAAAGGAGAGACACAACTAATGAGGTAGATCGATTGACGTGTGGGTAAAAACGAGTTATAAGGACCTAGCTAGCTATATGTATAGCGAGAGATCGGTCAGTGTACGGCCATTTGTTAGTGGCAAATAAGGCCCAGCGAGACGGATAGACAGAGAGAATGGAGCTAGGAGGTGGTGCGTGAGGCCCAACTACTAGCTAGATAGGGGGAGGAGTGTGCGGTTGTGAGAGCGATGAAAAGAGGGGCGAGAGTTTACACGTGTGTCTGACCGTATGAGAGACACGAGGCAAGGACACATAAAGGAGGAGATTGAAGGTGTGTTTGTATGTTGTAGGCAGGCACCGATGGAGAGGTTTATCGATCGGTGTGTGTCGGAAAGGAGTTGTGGAGACTCTGGGAGAATGACCTAAAGAAAAAATGAATGTGCCAGGTGGATAGAATATCGAGGGAGGGGGAGGGCGAGGAGGGCATGTGCATGCACAAGAGAAAGTTAGTGGTAGCTACAAAAGTTAGAGGATTGTGTGGGTGTAAGAGACTAACAAAGATCATAATTTGGTATGGAAGCGGATTCATATATTTGAATAGGATATCATAGTGTTTTAAACATTGCATGCAAGAATATAGCGGTGATACACGTGTTGTGCACATGGTATACCATAATGTGATAATGCATGGCGTTTGCAACTCACAGCTAAATGCCGAACAATCTAAACCATACTATACATCAAACAATCTCACATTTTATTTGAATTTGTGATAATGTGTGGCGTTTGCAGCTTACAACTAAATATCAAACAATCTAAACAATACTATATATCGAACATTCTCACATTTTATTTGAATTTTTGGTAATGTGTGGTGTTTGCAACTCACATCTAAATACTTGTAGACGTAGGGGGCGGGGCACCATACATAATGTGATAAACACATTATACATATGAGACATGGTTTAGATTATGAAGATCTAGCTAGAGCTAGAAATGTAATGTGATTTGAAATCAAAATAAAGTGGATTCAAAAAATCTAATTGGAGTTCATATAGGAGTACACATAGTTCATATGTAACTCGAGACTAATCATGTGGTGTGCTGTGAAGATAATACACAAACGATGGTTTAACTTGACAATAATGATGATTGTCGATCTTATTAAAACAGAGAAACGAATTCAAATGCTTTGACTTCACAACCATAATTACTGTAGATCTTATTCAAATAGAGAAACGAATTCAAATTTCGTTCATATTGAAGCGGTAGTATATATGTTTTGAATGCACTAAAACGTTCATTTGAGTAGTAGGTCGCATGCATTATACATGTAGCGAAATATTTTAATTGAACATAACATGAATTCAATGTTTTGAATGACATTTCTAGGGCGCATTGATTTGGGACAGTACACATTAGGCTTGTCCGGAAATTTCAACCCGCGCCTTGTTAGCCCGAAATATTTAAGATATATCTTTGTCTCGTTGTGCTCCAACAACTCCCTCTATCTCAACCGTGCCTTGCTATTCTGAAATTACAACGCGCGCGAAAACTCCCACCTCCTGTGAAATCCAGACACGCAAAATGCCCGTGGTACCCCTGAACCGAAAGAACCACCTCAAATCGGTGGGGGTACTTTCGTAACTTACCCCACATTTCGGACAAGCGCGTCTCTAAGCCATGGTTCCCCACTGCCATCCCATCCGCCCACCCATTCGTACACCAAGGCCGCGAAAACCCGCGACGAAACCCCACACCCTGCTCCGTCCGCCACCCAGCCGGAGCCTCTTCCCCGACGATGTCGTCCACAGCAACACCTCGACGTCCCTCATCCACCGTACCAGATGAGGATCCATCGTCGATCTCATCGTCCCGCCGGTTCAGCCACCCCGTCCTCCACCTCCAAGGAGCTGCCCCGACGTTACCCTCGTCTTTCACGCCACCTCCATTCCCACACCGCCGTCTTCACCTGCACCACTGTAAGAGCATCATCATCACCGTTTCCTCGGATGAAGCTGCGGCCTAATTGGCGCCACCAAAGAGGTTGTACACTAATCGCCGCATTTTCTTCTTGATTCGATCTCATGGTGCTGCCGGCGCTCGGTCCCGAGCCGACACGGCGCGGCTCCATCCACGGCGGCGTCGCCGGCCTCTTCCTCCACGGCGTCGCTCCCTCGGCGGCGATGTCCACATCAGTAGGACCTGCTGCTGCTTTAGCTCTCGCTCACGCTGCTGCTCTGCTCTTGCTCTCGGTCCCCTGCCTGGTCTGCTCTTGCTCGTGTTGCTGCTCTCGCTCTTGCTGTTGCTTGCGATGCTGCTCCGATTTAGCTACACTTTAGTCGACTGAATCGACTTTTGGGTCAGTCGATTTTCAGGTGGTGGGGGGGGGGCTCGCCGGGGTGAAGGAAGAACCAGTCGCAGCGGGGAGGGGGGCTCGCTGGAGAGATACCCCACTATCTATCTTAGGGTTCAGGATGGGGGCGGTAGTCGCTGGCGTTGGCGGGGCGGTGGCTTGGGGATTGCCGGAGAAAAAGCTCGGCACGGGGTGGCCTAGAGGGATGGCCGGGGCAGCGGCGGACCGGCGGTGGGGAGTGTTTTCGGGGCGGGCGGCGGGGGGCTGCTATTTGGCCGGCTCAGGGGGTGGAGGTTGAAGATGAACCGCAGGCCCTTGATTTCGTATCCAAAGGCTGCAAAATTGACTGACCAGAGATGAAAAAGTCGGTCGACCGACGTGTAGCCTCACCTTGCTAGTGCGTTCAGTTTCGACAACAAAATTCAGTTTCGACAGTTATGTTCAGTTTCGACAGTTAAGTTCAGAGATGAGCGGCTGATGTATTTTACATTTAGCACTTTGTGGTTATGTATTTTACATCATGTATTGGAGATGCTATTAGAATTCCACTCAGGTTAACGTTGTTCGTTGTCTCTCTTGTCCTGCTTCAGCCTCGACATCGTACAACTCACTGGAGCTGCTCCAACGACGAAACCCTCCATCACAGCGGAGCAGTACCTCGGGTTCCATCTCCAGACGCCTAAGATCTTCTTCCCCTCCTCCGACAGCCAAGTCAGCCGGAGCATCCTCACCGGCCAACCCAATGACGCTGAGATCGCCATGGCTTCGCCAAAGAGGTTCTACACTTGTTGCATCTGTTTTTTACTCTACATGTTATATATATTGTCCACTGAGCACACGGATTTGTTCCTTTAGTGTCTCCTTGAAAGAAAAAACGTAGGAATTTTAATTTTCATTTATCCTCCTTTTCAAATTCCTATTCATGAAGCACAAGACTAAGAGATAGTAGCATAATAGCATTATAACCGTACATTTTCTTGTGGTTTGACTTAATGTCACCATGCTTCTTTGCATCCTGTGATCTTCCAATTGTTGTGAATCAAACACCAAGATTGGCAGAATCCTGTGTTTTTAAATTCTCTGTTTTGCACATGCATTCCTATCCTATTCCTGTCTATTTCCTATCCCTGCATTGTTGGAATCCTCCAATTCAAACGAGCCCTTATAGAATTACTTCTCTTATAGATAGTTGTCTAAGAAAACCTTGCGTGGTTTGTCCCGCTCCTGCTGCGCCGTCGTCCACCCCAGCTCAGCTGCTCCAATGACAGAAGGGTCCAGCACAGCAGGGATCCGGCCTCCAAACTGTCTTTCGCCGCCTCAGATCTTCTTCCCCGCCGTTGGCAGCCATGAAAACTGCACTACCATCATCAACCGAGTAGATGACCTCGAGGACTACACGGCTCCACAAGAGAGGTCTCACTCTTTCGTGTCTTCTTACGTTATGCATCGCTTAATATTACATGCTACTTTATCATCTTGTTCACCGATTAGACTCTGAGTCAGCTCCAAACTAATGGTCAAACTTAAGTTTTTAAATGGTTGTGGGGTACATATCGGGGCCGCTATCAATAGTATCTATCTACTATCTGGTTAATCTCCGGTGTCTACTATGAGTTTCATGTTGGGTGGGAAACAAACAGTAAAGAAGCCATTATCTGTATTTTTTAACTGAAGCCATTATCTGCCTGCTATTATTGGTTTTGGGTCTATCCACAGGTTGCTACCATCACTCTGGATTTTTGCATGCACTCCTTACATAATCTCACTATGTTTTATTCCTATGCATGACAGTTATTGTAAACAATGGAACTGAACATGTAGAGCAAAAGAGACGAGCCTTGCGTGGCAATAAAATTTCATGCAGACGTCGCTCCATGGTAGGCGCAAAGGCAACCCCCCTCCACGCAATTGGGATTGTAATCGAGAGGAAGATATCTATTCTGAGGGGGATTCAAAAGGAGAAGACAACTCCTATTTACCCCCTGAGGTCTTTGCTGTAACTTGGCATGCTGATGTTGGTTATATCATGCATATCGTGTCTTGCATTGCTTACTTTATACATCAAATATGTCATCTGCTTAGTTTTGACATCCTTTATGCGAATGCCATCTGTTTAGTTTATTCATCGTTTATGTGAATTATTCAACACCATCTTGTTTAGCCAGGCATCATATATGTGAATTTTGCAATGCCATCCTGCTTAGCCAGTCATCTTATATGTGAATTATATCAGGCCATCCTTTTTTTGGTTACATATTACATTTGTCAAAAATCTTATTACATTCAACTGCTCTTCGTGTGCATCAGCCATTTGACACGGTGATGGCAAATTCTAGAGTGAAAACAAGGTCTTCAGAGCAGACTATGCTATCTGACGAAGCACATATCTCGCTGGTTACGATAGCTCCTCAAAGGAGGATTCAGAGACAGATGACCAGTCCTATTCCCCCCCCCCCCCGAGGTGTATGCTCTAACTTGGCAGGGTTATGTTGCTCATATCGTGCGTATGGTGTCTCGCATTTGCTATGTCATTTGATTAGTTTAGACATGCTTTGTGTGACTTCCACCTGTTCAGTGTCTGATTACCATATATGTGAATTATGCATTGCCATCTTGTTGCAAGACATTATATATGTGAATTATACAATGCTATCTTGTTGCAAAGGCATTATATATGTGAATTATGGAATGCCATGATGTTTAGCCAATCATCATGTATGTGAATTATATCATGCTATCATTTTTTTGTATTACGTGTTCCATTTGTTGACAACGTTTGTATATTCAACTACTCTTCCTGTGCATCAGCCATTTGAAGCGGTGATGGAAGTATCTGGAGTGAAAACAAGGTATTCCGAGCAGACAATGCTACCTGCTGAAGCGGACATCTTGCTGGTTACAGAGAACTCCTCAGAGGAGGATTCAGAGACTGATGACCAGTCCTATTTTCCCCCTGAGGTCTATGCTCAAACTTGGCAGGGTTATATTACCCATGTCATGCATGTTGTCTTGCATTGCCTAGTTTTTACATCATATATGGATTGCCATCTGCTTACTTGCTTACTATATAAATCATATATTTGAATTATATCATGCCATCATGTTTACATAGTACATACACATCATCTATCTGAATTATGGCATGGCAACCCATTTAATAAAGACATCATATAGTTATATCATCTCATCCTGTTTAGTGTTTACAGTCATCATATTTTGAATTATGGCATTCTATCCGTGAATGTATGTGAATTATGGCATGCCAACCTATTTAATAAACACATTATATAGTTATGTCACGTCATCCTGTTTACATAGTCTCATATTTTGAACTATGTCTTTCCATCTTTTTAGTTAGCCATCATAATGTGAAATTGTGTCATGCTATCTTGTTTAGTTAGCCATCATATATGTGAAACTGTGTCATGCTATCCTGTTTGGTTAGACAACATAAATATGAATTATTTCATGCCATCTTTTATTCCCCACTATCCATTGCACCTGTCTATCATACAATGTCTATACTTTCAATTACTTTTCTTGTTTATTAGCCATTTGAATTGGAGAGCGTGATGGCAGTATCTAAGGGAGTAACAACACGGTCTTCAGAAAAGATAGTGCTACCAGTTGATGTAGATAGAACCATGGTTGTCCTTGCCCAAGGACCAGATCCACCGCACATAACCCAGACTCTCGCAGATTGTACCCCTACCCAGTTGGACAGAGAACCAGCTACACCCCTTCTAACCCCAACCCCGGCAGATAGTAACCCAGTTCTAGTTGACACAGCACCGTCTCCACCACATAGCACCCAAACACGAGCAGTTAGTAAGGGAACTGCAGTGCCCAAAGCACGAGGACCACCACTCTGAATCCCAACTCAATGCTTAAAGGAGAAGAAGATTTGTTCTCAGGTCAGGTTCTGTAGCTATGGTTCATACTCCTTTGCTCATGCATGACTGTATTTACTCATACCAACTATTTTCAAATTTGAAGGATGGAATTGAAACTCCAATGGCGCAACAGGTATGTTTTAAACTTGTTTCTTTAACTGGTTTGCTGTTGTAACCTGCTCTATATTGATTTCAGTTTCAATTGAATAAACAGTTATGTTCTCATGTCATGCACATTACAAGTGTTGTTATTGCTCTATAGTTACCCACACTTGTATTCTATATATTCTTCTTTGTCTTGAACAAATATTATTTGAACTTTGTCTCTATCTTGATTTGGCAACAAAAACTAGAATGATATAGACCATAAAGTGACCATGGTACATAGATATATGTTTGTTTCATGTTGTTATCCTGTCCACTTTACTACTGAACTCATTTACCAAAATGAGTTTCATATACAACATGGTAAACATGTGATGTGTCTGCTTGTTTCTCTTTTAGAATGCGGACAAAATATTGGAGAATAGTGCCGCGTTATCCAATGGTAAAGGAAGTAATGCAGATAAGGTTCAAGATAGTGAGACATCCCTGTTGGTCTCCAAGAAAGCTGATAAAAACTATCTTGACGACAGTGAGGGAACCCAAAAGTCTTGTCTTGATGTAGTGTTCGAGTTACTGGCCACTACTGCTGGCACAAGCTCTTCGAACTCGCTGCTTGAATCAGTTCGTCTTCTTGAGTCTCAACTTCAAGTTGAAAGACATCGATCAGATGTGCTGCGACAGGAAGCTGAAGGACTGAGGAAGTCCCTGCAGAATTCGGATGCATATTTTCTGGTGCAACAGCAAGCGCTGGAGGATTTAAGCACCAGACAAGAGAAAGTTAATAAGCTTGCTAAGCATCTTGCCAGCATTATGGGTACCCAGGATATTGTTTCTTGAGATCTTATGAAGTGGTTTCAGTTCCGGATTTGTTTTGCTGCGGTGTTTATTTGCGCTGGTCGCCAACATTGTCAACCAGTGTATATGATATGCTGCTTTGTTCCCTATATTTGCACTGGTGGCGAACTTTGATGCCCAGTGGATGTAATATGTGTAATAGCCGTGATAGCCTAGCGTTAGTTGCTTGCGTATTTATTTCCTTGTTGTCTTGTTTATTTGTTTGCTTGTAGTCATTGCAGTTCTTTTTCTGTGGTTAGCTAGTGGCTGCAATAACCTATTTTTTAAAACTAGGCCACAATAACCATGGGCTAATATTTACTGTAGTGACACTAGGCCTCCTACTGGCTGTAGAAATAGTGGACCTTCTATGGGCTATAGAAACAATGGGCCTTCTACGGGCCATAGAAACAATGGGCCTTCTGCGGGCCGTATTATCAATAGGCCTTATACGGGCCGTATAATCGATTGGCCAAACATGGGCCAAACAGACCGCATTATGGCCGTAAACGGGCTAGAGTTGGAATCGTCCGTTCATGGGCCAACCATAACGGGCCATCGTTAATAGGCCGTATTTGATGACACTATGAAATCGGCCCAACGTATTAACGGACCACAAACGGGCCGACTGTAACCACGGGCTGAATTTGGCCCACAAGCAGAAAATGACAGTAACGGGCCGTAAGTAAACGAATGCTGGAAATGAGCCCAAGAATAAATGGGCTCTGAGAAGGCCAAAACATAACATGGGTTGGAAACGGCCCAACGGAATAACGGGCCGTTAATGGGTATAAAGTGATACATTGTTCATTACGGGCCAGTTTCACCATGGGTCGTTAATGGGTGTAAAGTGATACACTGTTCATTACAGGCCAGTTTCACCACGGGCCGTTAGTAGGCCAAGAGTTACATAGGGCCTCATATGGGCCGAAAGACGTCATGGGCCATACATGGGCCAGAAGTGAAAATGGGCTGGAATCATATTGGATGGCCCAGATGACGCTACTGGACCTAATTCGGATAGGGCATAACGGGCCTTGGGTTAGCGGGCTATAAATGGGCTATATTCGAACAGGCCGTTAACAGGCTTTCCATGGGCCGGCCCGCCAACTTTTGACCAAGTCAAACGGGCCAGCCTTTTCACAGGAATGGGCCTCTGTTGGGCCGTGCCATGTGTCGACATATCATAGGCGCCTATCTAACCCACTGGCGAGCTGACACGTGTTTCGTCCGGCCAATAAGAATTTTAGACGTGGAAATTTCCCATTGGTCGGGGCTGTTAACGGGTTATCGGATCCAAAACCCGACCCGATAGCTTAACGGCGTTGCGTTACGGTGGATGCCACGTGTCGGTCACCCTTGACGGAAGCACTTCTGTGACGCGCGATTTATCATCATGGAAGTGGACACTTCCATGATGATAATTTTGGTAATGTCATGGAACACTTCTATGACAGCACAGGTATGACTATCTTGATTCTGTCGTAAATTTGTCATGGATGTACATGCATGAAAAAAAGCGACCTACTGTGACAAACATGTATCATCACGGAAGTGTATTTTTTTGTAGTGTTAGGACTTGGAAGTGTGCTTATGCAGGATGGAAGAGCTGTTTCGTATGCCTTGCGACAACTAAAACCACACGAGTTGAATTATGCCACGCATGATTTGGAGCTAGCAGTCGTGGTTGATGCGTTGAAGACTTGGAGACATTATCTTATTGGAAATCATTGTGATGTGTATACGGATCATAAGAGTTTGAAGTACATTTTCACCCAGAAAGAGCTGAACCTTAGGCAGAGAAGTTGGTTGGAGCTTATAAAGGATTATGACATGAAGCTTCATTATCATCCAGGAAAGGCCAATGTCGTAGCAGACACCTTGAGCCGGAAGAGCTATGCTAATACCCTAATAAACACGGGATTAACGAATGAGTTAGTAGAGGATCTCCGGGAACTACGTTTGGAGATTGTTCCTAGAGGTTTTGTTGCAACAATGGAGGTGCAGTCTACATTGTTGGGAAAGATTCGAGAAGCTCAGAAGGATGACAAAGAGATTGCCGAGATAAAGGAGAAAATGAGTGAAGGAAAGGCCAAAGGTTTTCGTGAGGATGAGCATGACACCTTATGGTTTGAGGACCGTGTTTATGTGCCCAATAACGCAGAGATTAGGAAATTAATACTTCAGGAGGCACATGACTCACCATACTCGATACACCCCGGTAACACCAAGATGTATTTGGATTTAAAGGAACGTTTCTGGTGGACAGGGATGAAGAAGGATATCGCCGAGTATGTGGCCGTATGTGATGTATGTCAGATAGTGAAGGCAGAGCATCAAAAGCCAGCAGGATTGCTACAGCCTATGCCAATACCCGAATGGAAGTGGGACAAACTTGGCATAGATTTTATCACCGGATTACCCAGGACCAAATCAGGATACAATTCTATATGGGTAGTAGTTGACCGTTTAACGAATCCCATTGAAAACAACTTATACTAGTGCAAAGTTGGCCAAGATATATATGACTAGGATTGTATGTCTGCATGGAGTTCCGAGGACCATCGTATCGGATAAAGGGACATAGTTTACCTCAAAGTTTTGGCATCAGCTGGACCAGACCTTGCGAACCAGATTGGAGTTCAGTACAACATTTCACCCACAGACAGATGGACAGACCGAGAGAGTTAACCAGATTCTGGAGGACATGTTGAGAGCCTGTGCGCTAGATTATGGATCTAGTTGGGATGACAATCTGCCTTACGCAGAGTTCTCATACAACAATAGTTACCAAGCCAGTCTGAATATGGTACCGTTCGAAGCTCTATATGGCCGGAGGTGCAGAACGCCATTGATGTGGGATGAAGTTGGAGACCGACAGTTGTTTGGACCAGACTTGATCAAAGAGTCTAAGGAGAAGGTTAAACTGATCCGGGATAGAATGAAGATAGCCCAGTCCAGGCAGAAGAGTTTTGCAGATTCGAAACGCAAGGAGGTAACCTATGAAATTGGAGAAAGAGCATATTTGCGAGTATCACCTTTGCGGGGAGTGAAATGTTTTGGAGTTAAGGGAAAGTTAGCCCCGAGATTTGTAATACCATATCGTATTTTGGAATGGATGGGAGAAGTTGCATACAAGTTGGAGTTACCTGAAGGACTGTCAGGAGTTGATGATGTGTTTCACGTTTCCCAGATGAAGAAGTGCCATGCTTAGATGGCTGACATACCACAAAGAGATACCGTACCCTTGGAGGCGATTCAGTTGGACAATGACTTGACTTATGAAGAGAAGCCAGTCAAGATTTTGGAGTTTGCCAGTCGAGTCACCCGCAGCAAGGTTATTAAGTTTTGCAAGGTTCAGTGGAGCCACCATACCGAGGACGAAGCCACGTGGGAACGAGAGGATGATCTCCACAAGGACCACCCACACCTATTTTCTAGCCAACCCGAATCTCTAGGGTGAGATTCATCTTAAGGGTGGTGGTTTGTAACATCCCAAATTTTCAATTTGGAATGTTATACATAGATCATTCTTGCATATCATATTTTATTGCATTTCGTCTCTTGATCCTGGAAATCCTAAGAACTCAAGGACCCTTTGAGAGAGTTGGGGATTTCCCAGATTTCATATTTGATTTTTCTCAAATATTGAAACAAGGACTTTTGGTTTTAATTATTTTTCTCTCCGAAAATATTTCATATTAAAATATATGAGAGGAGATAATATGACTTCTCCAAAATAATTGAAATATTGGAGGAAAAATATTAAAATCAAATATTTGATTTTATTTGCATTAGAAAAATTGCACGTTTTCAAAATTGCATTCTAGGGCCAAGAAAGTGTTCATCTCGTTCAAAATATTTTATTTAGACGGAGAAAATTTGTTTTGGCATTTTTAGATTTTTATTTTATATTCTATTATTTTTCTTAGTTTCAGCGGAAATATATTAAAAAAAGGTTTCCGGACCCACCTGGGCCGAAGCCCAGCCGGCCCGTCCCGGCCGTCTCCCTCGCGCGCGCGCCGCCGTGCGTAGCTCGGACGCCGAGGGGAGTCCGAGACGGACTCCTCCCCGGGCGCCCCCTCGCCCAAGCAAGACGCCGCCCCCGCCCCCTTTAAAGGCCGCCGCCGAGCCCCGCCACCACCACCACCCCGTCGCCCCGCAGCCCGCTCCCGAGCCGCGCCCCGCCGCCTCCCACGAGCCGCCGCCGTCGCTTCGCTGCCCCGCGCCGCCGCCGCCCTTGCTGCCTCGCGCCGCCACCGCCCCGCGGCCCCGTGAGCCCTGCCGCCCCGCCGCCCGAGCCCCGCCTAGCCGGAGCCACGCCGGAAGTACCTCGCCGCCGTTCGTTTTAAGAAAAACAATCCGGTTTTTTTAGAAAAACCCTAGCCTGTTTTTTTTCGATTCATCGGTTTTTTTCCAGTTTTTCTTTTTTCGCGGATGTTCATCCGGACGTTCGTTTTAACGAACGGTTTTCGCCCGTTAGTTACAGACAACGAACGCTCGTTCGTTAGCCTGTTCATCAGTTTCCTTTTATCGAATTATTCCGCGATTATTTCTGATCATGATTTCTGATCCGATTTTCGTTCTAGTTTATCTTTTCGCTCGTTAATCGCAATCAGGCGATTCAAGCGCCTAGATCTTCGTCTCGAGACGTTCTTCCCGCTTAACCAACATGCACAAGTTTTTGCTACTATAAAATTTGACCTAGGTACAGATTAGTAAACGGATCTTGTTTCTTTTGCCGTTTGAGTTTCGTTGCTCCGTTTGATTTGATTCTTTTTGCAAACCGGAGTTCTTAAGTTGAACTTTCTGGTTAGATCTTCTTATTTGAGATTTACCCGTGTTTCTTAGCTTGATTGCTTATGTAAGTTATTGTTTGTTTACGATAGAATTCCCAGAGTGCGAAGCGTGTTATTTGGAGTCTCTAGGTTACACGGATTGTCAGCAAGGCAAGTAACACTTTGATCATATCCCTTTATCACCCAATTTTTATGCATTAGTTCCAATCCTCAAACATTGCATGGTTAGGATGTCATTAACATGTGGGTTGGGAAGTAGCTGATGAGGTAGAACCTATTACCCTGTTACATTCAAACCCCTGGGGGTTACTTCTTCGCATTGCTTATATTGCTATGCTATGCTCGTAGACGTGGTTTGGGTGAGTGAAATCCATGACAGATGTGAGATTGTTAATTAATGGTTCAACTTAAGGTGGCAACTTAAATACACATCTGGGTGCACTGAGGCACCTGGAGTACCCAGTAATGCCTGTATTTTTGGAAATCCTGGAGTACCCGTGTGATCTTCCTATGGACCGCCACCCAGGGTCAAAGGGAGTTGAGATTATTCATGTTAGAAACTTACGTGTGCAGCCACAAGCTATTATGGGCTCTAGAACAGTTGAGTAAGTTACGTGAAGCTCTTGAAGAGGTGGATCAGCAGGTAGTGGGTTTGTAGGTTTGGTATGTCTGCCCGGAGTAGAGAGTTCATGTTTCTGAAAGACTGTGTCTCGATCATCCGTTTCTCAAACACCCTATAGTGCGAGAAAACCAACGGAGGAGATCGAGTCTTGTGGGGAAAAGTGCGCAAACCTCTGTAGAGTGTATAAACTAATCATGGTTAGCCGTGTCCCCGGTAATGCACAATCTTGAGTATCTAGTACTTGGAGTATCTTAAGTATCTCATCACCCTAAAAATAATATTGTTGGGTTGTTAATCACCTTATTGGGATTGAGTTGGAGGAACCTTCTCAATGATGTTTCAACTACCATGATAGTTAAATTAAAATCTATTCCTTTGTTGTAGGGAAAAATTGGCTTTTCGCAAAACTATAACCATAGAGCTTTCCACCACTCAAATATGCATGTAGTGATAGCATTATTCCGTTCCTGCTCTACTGTGTTATTTTGCCAGCATATTCCATGTGCTGAACCGTTTTCGGGCTGCAACGTATTTTGTTGTAGAATTTTCAGACGAGGAGTAAGGTTCGTTAGGTCGTTGTTGTGCATCTCAGCTCTGCCATTGGAGTTGATGGACTCACTTTATCTTCCAAGACTTCCGCTGTTATCATATTAGATGGCCTTAAGCCATATTTATTGTAATAAGTTCTCTTTGGAGACATTCGATATAATAAGTGTGTGATTGCTACTCTGTTATAAATCCTCGAGTACTATGTGTGTCAGCATTTCCGATCCAGGGATGACACTAAAGCACAAAGACTTGACCGTTTGAGGTCTGGTCGCTAAAATAACATTGACTTAAGCACCCCCTAGCTTGAGCGATGCTTTCTCCTTCGCGAGGCCAAAAATTATATATATAATTATGATCATGATGAACAAGATGCATAGGATAAAACTTATGATGAAATTCCAATTTCAATCGGTTGTAATTCCATGATCCCATATCATCACATAGCCTAAACCATGCCAATGCCTTTCCCTTCAAATATAAAGGGAAGACCGTCTTCTTGATAACATCCTCAGGCATACCTATAGGCTTAAATAATCCACAAACTTCATCCACATAGATTAGTTGCAAATCAGGATGCAATGTTCCATCACCTGTGAAGGGATTAGCTAGCAGCTTCTCTATCATACCCGAAGGAGTTTCAAAGTAAATATTTTCAGTAGGTTTAGTAGGTTGAGGAGCAACTCTTTGCTCTACTGGTCTGGGTGAAGATACCGCAAACAGGCCCCTAAAAGGATTATGTTCCGTAGTAACAAGTAACAGTAAATTTCAGCACACTATATAAATTTTTCCTTACCAAATTCCACCTACCAAAGGCGCTTCACTCCCCAGCAACGATGCCAGAAAAGAGCTTTGATGACCCACAAGTATAGGGGATCTATCATAGTCCTTTCGATAAGTAAGAGTGTCAAACCCAACGAGGAGCAGAAGGAAATGATAAGCAGTTTTCAGCAAGGTATTCTCTGCAAGCACTGAAATTATCGGTAACAGATAGTTTTGTGATAAGGTAATTTGTAAAGGGTAACAAATAGTAAAAGTAAATAAGGTGCAGCAAGATGGCCCAATCATTTTTGTAGCAAAGGACAAGCCTGGACAAACTCTTATATAAAGGAAAGCCCTCCCGAGGACACATGGGAATTATCGTCAAGCTAGTTTTCATCACGTTCATATGATTCGCATTCGGTACTTTGATAATTTGATATGTGGGTGGACCGGTGCTTGGGTATTGCTCTTCATTGGACAAGTATCCCACTTATGATTAAACCCTATTGCAAGCATCTGCAACTACAAAAGAAGTATTAAGGTAAACCTAACCATAGCATGAAACATATGGATCCAAATCAGCCCCTTACGAAGCAACTCATAAACTAGGGTTTAAGCTTTTGTCACTCTAGCAACCCATCATCTGCTTATTACTTCCCAATGTCTTCCTCTAGGCCCAAACAATGGTGAAGTGTCATGTAGTCGACGTTCACATAACACCACTAGAGGAAAGACAACATACATCTCATCAAAATATCGAACGAATACCAAATTCACATGACTACTTATTGCAAGACTTCTCACATGTCCTCAGGAACAAACGTAACTACTCAAAAATAATATTCATGTTCATAATCAGAGGGGTATTAATTTGCATAAAGGATCTGAACATATGATCTTCCGCCGAATAAACCAACTAGCATCAACTACAAGGAGTAATCAACACTACTAGCAACCCACAGGTACCAATCTGAGGCTTTGGGGAAAAGATTGGATACAAGAGATGAACTAGGGTTTGAGAGGAGATGGTGATGGTGAAGATGTTGATGGACATTGACCCCCTCCCGATGAGAGGATCGATGGTGATGACGTCAGTGATGATTTCTCCCTCCCGGTGGGAAGTTTCCCCGGCAGAACAGCTCCGACGGAGCCCATGATTGGTTCTGCCAAGGTTCCACCTCGTGGCGGCGGAGTTTCTTACCGAAAGCTTGCTTATGATTTTTTCCTCGACGAAAGACTTCATATAGCCAAAGATGGGCATCAAAGGGCTGCCAGGGGGCCCACGAGGCAGGGGGCGTGCCCAAGGGGGTAGGGCGCCCCCCCCCACCCACCCTCGTGGACGGTGGGTGGCCCCCCTCTGGTACTTCTTCCGCCCAATATTTTTTATATATTCTGAAACTTGCTCCCATGAAGTTTCAGGACTTTTGGAGTTGTGCAGAATAGGTCTCTAATATTTTCTCCTTTTCCAGCCCAGAATTCCAGCTGTCGACATTCTCCCTCTTCATGTAAACCTTGTAAAATAAGAGAGCATAGGCATAAGTATTGTGACATAATGTGTAATAATAGCCCATAATGCAATAAATATCGATATAAAAGCATGACGCAAAATGGACATATCAGTGACATGCATTATTATTTTCTTAATTCAATATATGGTCAAAGTTTGGCACAAAATACTAAGGGGACCAATAAATCAGGATGGTGGTAGTAAATTTCGTCAAAATGCAGATAATGGCCTAAATTTGGTAAATGAACCATGGAAAGTGCTAAATTGGAACACGATGCTTTGTAGGGTGTCTATTGATCGTGGAAAAAAGTCAACTACCACATTAGTTGAGTACTTTTACAAATTACAAAAAAAGTATACCACCACCCCAGCGTCTAACTATCCTGGCCCAACGAAACCCCTTCCCTCGCTCACACGCACTTCCCGCCTGAAATGGTTAGCGCCGCTCCACAATGTCAATGCCGGATTCACGCCCCACGCGACCTCTTACTCGCGCCGACATTGCAGTAGCGCGATGGCTGAGAGAGTGCCACCAGCACGGCATCCCGGTGCAAGCGACTACTCCGCATTAGCGACACCATGGCCATCCGTCTGTCTGCCACCCACATTAATGACATGCGGCTGCTGACGAACCTACTCCAGCGCTAGCCATCCGTCCGTATGCCGTGACTCATTGCCATTTGCCTGCTATATTAACTTCAGCCCGAGCCATAGCCACAGACCCATAGTCATTCTCCTATGGTCCCTTCCTTCTGTCGGCACCACTCAAACCAAGGCTGTCGGCATTCTGGGAACGGGGGTCCCCAGACTTGCCTGCCCGTGGCCCGCGGCGTGGCTCCAACAGCGGCCCTGTATGGCCCATCTTCACCAGCAAACACTCAAGACCCCGTGAGGGGCCAACCCTCACGAGGAGGATGACGCAAGACCTCCTCAAGGGTGGCCCCACCAGGCCGGCTCGCGAGGGGCGGAGAGATCAAGGCGAGGGACACCTTGCGAGGTTTGTGTGACTCAAGCCATGATGACTTGAGCCAGGAAGGCACTAGCACGCAGTGTCCTTGTTTCCTCTTTAGTGCTAAAGGGGCAAGCGCAGGCGAGGAGTCCTGGGGCGTCACGCAAAGGTTTCCATATCGTTGCAACAAGACCCAGACTAGCAGGACAGCAGGACGGAGGTCACCGTGGAGCCCAAGACAGTGTCACCACTAGAGCCTTTGGCAGGCAAAGACTACTTTTGTCAAGATAGCTTGTACTAGCTGTCCCCCCTTTGAATTGGACGTTGTGGGATCCCTTCCCGCTGAATATTTGGGAAGAGGACCCGGGCCTCTATATATAGAACTAGCCACCACCAGAAAGGGGATCAGCTCATCTAGAGAGGATCCTTGACCACACACACCAAGCACAAGAATGCCTCACCTCAGGAGGCTGTTCTTCCCTTATAACTGTTCATCCTCAACCCAAGAGGCAATCCACCACACCACACTGGATTATGGTACTACACCACATCGGTGTCCCGAACCAGTATAAACTCTTGTGTCTCTCATTCTTTGGGTTCGTCGAGGTAGGCCGTGAGATCACGATGTGTGCGAGCTAGAGAGGGGAGAGATCTTTGTGCGCACCCCAATGTTCGAACCTCAAGGGTTTTGCCGGAACCCGAAATTCGACATATGGCGCACCAGGTAGGGGTGCGCCGAAGCTCTACACCCCCCCCCCCCCCCCCCCCCCCCCCCCCCCCCCCCCCCCCCCCCCCCCGATGGCCTCGCCACTCCGACCAGCTCTCATGGAGGCCGCCGCTTCTCCGACTAGATTGACGGGCACCCTCCATAGCGCTGTGGGGCTCCAGGCCTTCACCCCCGCCTTGCGGCGGGTACGGTGGCCGCACAAGTTCAAGCCATAGATGCCACCCCGTTACGTTGGTGTGGCGGATCTGGTAGCCTTCCTGCTGGCGTACGAGGAGGTCATCATGTATGCCGGGGGCGACGATAAATTCATGGGCAATTGGGTCCCGATGGCCCTCGCTGGCGTGCCACGCGCCTGGCTCCTCCATCTACCAGAATCATCTATGGCCTCCTGGGAGGAGCTGCGCGACCTCTTCATCGCGCGCTTCGGGGGACCAGCACCGTCGTCGTAGCTCTCCTCGGTGGCTCGCAGGCGCCGCCCTCGGACCGTCACACCAAGCCGTTCTTTCACCAGATCAGCGCTGTCTCCTTGCGGCACGGGGCTCCCTCGGGTTGGGCGGCGCCCACGGCCGACCTGACCTTTGACTCGGGGGATCACCCTGTCACCACCGTCAGTTCAGGTGTGCTCCTAATGCTTTGCACGCCCACCATCTGTAGCGTAGCCGTCACCAAGAGCCTCATCGACGGCAGCTCCGGCCTCAATGTACTCTCCATGGAGGCTTTTAGTCTCCTTCATGTACCGCTGGAGTGGCTCCGCCCCAGCAAGCCCTTCTCCGGAGTCGGTAGCGGCTCCTCCAACCCCCCGGGGCAGATCCGTCTCCCCGTGACCTTCGGCACGCGCGAAAACTACTGCATCGAGCTAATCGACTTTGACATCGCACGCATCGGCTTACCGTACAACGCCATCCTCGGGTACACGGCGCTTGCTCAGTTCATGGCAGCTACCCATCCTGCCTACAACCTCATGAAGATGCCAGGAAGCAAAGGCGTCCTCAAACTCACCTTCAGGGCCACAATGGTAGCTTGCCCGACCGACAAGGCCGTGCCTAGGACCAAGGGCGCTACGCCGACCAAGAAGAAGAAGCTATTCTCTTAAGGTCAAGCCAAGACAAAGCAGATACCGGTCGACGCGGACGAGGCCTCTGGCACCACCTTTACTATAGGCGCTGACCTCACCCCAGATCAAGAAAGGAAGTTGGTGGACTTTTTGCAGGCGAACAAGGAAGTATTCGCCTGGAAACCCAAGCAGCAGGCTAGGGTTCCGAGAAGAGTGATCGAGCATCATCTGAGGGTATGCCCCAACGTGCGCCCTGTGAAGTAGAGGGCAAGGAAGCAGTTCATGGAGAAGCAGTCCTTCATCATTCAGGAAACCCGCAAGCTGGAGGCAGCGGGTGTTATTCGCGAAGTTTGTTACCCAGAGTGGCTGGCGAATCCGGTCGTCGTGCCAAAGAAAGGAGGGAAGGAGCGCATGTGTGTCGACTTCACCAACCTCAACAAGGCTTGCCCTCAAGACCCGTTCCCGCTGCCGCGCATCGACCAGATTGTCGACTCCACCGCCGAGTGTGATCTGCTATGTTTCCTGGATGCGTTCTCAGGCTACCACCAGATCACGATGGCGGTGGAAGATGAGGAGAAAACATCTTTCCTGACCCCATGCGGGGTATACTTCTACACTTGCATGCCATTTGAACTGCGCAACGCAGGAGCGACCTTCCAGCGACTGATGCACATCACCTTGGGGCGGCAGCTTGGGAGAAACGCTGAGTCCTACGTCAACGACATTGTGGTGAAGTCTCAGGAGGTAAGAACTTTCATTCAGGACCTGGAGGAAACTTTCACGAGCCTGCACCAGGAGGACCTGCGGCACAACCCGGAGAAGTGCATGTTTGGTGTTCCTCCCGGCAAGCTGCTAGGCTTCCTCGTGTCCCATAGGGGGATCAAGGCCAATCAGGAGAAGGTCAAAGCAATCGAAGGCATGAGCCCACCACAAAACCTCGAGGAGATGCAGAAGCTTGTAGGCTGCGTGACTTCGCTGGGGTGCTTCATCTCCAAGTTGGGGGAGCGCGGCTTGCCGTTCTTCAAGCTGATGAAGAGGAAGGGCTCGTTCGAATGGACCCCCGAGGCCGACCTAGCATTTCAAGACCTGAAGAGTTATCTGACCAGCCCACCGGTGATGGTGGCGCCTCATCCTCGTGAGCCCTTGGTACTCTACCTGTCTGCCATGCCCCACTCTGCTAGCGCGGCGTTGGTGGCCCTTAGGGAGGAGCCCCGGGTAAAGGACCCGTCAAGTGGAGTCGCCAAGCCGGATGAGACAGCTCAGCACCGCGGCGATGCTCCTGTGACAGTGGCTGCCCCGGCTAGTCATCAAGCTCCAGAAGACAGGGACCCGCAGGGAACACCTCAGCCCTCGGGAGCCAAAAACACCCCACCCTCGTCGACCACTGAGTGTACTTCGTCAGCACAGTGCTACGCGACACGAGAGCACGATACCCCATGCCTCAGAAGCTCTTGCTCGGGCTCCTGGTGGCCTGGCGCAAGCTGCGCCACTAGTTCCAGGGACACCCCATCAATGTCGTCTCAGCTTACCCATTGGAGAGAACGCTCAGGAGCCCCAATGCCGTGGGAAGGGTCACCGAATGGAACATCGAACTGCAAGCATTCGACCTGGAGTTTAGCACAACCAGGGTCATCAAGGGGGCCGCACTCGCCGAATTTGTGGCAGAATGGACCGACACCCCGGAGCTCGAAGCAGGCGAGAACCGATCCCTCTCGCCAGGGAGTGAAGCGTGGGACGGCTAGGTCATGTACTTCGATGGCGCGTTTGCACACTAGGGCACGGGGGCTGGAGCCATGCTCATCTCGCCCACTCAGGACAAACTTTACTACGCCCTGGAGCTCCACTTCCAGCGGGGCGAGAAGGTCTACAACAACATTGCAAAGTACGACAGTCTCATCGTTGGCCTCAAGGCTGCGGTGGCCCTAGAGGTGAAATGCCTCACCATCAAGGGAGACTCGCAACTCCTCATCAACTTCTCCAACAAGGTGTACGAGCCAAAGGATGAGCACATGGAGGCATACCTCGCGGAGGTACGCAAGATGGAGAAGCAGTTCTTGGACCTAGAAATACAACATGTGCCCCGTGGCACCAACCAAGAGGCCGACGACATCGCCAAAAGAGCATCCAAGCGGCTACCCCAAGAGCCTGGCATCTTCGAGGAGCTGCTCTTCAAGCCTTCGGCAGCACCTCCGCCTGCGAATCCGGCGCCACCTCAGGATGAGCTCCCCCAGCCACCAGCCTCGGGAGCCCCTGCCTGCGGCCCGACCTCAGGAGCGCGCCTACTCTTTGCGCTCGAGCCTTAGGAGGGGTGCTGGATCGAAGAGTTCAGGGCGTACCTGACGCACGGAACATTGCCGGAGAAGGAGGAAGACGCGGCGCATGTGGCCCGACAGGCTACGGCATACTACATCCAGGACGGTGAGCTATACAGGAAGCGGCCAAATGATGTTTGTCTACGATGCATTTCTAGGGAACAGGGGAAAGAGTTGCTGGCCGACATACATGGCGGGGACTACGGGCACCACTCGTCGTCGCGCACCCTGGTCGGCAAGGCTTTCCGCAACAGGTTCTACTGGCTCACAGCACTCAACGACGCGGCCGAGCTGGTGAAATCCTGCGAGGCCTGCCAATTCCACGCCAAGCAGAACCACCAGCCGGCTCAGGGCCTCCAGACTATCCCGCTTTCATGGTCGTTCATGGTTTGGGGGCTAGATATCCTGGGCCCATTCCCTCGAGCGCATGGAGGTTACCGCTACCTCTATGTCGCCATCGACAAATTCACCAAGTGGGCGGAAGTGGAAGCAGTCCGCACCATCCCAGCTGGGTTAGCAGTCAAGTTCATCAAGGGCCTCGTAAGCCGGTTTGGGATCTCTAATCGCATCATCACTGACAACGGCTCACAGTTCACTAGCAATCTCTTCAAAACATATTGTGCTAACCTTGGAACAAAGATCTGCTACGCCTCCGTGGGGCACCTCAGGAACAACGGCCAGGCCGAGCGCGCCAACGCGGAGGTCCTGAGGGGTCTCAAGACAAGGACCTTCAAGAAGAAGCTCGAGGCCTATGGAAGGGGCTGGCACGATGAGCTCCAGTCTGTGCTGTGGTCCATCCACACCACTGCCACCAGGCCAACAGGCGAGACCCCCTTCTTCCTTGTCTACGAAGCAGAAGCAGTTATCCCACATGAGGCCAGGCATCGCTCTACGCGGGTCCTGGCATTTGATGAAAGGCAGCATGACGCCATGCGGGGGATGGACCTCGTGCTGGGGGAGGAACGCCGCCGTGAAGCCTCGCTCTGAGCTGTGAGGTACCAGCAGGCGCTGCGGTGGTATCACTGCCGCAGCGTCCGCTCCAGGACGCTTGAGGTGGGTGATCTTGTCCTGAGGCGGGTGCTCTCCAGGGAAGGGTTGCACAAGCTCTCACCCATGTGGGAGGGCCTGTTTCGGGTCGCCCACGTCTCCAGGCCTTGCGCCGCGCGCCTGGAGACGCAGGACGGGATCCCCATCCAGAACGTCTGGAACATCCAGCACCTCCGGAGGTTCTACCTGTGAAGCAAGGCCCGGTGCCTGTGAAGATCTCTGCTCATGACACCCTCCCATGTCTTAGTGGCAGCACTTAGCTCCGCACTGGTGAGAAGACAAGAAGACTAGACTAGGTGCCGGGCGCGGCTTTTCATTTGATTTCTGCAGTTGGCTTGCCCTTTTGTAGTGAGAATTTGCTTTCTAGTGTTGCTGGCCCGGTTCCATTTCCCTTGTTGCCTCCTTTTCTGCCCTCGGTTCCTTGTTTTTGACCCATACTCTCCCTCGCATGCCTCGCGAGGGGGCCAGATAGGTGCCCTCGTGAGCGTTTTCATTTTCTAGTTTTTAGCAAGGCACCCTCACTCGAGTCCGTAAGCTGGCCCACCCCTCTCAATCCGTGCCCCCTGGTACCGCGATATGAAGCGCTGGATCATGACCGGCAGTGCCTGCGACCAGGATTCGGAAGGATATGTCACAGCCCTAGAATTTTCTTCCCTAGAATTTGCTTGCCATTAGTTTCCTTAAAGCATCCATGCATCATGTTTATTTTTCAATTAAAGCTGAAATGGGGATGAAAAACCCTAGCACCAAAATTAAATCAAATAGGTTCAACTTAAAAACATTTTCAAGAACCCAGAATGCTCTTTAGAAAAGTTCATCATTTCTGAATTGGTCTAGAACCTCTGACAAAAATGGTGCACACCTTTCTAGGTCATTTATGGAATTTTGAATTAAATCATAAGTATTTGCATTTGGACATTAATCCTATAAATAATTTTAAATGTCCAGATAATCTTGAAAGTATTTTAAGGTTGTTGGAAATAACCCAAACATATGCCACAATCATTTTCAAGATTTTTCAAAATGAGTTAGTATTTTTACTAATTCAAAACAGAATAAAAGTAATAGAAAAAACTGAAACAGAAAAAGAGAGAAAGAGAGAAAACCTACCTAACTTACCTGTGCAGCCCACCTGGCCCAACTCCTGATGACCCAGCCCACCAGGGCCTCCATCGTCTTCAACGTCCTGCCAGTGGGCAGGAGGGCACGTGCCCGCTGCGCGTGGCCACACGCCGGCCACCTCCAGGCTGCCTGCCTGTGCGAGGACCCCCCTGGAGGCGCCACGAGACCCCCTGACCCCCTCTCACTCCCCCTCTCTCGCTCTGGACTCCCCCCTCCTCCTCTGCTCCCTCTCCCGCGTTCGACCACGGGCACCCGAGAGCGCCGACGAGCACCACTTGGGCCATCGTCCATCCCGCACCTCGTTGTTGCTTCCAAAGGAACCGCCATCACCTTATGCGTCGTCTGCACCAACCCATTCGACCGCGGGAGCCCTGTAGCATCGTCCCCGAGCTCGTCTTCTACCTCTGGCCGCCGGCAACCTCACCTTCGATTCGCCGCCGTCTCCGCGTCCCCGAGCTCGCCAACCTGCTTCACACGCTGTTGACCGACATGCTCGATGTGATTCATGTATGCATGTCCCCATAGGTTGGTGCCTCTTTGGTTTCACGACTAGACATGTCGGCCCGGGTTCTCTGTCATATGGATGCTAGCGACACTATCATATACGTGAGCCAAAAGGCGCATACGGTCCCAGGCCATGGTAAGGCGACACCCATGGGAATACCGTGCATGAGGCCGCAAAGTGATATGAGATGTTACCCACTAAATCGATGTGACTTGGAATCAGGGTCCTGACAGCTTTGGTATCAGAGCCTGACTGCCTGTAGGATTACCAATCCAAATTGGTCGAAGTTGAGTCTAAAAATGCTTTAGTTATACAAGGGAATTGATTGTGGAGGGGAACGTAAGGCTCTTTTTACTCCTTTACCTTATGCCCTTCTGATCTGAGTCAACCTCTTCTTCTCTACTGGGATTAAGAACTAGTCCTTCTCATCTATCTATTAGGATGACGAGTTACTATGTTAGAGACTTATAGGATTGTTGGTTCCATGCCTCAATTCAGTTTCTACTACTTTTAGTATGTTGTCAGCTGAACCAGAACCTTGATATGATGATGTTGAGTGGTTATGCCACCATTTTTGCAGGTTGTCTCAAATCTTTTGAGCAATTACAGCCGTTACGCTATCCGAGTCATTCCAGGTTACTAAATAGTCTGATGCATTTGCAAACCCCTTCCTCCTGTTCCTGATGTCCATTTGGGCCAGATTAATCACACTAATTGGTGAGTTGAGGTACTCTGTTGCCTCGACATATATGTTGGAGCTATTATTATGACCCTAGGTGTTTTAGGGAGTCACCTAGTAATCTAGCCATGTTTTGTGTTCCGGTGTGATGATTCTAGCCACCATTCTCGAAAGCATCCCGTGATGCCATTTAGTAGTAGCTATTCTATTTCTGGGTTCTTGAACCCGAGATTCACCCTACTTACCTCCTGTTGATAGTGTTTCCTCGTTCCTTTACGATATTAGTAACCTTGCGATAGTCCTCGAGGTCTGTGGTATTTCCTTCTTCCAAATACCATGAACCATTAAGGCAGAAGTTCTTTGAACCAAAATATCACAATCAGAGTACTCTTGAGGAGTTCTCCATTCATAATTGTGATTCTGCCAGTTCTACCTTTCTGCATGGGTTATCTAGAAGAAACTTGGTGAACTTGGTTCGACATATTAATCTATGCATCCACAACTGAGAAAGATATATGTCCTCTTGTGTTGTCCCTCTTCATTTGAATTCCGACCATCGTCTATCAATTGATAGTTAGGAGCAATTGTGCATCCGTGTTATCGATGCTATCATTCTTGTGGTCCGTTAAGCCATTCTATTTCTGAATGACTAGGAGAAACAAACTCTAGTACCTCATCCATATCCAGGATTGGGTCAAAGTAGTTGTGTTCTGCAGATCAAATGCTAATCCAGCTTTTGCTCTGTTCTACCCTGAAGTATTACCCACTTTATGTCAAGAATATTGTGAGAATTGCACCATCTCTTATGAACTCTTGATGCAGTGATACTTCGCACCATCATCATTTATTTCTCGGTCCTCGTGTTGTTGTAACCGAAATGCCGACAAGTGAATTGTGATGTGTGAAATCAATACTCCTAGCAACCGTGTTGCTTGGTAGTTAATGGACATTAATATCATTCTTAGTGTGTTGGTTTTCAAATCACTATTCTAGGATCGCTCGTGTTATCCTATCCTTATTTCTGGTGCACTGTTCGATCTTTGAATTAGAATTGAATCCCTTACACTTCTGATCATGTCGTCTTGCCTTAAAAATCAAGATCGTTCTCGAGCTTAAAGTCATATCGGTGGTTCGTGATTTCCGGATATCTTCACGAAAGTATTACCAGGTTGTCACCTGACCGCTATGTTAAGTCCCCGATCATATTGGTTTCCTTCAAACCACCCATTCTCTAAGATTCTGTGTAGGGTACCCTGAACTAGTCGGTTGAGCTAAACAACAACTTGCAGTGTTGGAAGATGAAAGCTTTTCCCACTTAGTTCATTTCGGAAGGGATATCCTTGTGTTGTGTGTGTGGAAGAAAGATGATATCTTCATTGATTGATCCTCATGATCAGTTCTTGAATCTATCGTCTTGTCCAACCATGATTTGAGTGTGGGCTATCATCAAATCAAATCAGAACCAACGATATTCATAATGTTGTCTACTCCTGGTTGACTCCTCGAGCATACACCATTACATCTTTTGGTCTGACCAATACTATCACATTGTTCACATAATGGTGGAAGTCCAGTGATATGGAAATTCCGATGAGTTGCTATTGAGCCCATCAGCAGCATTTTGTCTCCTCCATGATTTGTGTTGAACATCCAGCTAGTGTTGGAAACTTGTGTAAGCATTTTCTTCATGCCCCGTTCATGAAGTATATGTTTGGATGAAAGAAGTGACTTCCTTTGATTCACGTGCATTTGATGTAAGTTCCGCCGTGAATTCGAGAAAGTTTGTTTTGCTTCCTCTGGAATCATCCCAAGTCAGTCATGCATGTGCGAAGTATTCTATGGTCTGATAGACTGATCATCTTCATTCTATACATATCCCTAGCACACCAAGACACTGATTGATTTGTTCAAGGAGAAGAAGTCTCTTCTTAAGAGCAAGACTTATGCAAGGACTTCGATATCCTTGATGATGGTTCCTCACCCGAACTTCGGCAGTTTTTCACTATAAGACTACAGCGTGATCCTGCTTGTCTGGGACTGCGTGTTCGCAGGTATGTAGCAAAAATAGCTCATGTTTTGGAGTTTATTACCATAGTCCATTTCCCGAGAATCTCGCAACGCCATCTCGTCGATTTGTGTTGCAAACTTTCTTTCCAGACACATTGTCTGAATTATCCTGACACCAACTAGATCTAAATCTCCGGCAGTTGTGATGGTTGGGACGTTCTCCCAAGAGCTATAATATTGGTCTCTCGGTAACCGGTAAAGTGGATGACGCGGCCAACACACCCAACCGGAAGACCTATTATTGTAGTATCTTGTTTGAAGGAGTTGGCCACCTCCCCATAAGGATCTCGTAGAATTTATTCCAACAGTAGTTCCTTATGGATTTTTTTGAGTTCCCGAAGTCCGACCTTTTACTTGATGTCGTAGATACCAAACCATATCAATAAATGGGTTATGCTAGCACATCAAGGAGAATATTAGAAGCAGAGTGCTAAATGTCTCTCGGTCGATCATCCAGATTTTGATCCCTTGGCCTCGCTAAGGTGAAATCTGAGAAGGTGTTATCTCCCTTTACATCTGCATCGTCCATCACTAATCGTCATGGTAGTATGTTGTGTTGCCAGGATCCTTGACAAGGATATTGGTAAAACTTGATGATTATGGAATGCTTAAGTTCTTGAGAGCACGCGCAAGCACTAGGATTATCGTCGGCAGTAATTGGGATCTCCTCTCAGTTTCTTTGATTATGCCATAACCTTTCTAACAGTGGAATCACTCTCTACTGTTGAGTTTCTCCCTAGTTACTAGAATCATTCCCAGCATTGCATTTTGTTCCTAGCTTGCACCGCCATTGTGCCATTCAACCTTGGACTACCCTGCTCGGTAATTCCTGGTCAGGATCACCTTCAAAAGTGGTCCTACCATGGGTCCCATCCATTTCTGGTGATAAGCAAAATCATCCATCGCGTTGTCTTGAACAAGGTAGTGCACATCATCCATCCGAATCCGGATATGCCATTCCTTTGAACTCCGCCAAACGATCGTCTGTGATTGCCTTAGGCTGGTTTAGAGAGTTTCAATAATCTCTGTATCAAAAGTAATTCTTTTTGCCACTTAAGGGAATATTTTTACGAGTCACCTCTCCCAAGGTGCCCCGTTATGGGATCATGGAAATTGTTTCCTCGCTAATTTGAAACCCTCATCAAATTGTTTCTTCTGTCCCTCCTGATGCATGTTTTGCCTCTTAGCTCCAGAGATGTTTCAATGTCTCACTCCATGAGTTGATCCTGAGTTGCTCGATCTTGAGAAGATCAACTCTTCTAGAGCTTTCCCTTTCTTCTCATTGTCATGTTGGATGGAGTTCTCAAAGCAAGACGTCGAGACAAAGAGGATGATCGAATCAACGTTCTTATGAAGTGCAACCTGGGTCGTGAAGATTGTGCAAGCTTTGTGTCCTCTCTATCTTCTTACCTCACGACTTGAATCTTGGGACGAGATTCTTGTTTAGTAAGGGTGAGTTGTCACAGCCCTAGAATTTGCTTCCCTAGAATTTGCTTCCCTAGAATTTGCTTCCCATTAGTATCCTTAAAGCATCCATGCATCATGTTTATTTTTCAATTAAAGATGAAATGGGGATGACAAACCCTAGCACCAAAATTAAATCAAATAGGTTCAACTTAAAAACATTTTCAAGAACCCAGAATGCTCTTTAGAAAAGTTCATAATTTTTGAATTGATCTAGAACCTGTGACAAAAATGGTGCACACCTTTCTAGGTCATTTATGGAATTTTGAATTAAATCATAAGTATTTGCATTTGGACATTTAAATCCTATAAATAATTTTAAATGTCCAGATAATATTTAAAGTATTTTAAGGTTGTTGGAAATAACCCAAACATATGCCACAATCATTTTCAAGATTTTTCAAAATGAATTAGTATTTTTACTAATTCAAAACAGAATAAACGTAATAGAAAAACTGAAACAGAAAAAGAGGGAAAACCTACCTAACTTACCTGTGCAGCCCACCTGGCCCAACTCCTGATGACCCAGCCCACCAGGGCCTCCACCGTCTTCAACCTCCTGCCAGTGGGCAGGAGGGCGCGTGCCCGCCGCGCGTGGCCACACGCCGACCACCTCCAGGCTGCCTGCCTATGCGACGACCCCCTGGAGGCGCCACGACACCCCCTGACCCCCTCTCTCGCTCTGGAATTCCTCCCCCTCCTCTACTCCCTCTCTCGCGTTCGACCACGGGCACCCGAGAGCGCCTACGAGCACCACCGGGGCCATCGTCCACCCCGCACCTCGTTGTTGCTTCCAGAGGAACCGCCATCACCTTATGCATCGTCTGCACCAACCCATTCGACCGCGGGAGCCCTATAGCATCGTCCCCAAGCTCGTCTTCTACCTCTGGCCGCCGGCAACTTCACCTTCGATTCGCCGCCATCTCCGCGTCCCCAAGCTCGCCGACCTGCTCGTCCGACTCGCCGTAAGCCAATCACGCGAACCCCCCTCCTTTGCGCTCCATCTGCATGTTGTAGCCGTTCCTCCGCCAGAGACCGAACTGCTGCGCCGCCCGAGCTTCTCGCCGCCGTGGCCACAGTCGTCGAAGCTCCCAACTGAGCACACCCATGTGCTCACCGCGCCGCGTAGGTGCCGTAGGAGCTAAGTACGTCACTCCACAGCCACCGCAGCCCCGTTCCCGAGTGCGCCCGAACTCCGGCTGCCGCCGAGGTGACGCCGCACTCAACCCCGGCCACCCTAGCTGCTGCTGCTTGCTGCGCTGGATGCGGGAGAGCTCCAGCTCCCCGCGGATGCCCTCCGCCGCTCATTTCGTTGCCTATGCTGCGTTTTCGAGCTGCGCCGCCGTCTCGGGCCTCGCCGGGTCATGTCGCCGGTGGGTTTGACCCATTTGACCATGTGGGCCCCGCCCCCTAGTCAAACCTAGATTAGGAGTTAAACTAACACTAATTTAGTTAGTTGGCTAACTGTGACACTGACAGTGTGCCCCACGTGGAGTCAAAGCACGAATCAACGTGGGATTAGTGCCTCTGTCAATGACCAGTGGGTCCCACTGGTTAGGTTTGACCTGGACCGCGTCGGTTGACCAGATGACGTCAGCATGATGCAAGGCTGATGCAGTAAATGCTTTTCTGTATTTTAAATAAATCTAAAATCATAGAAAATAATCTATAACTCAGTATGAAATAAATTATATATGAAAAATTATAAGAAATATTCAAGGAATCTGTTTATGGCATTTGCATGCATGTTTGAACAACCTAGGGTTGCTGTACAGGGCAATTTGCATAGTTAACATTTAAATAAGCACATATGGAGTTTGAATTTGAACCCTTGGTTCAAACCAACTTCATTTAATATGATTGCTAGTTGCATTAGCTCAATCAATAGCATATTGCCATGAAATTATCATGCATCATAATTGTTGCATTGCATTGATTGTGTTCCTCTTTCTTTGCTGGTATTTGTCCCCTCTCGATAGACGTGGTTCCGACGATGAGTTCGATGACACCGATGGAGAACTATACTATCTTCGGAAGTGTCAGGCAAGAAAAACCCCCTTGTTCATTCCGATACAAACCCACTCTCTCGCTCCTGCTCTCTTTTACTGCATTAGGACAGCAACGATTCAACTGTTACATGCTACGTTAGTTGAACCCCTTTCCTTTGCATGACTTGTCATTGCCACAGTAAATTGATGGAACCCACTAGCATGAGTAGGAGTTGTTTGAGCCCTGATGTGCCTACTCATTCATGTTTGCTTGTCATGCCTGCTATTTCTTAGAGTTGTGTCAGGTCTGATTCATCGGGAATGAATTGGAAAGTTGTGAACATGTCCTACTGTGTGAGCTAAGTGTGTGAACACGATCTGGTAAAGGTAGCGGTGAGAGGCCATGTAGGAGTACATGGTGGGTTGTCTCATTGAAACCGTTATCAGGAACTAAGTTCTGTGTTTTTGATCCATGAAACAACTACTACCACACATTGGGCCCTGAAATATGACCCCGCTCGACTTACTGACCCCTCTCGTCCTCTGCCCAGGAGTTGCAACTAGTTTCTGGTGTTTATAGGATATGTGTTGGCAGCCATGCGTAGCTCTAGCCCTAGGGGTGGGCTATGATGCGGTAGATACACCATGGCACGGTGTACCGAGCGCCCGTTTGGTGTCTCGGGAACCATGCACACATCGTTTGGGGCTGTGAGCGAAATTCCGGCCGGATCTCCTCGTGGATGGAACCCGAATAGGCTATAAACCTGGACTAGAGACTTGTGCGGTTAGTCAGGTCGTGGTCTACACCCACGTCGGCTTTCGCTTGAAGTCTGCCGAGCACATGTCGTGTGCAGACGCTAAGTGGTGGAAACATGTGTGACGAAGTACACCCCTGCAGGGTATAAAACTATTCGAATAGCCGCGTCCGCGGTAAAGGACTTCTAGGTTGCATATAACAGTTCATAGACAAGTGAAAGTGGATACTCTAAAACTCGCAAGATAAGTGTGAGTGCTATGGATGGCCTTCTCGTAGGGAGACAGGAGCGGATCCATAGTGGTGTATTGAATGGTGAATATGTGGACTCGTGTGCGCCACCTCAAAAGAGTTACTTGCAGTCGTAGTTTAAGATAGCCACCGAGTCAAAGCTGGCTTGCTGCAGTTAAACTCCACCACCCCCTGTTGATACCGATGCATATGTAGCTAGTTCTGATGTATGTCTTGCTGAGTACTTTTGTACTCACGTTTGCTTAATTTATGTTTTGCAGAGAGACTTCAGTCTCGCTAGTAGTTTCGCGTGGACTTCGACGTTTAGCTTGATACCTCAGCTACGAACTTGTGCCCTCGGCAGGATCTGGTAGATAGTCAGGCTTCTTAGACTTTTTCATTTGTAGATGTCTGTGCTCAGACATGTCAAGCTTCCGCATGTGCTTTGATTCGTATGCTATGATTGATGGGTCATGAGACCCATGTCTGTAATATCTCGCTCCTCGGAGCCTAATGAATAAATACTTGAGTCATAGAGTTATGTTGTGATGCCATGATGTGTTTACACATATCGAGCATATTGTGTGTATGATTGAAATGCTTGGTATGTGTGGGATCCGACAATCTAGTTGTTTATCCTTGGCAGCCTCTCTTATGGGGAAATGTAGTCTAGTGCTCACATGAGCCATAGTAGTCCGCTACAGCCCGGTTCACCGGAGTCCTGCTAGCCCAGCACTACTGCTCAGGACAGTTGACTAGCCGGCATGTGTTTCACTTCGTTCCTGTGTCTGTCCCTTCGGGGAAATGTCACACCGTGAAATCCGGAGTCCTGCCTAGCCTGCTACAGCCCGGGTTCCTAGAGTCCTATTAGCCCAGTGCTACAGCCTGGATTCACACGCTGCTGACCGACATGCTCGATGTGATTCATGTATGCCTGTCCCCATAGGTTGGTGCCGCTTTGGGTTCACGACTAGTCATGTCGGCCCGGGTTCTCTGTCATATGGATGCTAGCGACACTATCATATACGTGAGCCAAAAGGCGCATACGGTCCCGGGCCATGGTAAGGCGACACCCGTGGGAATACCATGCGTGAGGCTGCAAAGTGATATGAGATGTTACCGGCTAGATCGATGTGACTTGGAATCGGGGTCCTGACAGGATAAGAATTTCCTAGCAAATTTTTGCAGTTCCCAGATGCCTTCCGAGCACAGGAGGCCTCGCCAGGCATTGGGGAACGCGCGTCTCGTGTGGCGTAAACTACTTCAGGCGCATCAGGCTAAGTTATTTCTACGAGCATACATAAAACGTGACGCTGCAACACGACACAAGAATGATAAACATAGCATAGCCACTTAGAAATCATAATTTTTGCACGCCCCAGCGGGCCCCCATACTTGTCTCTCTCTTAATGCTGGAAGGAAAGGAAGAACGAAACAAAAGCAGAACATGCTCCCATGGCAAGTCGCGAGGATGGGCCCAAGTTGCTCTCCTGAGCTCAGCCAGACCCCCTCCTTGCACTTCACTGAAGAGCGGCGATGATACGACCCGCTGCCACCTTTGAAGCGGGCGCGGCGGCGTGGCGGCTGGTCGTAGCTGCCGCTGCTGAAGCTGTCGCTGGAAGAAGAGTCGCCATAGCTAGACGAGCCATGGCCGGCGCCAAGGCCGCGCCCGCCCTCACTCTCGTTGCGGCCATCGCCGAGGCCGAGCACCTCATCACCGTCGTTGTCCTCGGGGCCCCCACGACTCGGGCGACCACCACCACGCAAAGAAGCGCCACCGCGGCCGCGAGGAGCCGCGACGGGGGTCATGGCATGCTTGCGGGGACGACCGCGCCCCCTCTTGGGCGGTGGTGAGCCAAGCCCCTCTTGGCGAGCCTTCCCCTTCTCTGCAGCCGAGAGCCTCTTCGCAGGCGCCATGGATGTCGCTTTTGGCGGTGAAGCGAGGAGGACGAAGGAGCGGGAGAAGCAAAGGAAGAGATGGGCGACAGGGGCTCCGCCCCCTACCCATTTATAGCCAAGGGGAGGCCAACCACCATCCTCCATGATCAAAGGTAATAATGATTTTTTCTTGCATGCAGCAGGGAAGCGGAGACGCCCACGTCCAATCAGTCGCCACACGTCAAATGGGGCCGCAGGCTGTTGGGTCCCGCGATGCTCCGCACTTGCTCTTTGGCTTCACCTCGAAGCCAAGCCCGAGCGCGTCGTTGGCCCGGGGGCTACTTTTGGTGTTCTGGGAATGGGGGTCCCCAGACTTGCGTGCCTGCAGCCCGCGGCGTGCCTCCACCAGCAGCCCTGTACGACCCATCTTCACCAGAAACACTCAAGACCCTCATGAGGGGCCAAGCCTCGCGAGGCGGGAGATGCAAGACCTCCTCAGGGGCGGCTCCACCAGGCCGGGTCACAAGGGGCGGAGAGATCAAGGCGAGGGACACCTTGCGAGGTTTGTGTGACGCAAGCCATGACGACTGGATCCAGGCGGGCGCCAGCACGCAGTATCCCATTCCTCTTTAGTGCTAAAGGGGCAAGCGCAGGCGAGGAGTCCCGAGGCGTCAAGCGAAGGTTTCCATATCGGTGCAACAAGACCAAGACCAGCAGGACAACAGGATGGAGATCACCGTGGAGCCCAAGACGGCGTCACCACCAGAGCCTTTGGCAGGCGAAGACTACTTTTGTCAGGATAGCTTGTACTAGCTGTCCCCCTTCGAATTGGCCATTGTGGGATCTCTTCCCGCCGAATATTTGGGAAGAGGACCTGGGCCTCTATATATAGGACTAGCCACCACCAGAAAGGGGATCGGCTCATCTAGAGAGGATCCTTGACTACACACACCAAGCACAAGAACGCCTCACCTCAGGAGGCTGTTCTTCCCTTGTAACTATTCATCCTCAGCCCAAGAGGCAATCCACCACACCACACTGGAGTAGGGTATTACACCACATCGGTGGCCTGAATCAATATAAACTGTTGTGTCTCTCGTTCTTTGGGTTCTTCGAGCTTGGCCGTGAGATCACGATGTGTGCGAGCTAGAGAGGGGGAGAGATCTTTGTGCGCTCCCCAGTGTTCAAACCTCAATTGTTTTGCCGGAACTCGAAATCCGACAATGGCCTCCTCGTGCTCCAAAGCTCTCTGGGATGTATAGTCATCGGAGCAGATGAAGGGCATTGCCGGCTTCTCTCGAAAGCTCTCTTGGATGTACTGTCGCAGTAGCAGACGAAGGACATCGCCGGCTCCCCCCGGCCTCCCTCCACTGCCATGACCACGAGGCCAGCATGTGTGCACATGCAGCCGGCAGCGAGGAAGAGTAGTGCATGGTAGGTCACCAGCACTCTGGTCCCAGGAAGGTCACCGCTCCTCCCCTCCATCAACGCCAAGCTTGGTGGGATAAACAACGGCGACCGATTAGCCACTTGATGGCAATGTGGATGCAGAAATCTTCAGAACCTTGTGCTCCCCAGAGGAGGAGGTTATTGATGCGGAGCTAGATAGAGCCGAGGCGGATGAGGAGGAGGCGAAGGGAATAGCTGGAGCTTCAGTGTTCTCTGGGCTCATGGCCGGACATGGTGGTCGGGCGTCTGTGATCATTTAGATTAGGTTTAGAGTAGGTTTTAGTATGGTTTCTCAAAAAAATATAATGAATTTTGTGTGGTTTATAGGAAAAGTTTTTGAAATGTATTGAATTTCATCTGGTTAATATGAAAAATGTAATGAATTTCGTCCAGTTTATAAGAAAACCATCATGATATATTCCCTAATAGTGCTCCATTATTTTGCAGGGAACAGTTAGCCCTCGATCAAAGTTAGATCTACCATGTTTCGCGCTCCCCCTTCGTAAGAGTGTAGACGCTTGCTTACATAAAAATGGAACAAGTGGAGATGCTCTACCACGTTGTTCATGTCCTCGGCAAGCCGCAGGAGGCGTGGTGAGCAATCTTCAAGTCATCACCTTGTTTAAAAAAATACTCAAGTCATCAAGTCAAGAAACAAAAACCTAGATGTCATCAAGTAAGGTTAACAAAATGTTTGAGTCATCGGACGAAGGAACCATCATGACTTCGTTGAATCCACTTCTTCAAAAAGACTTACTGTACCAGCAATACTGCGACTGGATGACACTCTAGCATGTCATATCATTCAAACCCACTAGGCCAACCTAGCCCGCCTAATGCACAGGAAAGACTCAACCTCATCATTTTGTTTGGGATGTCTACCGATCGATCGCACGAACAACTGAAATAAAAGAGTAGAAAATGTTACACTTTGCAAGTTCAAAAGGAAAAGGCGGCACACTTAAAGCACACCTGTCACGTTCGCGTCACACCCACGACAGTCGGTCTGGCACGTCGCTCACCAAAGGGGACCCACATTATCTTGCATTTTCACCGACATGTGAGACTGAAATTAAATAAAACCGACGATAGCCAAAATCTAATCACCCGCCGAGCATTGGCTAAGAAGAGAGAGACAAGAGATCGGTCGCCCGCCGTGCACAGACTCCACGAAATATGGATGGATGCGAGAGGTTTTTTGGGGGTTGCCATTGGAGATGCCCTAATGTGAATGTACCGTGAACCGGCTATTTAAGTTTGATGTGAATTTTGAACTTGGAATGCATCTCGTCCATACATCTCTACTCTTATAAAAAAAAGAGTTGGTGATGATGGTGTGCCTGCCATCTTGCAGTATGGACCGTCCGATCTATATCTGACGGATAGAAAGAAAAATTTGGTAATTTTGCAAAAAGATACCCACACCTCTCTCCAAATTTCCAGATAAGGCCTTCCCTCGTTCATCCTTATCTCCAACAACCGGCACCTCATTGTTAAGCATTAAAAAAGGAAGCCTCTGGAACAATCCGGCAAGGTGGCCGCTACCTGCGTCGTCCATCCCCATGCCTTCGTTTAGTCCGACCACCAATCACCACCACTTCCCACTCCTACTCACATTATCTCTCCTCTTTCTCGAGATATCATTAGTTTTTACACATGGGATTATGATACGTCTCCAATGTATCTATACTTTTTGATTGTTCCATGCTATTATATTATCTGTTTTGGATGTTTTATATGCATTAATATGCTATTTTATATGATTTTTTGGGACTAACTTATTAACCTAGAGCCAAGTGCCAGTTCATATTTTTTCCTTGTTTTAGACTTTCATAGAAAAGGAATACCAAACAGAGTCCAAACGGAATGAAACTTTCGCGATGATTTTTCATGGACCAGAAGACATCCAGAGGGCTTGGGATGCACGTCAGGAAAGCCACGAGGCGGCCACAAGATCGGGAGGCACGCCAAGGGGGGTAGGTAGCACCCCCCACCCTTGTGGGCCCCTCCTGACTCCACCGACCTATTTCTTCCGCCTATATATTATCAAATATCCCAAAACTTTCCTGGGGAGCCACAAAACCACTTTTCCACCGACACAACCTTCTATACCCATGAGATCCCATCTAGGGGCCTTTTCCGGCATCCTGCCGAGGGGGATTCGATCATGGAGCGCTTATACATCAACACCAGTGCCTCTCCGATGAAGCGTGAGTAGTTTACCATAGACCTACGGGTTTATAGCTAGTAGCTAGATGGCCTTTTCTCTCTCTTTGATTCTCAATACAAAGTTCTCCTCGATGTTCTTGGAGATCTATTCGATGTAATACTCTTTTGCGGTGTGTTTGCCGAGATCTGATGAATTATGGATTTATGATCAGCTTATCTATGAATATTATTTGAATCTCCTCTGAATTCTTATATGCATGATTTGATATCTTTGCAAGTCTCTCCACACTATTGATTTAGTTTGGCCAACTAGATCGGTTTTTCTTGCAATGGGAGAAGTGCTTAGCTTTGGGTTCAATCTTGCGGTGCTCGATCCTAGTGACACAAGGGGAACCGACACGTATTGTATTGTTGCCATCGAGGATAACAAGATGGGGTTTTCATCATATTGTTTATTATAATTCCTCTACATCATGTCATCTTTCTTAATGCGTTACTCTGTTCTTTATGAACTTAATACTCTAGATGCATGTTGGATAGCGGTCGATGTGTGGAGTAGTAGTACTAGATGCAGAATCGTTTCGGTCTACCTAACATAGCCGTGATGCCTATATTCATGATCATTGCCTTATATATCATCATAAGTTTGCGCTTTTCTATCAATTGCTCGGCAGTAATTTGTTCACCCACCGTAATATTTTCTATCTTGAGAGAAGCCTCTAGTGAAACCTATGGCCCCCGGGTCTACTTTCCATCATATAACTTTCCGATCTACAATTCTAGTTTCCTATTTACTTTCTTTGCGATCTTTTACTTTCCGTTCCATAAACCAAAAATATTACTTTACCGTTTATCCATATATATCAGATCTCACTTTGAAAATAACCGTGAAGGGATTAACAACCCCTTTATCGCGTTGGGTGAAAGTTGGTGTTTGTTTATGCAGGTACTTGGTGGCTTGTGTGTTTTCTCCTACTGGTTTGATACCTTTGTTCTCAAAACTGAGGGAAACACTTACTCTACTTTGCTGCATCACCCTTTCCTATTCAAGGGAAAAACCAACGCAAGCTCAAGAGGTAGCAGGAAGAATTTCAGGCACCGTTGTCGGGGAGCACTACTAGGGAAAACCTTATATACACAAATTTAGCAGTGCGCGTGTAAAAAAGGGCGCTAGTGCTAAATAGCAGTAGCGCGTGTCCGTAAACCGCGCTACAGATACAATAGTAGCAGTAGCGCATGCACATGAAAATGCGCTACCACTAATATCCCCTTTGCTAAACCGATAGGCCACACATAGCAGTAGCAGTCTTGAGGAAAGCGCACTAGCTCTAGCACATAAGTAGCAGCGCGTTTCGCGCGGAGAGCGCTACTGCTAATGGAAATAAAATAAAATAAAAAACAAATGGAACAGTAAATGAAAAAGAAAGAAATAGAAAATGGAGAAAGGAAAAAATAAAATGTAGAGCAAAATAAATGAGAAAGCGGAAAAAAGGAGAAAGACGTAGCAGTATCGTTTGTTCGTAAGAGGCGCTATAGCTAACGTAGCTGCAGCGCGTTTCCTAGACCCCCGCTGTAGAAACAAAAAATGAAATAAGAAAGATGAAGGAAATTACATAGCTATAGCAGTAGCGCGTTTTGTGAAAATCACTATAGCTAACTTAGCTATAGCGCGTTTCACGAAAAGCGCTACCGCTAAGTTTGAATTAACCAAAAAACTGTTTCCCCCCGGCCACCACTTCTCCCCCAAATCCCTCGACCCACCCTGCCGCCGTCTACCCGATGCACCGTCGCCCCACTTTGCCGCCGTCTCCTGCCGACGTTGACTCCCCTGGAGCCACCAGAGCCGCGCGCCATCGACACCACCGGAGCCGCCCCCAACACCACCGGAGCAGCCCCCAACGCCACCAGAGCCGCGCGGCCTCATCAACGCCACCGGAGCCACAGTCGACGCCACCGGAGCCGCAGTCGACGCCACCGGATCCACCCTCGCCACAACTGCCTCCCTCGTCGTCAGCGGAGACGCCCCCGCCTCGCTCGCCACCACTGCCTCCCATGCCACCACCGGAGCCATCCTTTGTAAGCCCCCACCCCTCCTCTCTCTCTATCTCTAAATTAGTTAGGTTAATTTAGTTAGGAAAAGAATTTAGTTAGGTTAATTTAGTTAGGTTAATTTGACAGAGATGCCCCTGCCTCCCTCGCCGTAGGAGAAAATTGTATATGCTCAACTAGGGCAGTAGGGTTAGGGTTGTAGTGTTTAATTACAAATGTTAGGAAAGTAAGGTTTAACTAGATGTTAACTAGGGTGGTAGGATTTATTTTAGAGAAAAAATCAATATAAAAATATAAATTTCTATTAGTGTTGCAAGTCTAGTAGGTTCTTAATTTTTAGTTAATTTTATTAGGACAAAAATTTAGGACATAATTTGAATTCTAGGTTCATAATTAGAGTTCTAGGGTTCATCCATCTATATTTGGTTTTTGAATTGAGTTTCAGAGAGCATGAGATTTGTGCAGATTTTCTTGAAGTGTCAAACACTAGGAGATGCAAATTTGAAGTTGTCATGCTATATGAAAAATCCTCAATTGTGTTTGCTCATTGATCATAATCGACATTGAAGTGGTTCGATTGTGCCTGAGTGGCCTTTTGTTGTTTCCAGGGAATGCAGCCGAGTGGCCTATGTTTTGCCAGAATCTTGATTCATTTCTGTTCCGGCAAAATTCAGGTTCTTGATTTGTCCACTTTTTAGCAAAGGTCATGACGAAATTTTCCGTGAATTTCGGCATGACTTGTGCTACAAACTAGGACATATCGAGTGCCCGGAATATGCCGCACCGGGAAGGAGTCAACGTTCCTGCAAAACAATAGGCCTTTTTTATGTCATTATTCGTTTTATTAGGTCTAGAATTAATTGACTAGATTTAATCGTAGGATACATGGCTAGCAATGATGAAGGACAGGGTTCTGGTGATTGCGACGACGTCTACCGGGCGGCAGACGAATTTTTTAGCCTTGCCGACATCGAGACCGGCGCTGAGACTCAGACCAGCATCGAGACTGAGACTGAGACCGGTGCTGAGACTCAGACTGGCATCGAGACCGGCGTTGAGACTGAGACCGGCGCTGAGACTCAGACCGGCGTTGCCTTGGGGAGCAGAGCCGGTGTTGAACCGAAAGCAAAGAGGGAATGGCCTCCTAACAAACTCAGGACTACTAGTCTGGTGGTCACGGAGGTGGACAACGGCAATTTTGAGCCAAAGGCGCCCGAGGAAGCGTGTCGATGCTACGACAATCAGATAGTCTACATCGTACGGACAACCGCCACCATCAACGATGAGAAACTACAGAAGATAGAAAATATGAGGAGCTCCCTCCTAAAGAAGTTTCACCAAATATTCTTGTTCCCGGGCCGGAATGAGAAGGATTATAAACATCCAAATGAGGACCCGGCAATGAAGAATATAAACAAACACGCCATGACCAAGTTTAGCGAAGTGTTGGCCGCTTGGAAAAATCGAGTGAAAGCAAAGATCATTGACAAGAAGGAACCCTACTCCGAGATTGTAAAGGATAATCCGACAATCACGGAAGAAAAGTTTCAAATATTCAAGGAGGCTTGTGAGGCCGAAGTTGCCAAAAAAAAGTCTAAGTACATGAAGGGGCTTCAAGAGAGGAACATTGGGAGCCACCACCTCGGAAGCCGTGGTTACGGCAGAAAGAGGTCCAAATGGGCCAAGCAGGACGCGGAAGCCATGAGTCTGGGCATCCCAGACCCCTTGGCGGATTTCACCGTCCCAGAGGAGCATGACGTCCTCAGGGCCCGGCACCGTTGGAACCCAGTGAAGAAGGTTTACAAGACAAAACCGGTCATTACGGAGTTCATGAGACTGCTGGTAATTTTAGTTTCTAATCAATTCGACTGCACACGTTAGTCATATTTGTAAAAGATCCTTGTGCCTTTCGCAGAGAGAGCGGCACCGGATTGCGGCCGAAAGCGACTCACCGTCTGAGGCATTGGCGAGGCCCAAGTGGGACACTCAATTCAACCGGGCGCTGAACATATTGAAACGACAATCGGTGGATACTCGACTGTCATATGGACGCGTGCACGGTGTCGGAGACGGCGCCACGTGGAAGAAGTACTACCGTGAGACCACGGAGGAGAGAAAGGAAAGACGGAGGTTAACTGAAGAAAACATCGACAAGAAGGTTGAGATTGCGGTTGAGAAGAAATCATCTCAGACAGTCGCAACAGCGGTAGCTGCCACAAAATAGGTGGTTGCAGCTTTGTCTACTTCCTTGGTGACGGGCGTTTTCACTTGGACAAGGCAACATCTAGAAAAAAATGCAGAGGACTTTCCCCTTGCTGACTTGTTGGGGAGCAGCTCGACTAGCGTTGCACTAGCACCTGCTCCCGCACCGGCTCCTGCACCGGCTCCCGCACCTGCTCCCGCACCGGACGTGCTCGGTGGTGCTTCGTCTTTGGATGACTCGACGCCCTCACGGTATCTGTCACACCGGCCCCCTTCAATATAAATGTATAATCTCCCGTTTTTGTTGCCTTTCGGATGTCTCACGTCGCAGACTTTTCTTTGCAGGCCGAGCAAACCCCGTGCACCATAATGTACACCATCGGTGACCAGAAGGTGGACGTGGGGAAGGCGACGATAATCAAGCCGAAGGAACCATTGTTCCACAGCCGGCCGATCCCCCAAACGTCTTCAAGGTTTACGTGGCCAGTGTCAAACCAGGCCATGAGAATTTGCCTCCTCCAATACTAGTGGGGGATGACGATGAGACATCGTGGCAGCTTGGTGATTGTTGCAATGGGTGGGTCCTGTTGTGGCCAAAGAGTCTGCTTCATCTGGAGGCGGCCGGGAGCACACCCACGAGCACGCAGCCTCAGCAAGGTATGAACATCAACACCCCACCTACCCAATTAGCGTCGGGTGTCGGGTTGGGTGATAGCGAACGGGGTAAGGAGGAGGCTCCATTAGTCGCTGATGACGTTGCCATGGATGAGGATGAGGACGACGATGGCGCTGAACAGTATGTCTATACTGGCGCCTCCTCAGGATTTGAGCGTCATGAGTCGGTGCCTGAATTGCCGTTTCAACGTATTATGGACGACCTTCCGGTAATAAAGAAGTCTAGGAAGAGAGCGAGGAAAGGCAAAAAAGATGATTCTATGATCCAGCCGCCTCAGCAGCCTCGGCTTCAGGACCGTATAGATATCCCCGATGCGGATAAATGGCATATCCCCGGTCAACCAATCCTACCTGCAACAGCGCTATGGGTTAGATTCGGCAATCTAAGGAGACTTCATGATGATGTGCTGCGGGTAGAGAAAGGCCTCATCGCCTCGAAAGATCCAGGATACCCACTCTACATGGTTAACATTCCGCGGCAAATGTCGTACGTCGATAGCTTCCCCGCGGATAAGTTCTTCCTCCGATTTGATTACATATTCGACATGTTTCGCGTGAAGAAGCTGGATATTATGTTTGTCCACCTTTATTCCTTGCACATGAACTACATCAACGGGGTTGAGAAGATATCTCATATCTGTGTCGCTGACCCGTACTACATGCACGAGGGATTCTTGGGAGTCTGCGCAAAGCACCGTGAATACGCGAGGGATTACATCGTCAGTTTCATGCTCGCCAATAAGGACAAGGAGGCGATTCTCGTGCCTTGTCATCCCATGTAAGTCATCCGCGCTGTTATCCTTCCTTCAATTTCAATCATTCATTTGCACAGTGGAGGCTAATTAATTTGAGGTGTAGATATTTTGCGCAGCGGCGGGCGCGCCGTCCTCATCATCCTCTACCCCCGATTCTCCCATGCTCTTTACTTGGACTTGTCGACGAACATTCACAAAAAGGATTACACCCACATCAAGGATGTTCTCGACAGTTCTATGTTTTACTACCAAGCAGGGGGTGGAGAGGTCAGGGACAAGAAGAGAAGGGGCGGCAGGGTCGCCTTCGGCCATAAGACCGACTTCTGCTGCATCCAGCAACCGAACGATTCTCTTAATGATGGATTCTATGTCCTACACCACATGCTGGCGTACAGACGGGATCACCAGAACCTTTGCATGTCACCTAGATCCAGCGATGCCCATATTCTGCAATGGGCAAAGGACATAGGAGATATCGAGGATCATCGACTTCGAGCTGAGTTCTATAACATCCAGCGCGAACTTGCCCAAATCATCACGAAGGGGGTCGTCGGAAAAACAGGGATGTTCTACGGAGAAGGACAAATGTCGCGGGAAGACGTCCGAACATGGAAAGCCTCTCAGCGTCTCGACATGAAGCCTTTCACTAAGCTCAAGGACAATCTCCCTGACTTGGATGGGTGGAACGACATGTTGGAGTGATTATCGATATATGACAATGTGTCCATTTAGTCCATACTTTCTGTATGACAAAACTTTGAGTTATGCATGGTGAAACTTTATTTGTGATGTAATTAAACCATCCTCCTCCTCGACTAGTGAAAATCACTCTAGTTAGGGCATTATGGGGTACGATGAACTTTGTTATTTATGCTTATGATATGTTGTTTCTATTTTTTCCAAGTCTGTCTCTTTTTGTTGCTCAACTATATATGTTGCATATCATTGACTCATGTGACGATGAAGGTGCATAGATCATAGATGGCGAAGAAGTGCTACGCCAGGAGTATATATACGACAAGTGGCCGGAGTGTCAGGCCCCGGTGTACCGGTTTCCGGTTTCCGAGCGACAGGTAGTAGTTAGTTTAGGTTCACGCTAATGCGAGAGAGGGATACGAACTCATGTACTCAAAGTGATAGCTCTTCTCGCGTATATCATTGTTTAGACGGATGACGATGTATTTGCAAGTAATCGAGACTTGTATCGCTATTTTTGAGATGATGACGAGAGACCACTTTGTGTTGGATGATGATTATGATGATGACATGATTTGATGAGACTAATTGTATGTATATGCTATGATTACATTTGTATGTGTATGATATGCTAAAGATTATTGTATAAAGCCTATTCAAATACAAAACAAATATGTAGGGAAAAAACTAATAAAACTAGTAGTCGCGAGGGGGGAAAATTTAGCAGTAGCGTCGCCTTACCAGTAGCGCTTCCCAGTAAACAACGCTGCAGATAATATTAGCAGCGCCCTTTTCTAAAGAGCTCTACAGCTATTCATGTATACCAGTAGCGTGGGACAATAGGCGCTACTACTATACGTTAGCTGTAGCGCCTTATTAGTAGCGCCGGTCCCCGCACTACTAATAGGCCCAAAACCCCCGCTGCTGCTAGGCTTTTCCCTAGTAGTGGAGATCTATGCCAAGCTGAGACATACCAAGTACCCATCATAAACTCTCATCCCTTGCATTACATTATTTGCCATTCACCTCTCATTTTCCTCTCCCCCACTTCTAAAATGATTTTTGAAAAGATTTTCCCTTTTCTTCGCCCTTCTTCCGTTCTTCCTTCTGTTTGGTCGTGTTACCATGTGCCTTCTATTTGCTTGCATCTTCGCTTGCTAAAAAACTATTGATATGGATCCTCATCCTCTTGCTAATCTTTTTAAGAGATCCAATTATGATGAACCAATTACTAGTGAGATTTGTGCACTACCTTATCTTTATGAAGTTTTTCTTGAAATTCATGAATCTGAAAATTGTGATGAAGAAATTTATGAAGGGATTCACGATACCTCCTTGAATAAAAAGCATGGTTGCAATGGTTTTATTATAAATTCTATTAATGTAAATTATGTTAATGATATGCAAAACCCTGAGCATGGGGATGCTAAGTTTTCTATGTCTACTACTTATTGCAATGATCATGATTGGGGTGATTCTTCTTATGATTTTGAAAATTTATTTAAGCCCCATGATGAATATGACATTGATGTTTGCAATATATTGAAACTGGATTTGGAAGATTGTCAACTTTAGTTCCCACATATTTGGAGACTATTCAATGTTATGATTTTTTTTGATAAAAGTGGGTTTGGAAAGGTCATGACTTTTGTTAATGATAATCCCACTATTTTGGAAGAGTGTCAACTTTGCATGCATATGGATCATGTAGAGAATAATTTATGTGATAGCTATATTGTTAATTTGAATGTGATCCTACATGTAATTATTATGAGAGAGGAAAATATGGTTTTGCAAATTTCCATGTTACTAAATTTCCTATCGTTATGTTGAAATTGCTTTTATTCCTTTCTTCTTCCTGAAGGAAATATGCCCTAGAGGCAATAATAAAGTTATTATTTATTTCCTTATATCATGATAAATGTTTATTATTCATGCTAGAATTGTATTAACCAGAAACATGATACATGTGTGAATACATACACAAAACAGAGTGTCACTAGTACGCCTCTACTAGACTAGCTCGTTGAATCAAAGATGGTTATGTTTTCTAACCATGGACAAAGAGTTGTCATTTGATTAATGGGATCACATCATTAGGAGAATGATGTGATTGAATTGACCCATTCCGTTAGCTTAGCACTTGATCGTTTAGTTTGTTGCTATTGCTTTCTTCATGACTTATACATGTTCCTGTGACTATGAGATTGTGCAACTCCCGTTTACCGGAGGAACACTTTGTGTGCTACCAAACGTCACAACGTAACTGGGTGATTATAAAGGTGCTCTACAGGTGTCTCCAAAGGTACTTGTTGGGTTGCCTTATTTCAAGATTAGGATTTGTCACTCCGATTGTCGGAGAGGTATCTCTGGGCCCACTCGGTAATACACATCACTCAAGCCTTGCAAGCATTGTAACTAATGAGTTAGTTGTAGGATGATGTATTATGGAGCGAGTAAAGAGACCTCCCGGTAACGAGATTGAACTAGGTATTAAGATACCAATGATCGAATCTCGGGCAAGTAACATACCAATGACAAAGGGAACAATGTTTGTTGTTATGTGGTTTGACCGATAAAGATCTTCGTAGAATATGTAGGAGCCAATATGAGAATCTAGGTTCCGCTATTGTTTATTGACCGGAGACGTGTCTCGGTCATGTCTACATAGTTCTCGAACCCATAGGGTCCGCACGCTTAAAGTTCGATGTCGGTTATATTATGAGTTTATGTGTTTTGATGTACCGAAGGTAGTTCGGAGTCCCGGATGTGATCACGGACATGATGAGGAGTCTCTAAATGGTTGACACATGAAGATTGATATATTGGACGACTATATTCGGACACCGGAATAGTTTCGGGGGTTATCGGATATATACCGGAGTACCGGGGGGCCAAGTGGTGGGAGAGGAGAGGCGGCAGGAGGTGGCGCGCGGCCCCCTTGCACCAATCCGAATTGGGAAAGGGAAGGGGGCGGCGGGCCCCCTTCTCCTTCCTTCTCTCCGCCTCCTCCTCCCCCCTTCTCCTAGTTGGAATAGGAAAGGGGGGAAAACCTACTTGGAGTAGGATTGCCCCTCCTTAGGCGCGGCTCCTCCCCTTGGGCGGCCCCTCCCCCTCCCCCCTTTATATACGGAGGAGGGGGGCACCCCATACACACAACAATTGATCTCTTTGACCTTTTAGCCGTGTGCGGTGCCCCCCTCCACCATAATCCACCTCGGTCATATCGTAGCGATGCTTAGGCGAAGCCCTGCATCGGTAGAACATCATCATCGTCACCACGCCGTCGTGCTGATGGAAATCTCTCTCAAAGCTCGGCTGGATTGGAGTTCGAGGGACGTCATCGAGTTGAACGTGTGCAGAACTCGGAGGTGTCGTGCGTTCGGTGGTTGATCGGTCGGATCGTGAAGATGTACAACTACATCGACTGTGTTGTGCTAACGCTTTCGCTTTTGGTCTACGAGGGTATGTGGACACACTCTCCCCTCTCGTTGCTATGCATCACCATGATCTTGCATGTGCGTAGGAATTTTTTTGAAATTACTACATTCCCCAACATTGGCATCCGAGCTAGGTTTTATGCGTTGTTGGTATATGCACGAGTAGAACAGAAGTGAGTTGTGGGCGATACAAGTTATACTGCTTACCAGCATGTCATACTTTGGTTCGGCGGTATTGTTGGATGAAGCGGCCCGGACCGAAATTATGCGTATGCTTACGCGAGACTGGTTCTACCAACGTGCTTTGCACACAGGTGGCTGGCGGGTGTCAGTTTCTCCAACTTTAGTTGAACCGAGTGTGGCTACGCCCGGTCCTTGGGAAGGTTAAAACAGCACTAACTTGATGAACTATCGTTGTGGTTTTGATGCGTAGGTAAGAACGGTTCTTTCTCACCCCGTAGCAGCCACATAAAACTTGCAACAACAAAGTAGAGGACGTCTAACTTGTTTTTGCAGGGCATGTTGTGATGTGATATGGTCAAGGCATGATGCTATATTTTATTGTATGAGATGATCATGTTTTGTAACCGTGTTATCGGCAACTGGCAGGAGCCATATGGTTGTCGCTTTATTGTATGCAATGCAATCACCCTGTAATGGTTAACTTTATCACTAAGCGGTAGCGATAGTCGTAGAAGCATAAGTTGGCGAGACGACAACGATGCTACGATGGGGAGCAAAGTGTCGCGCCGGTGACAATGGTGATCATGACGGTGCTTTGGGGATGAAGATCACAAGCACAAGATGATGATGGCCATATCATATCACTTATATTGATTGCATGTGATGTTTATCTTTTATGCATCTTATCTTGCTTTGATTGACGGTAGCATTATAAGATGATCTCTCACTAAATTATCAAGGTATAAGTGTTCTCCCTGAGTATGCACCATTGCAAAAGTTATTCGTGCTAAGACACCACATGATGATCGGGTGTGATAGGCTCTACGTTCAAATACAACGGGTGCAAAACAGTTGCACACGCGGAATACTTAGGTTAAACTTGACGAGCCTAGCAAATGCAGATATGGCCTCGGAACACTGAGACTGAAAGGTCGAGCGTGAATCATATAGTAGATATGATCAACATAGTGATGTTCACCATTGAAACTACACCATCTCATGTGATGATCGGACATGGTTTAGTTGATTTGGATCACGTGATCACTTAGAGGATTAGAGGGATGTCTATCTAAGTGGGAGTTCTTAAGTAATATGATTAATTGAACTTAAATTTATCATGAACTTAGTACCTGATATTTTTTTTGCTTGTCTATGTTGATTGTAGATAGATGGCTCGTGCTGTTGTTCCGTTGAATTTTAAAGCTTCCCTTGAGAAAGCAAAGTTGAAAGATGATGGTAGCAATTACACGGACTAGGTACGCACTACAAGAAATATGTCAACTTGTGACCCTCACTATTGGCCATTGAAAGGTCATAGTTTTTCATTTGCGACCTTTTTGTGACCAAAAACAGAAGGTCAAAAGCTGGCAGTCGTAAACTGAAATTAGCGACCTTCTCTGTGAGAAGATCGTAGACATTTATGACCAAAACAGAAGGTCGTTGAACCCATGACCTTTTGTTTTGGTCATTGGCTGTCTGCCCAGGCCACGTCGGATATGACGTGGCGATATTAAGACCAATTGAAAAGGTCAAAATTAGAATCGGCCCGGTCCAATTGGGTGTTTATATGTGCCGACCCATTACTTCAGCCCATTTTTTGTTTTTTCCTTTCAATTTGGGTAAGCTACACGGGCCAGGCCCTATAATTCGGCCTTTTTATTTCTGGGTTGTGGCCCTTTTTCTCCTTTTTCAAATGGGTCCCAATTGTCAGGTTCTGATAAGCGGGTCCCAAATGTCCGATTCTGGTTTGTAGGTCTTTGTTGTCGTGGTCATGTTCCTCATATTTCAATATGCCAGTAATTAAACAACCAATATTTAAATCAAAATAGACAGAAAACAGGTGTAATACTTCAAATAACAAGAAGCAACAATCTGTTACATCAACACATACAAATGCGATCACAGTATAAGAAGCTCTACTGGTGTACAATATGTCACATGAGCCAAGTTCATGCTTCAATTTATTCCAATACGGATCAGCATCAAGGGCTTCATTACTCCTTGAACTAGCTCCGATGAGCTTGAACTATGCTTCTTCCGACTTCTTCGTCTTGATGCCCGCGATGAAACATGAAACGCCAGCTTCTGCACGTTATAGAACAAAATGGTTAGGTACAAAATAAAAGAAAATCTAACAGCATATATCTAACAGTAGATACAAAATAATGAAGGCCAATCCGTGTGCATATATACTAGCGTGCATATATACCAGCAGAACACATAAACCCATCCATCAAAATCTTGTTTCTGAACATTGGCATCAAATCAACACAAACGCTGAATTAACATGCACAAAAGGAAAGAGCTAATACAGGGCAGGTATATGGGTATCAAAAAAACAAGAAATAAACTACAATCTATTTTAAGTACTTCAGGTTTTAGCCATTTTTTATACTACAATCAATACATAACAGCCAACATTTCAATCCATGGACACCACCTGACAAAAAAGGTACTAAGGTACTTGCTACTTAAACCACAGCAAGGTACTGAGCACATGCAGGCCAACAATAAGTTGGTACCAAATCCAAAAATCACAGTATGTAATGAAGTTAATGAGAAATTTTAGAATCAATCTAAGAATTGATAGTAATGTTTGCATTGGACACATCTAGAACTAAAATTATACATACATGCCCAAATTCCGATGGCCAATGCCTTAGTATAGTAAACACTAAGCATGGTACATAGTAAAGGTTTGTAACAACCAGAACTGAAAGCATTCACTCCATCAAGCATATCTACAATGATGCAGCACACAAGAAAAGAGAGATACACAACGGAGTAGCAACGACATAAAGAAAATCTCTTCACAAACAACACGAACATGAATAAATCACATAACTAAGTACAACCACGTATCTTCCCTCAAAAGTATCCCAGCTAAGAGCGAACATGTATTCGACATTTCTGCCATTTCGATACATGCACGACAAAGAGTGGCACTCTGTTCTTACCACGACACAAGAAAGAGATAACCCCATGTGATGCACTACTTCTCCAGGTCACACTCAAGGCTCAACCAACTCTGCGGTATGGACGATGCCCCCTCCTTGCTCCGTCCGGACAGTGGGGTGCAGAATCGGAAGGCCTGCACATTGCAACTTGTACTAATGCAGCAGCAATACAAGGAACTGATATCAAGCATAACACAAATTGAGACAAGGTTGCGGTCCAGGAGCTGACCTTCCAAGGGAGCATCATGGTGCATCGTGGTGCCTTCATCTGGAATCACAGGTCGGGTTCTGGGCTGCTGCTTTGCTTCCCCATATAGCCCACCAAGTTCTCCTAAGATAGCGAACTGAAAACACAAAACGTTGATTAGGGAGTTGGTACATAAGAAAAGGTATTCATGCACGAATGGCATATACAACTACAAAAAAGCAGGCATCACATATTATTGGAATTGCATATTAGATGGCTGCAAGTTAAGTGTTTCTTCATATAAAGTAACTAAATACAGTGTAATAGCATAACTATAAGTGCAATACCATATTAGATGGCTGCAAGGTAAGTGTTTCTTCATATAAATCTCATCTTTTTTATTCTTTGTAAAAGAAATTCTGAGTTCAAGCAGTAGCACTAGTTACTGATGCTACCTCTTTTAGCACTGCGTTCGTTTTCCCCGAAGAAGAAGGGATGATGCAGCAAAGTAGCATAAGTATTTCCCTCAGTTTTTGAGAAACAAGGTATCAATCCAGTAGGAGGCTACGCGTGAGTCCCGCGTACCTGCACAAAACAATTAAATCCTCGCAACCAACGCAAATAGGGGTTGTCAATCCCTATAGGGCCACTTACGAGAGTGAGATCTGATAGATACGATAAGATAATATTTTTGGTATTTTTATGATAAAGATGCAAAAAAAATAAAAGCAAAGTAAATAGCGAAGTAAATAACTAAGTAGTAGGAGATTGATATGATAAAGATAGACCCGGGGGCCATATGTTTCACTAGTGGCTTCTCTCGGGAGCATAAGTATTCTACGGTGGGTGAACAAATTACTATGGAGCAATTGACAGAATTGAGCATAGTTATGAGAATATCTAGGTACGATCATGTATATAGGCATCACGTTTGAGACAAGTAGACCGACTCCTGCCTGCATCTACTACTATTACTCCACTCATCGACCGCTATCCAGCATGCATCTAGAGTATTAGGTTAAAAACAGAGTAAAGCCTTAAGCAAGATGACCTGATGTAGAGGGATAGACTCATGCAATATGAAGAAAACCCCATCTTTTTATCCTCGATGGCAACAATACAATACGTGTCTTGCTGCCCTTATTGTCACCGGGAAAGGACACCGCAAGATTGAACCCAAAGCTAAGCACTTCTCCCATTGCAAGAAAGATCAATCTAGTAGGCCAAACCAAACTGATAATTCGAAGAGACTTGCAAAGATAACCAATCATACATAAAAAAATTCAGAGAAGATTCAAATATTATTCATAGATAGACTTGATCATAAACCCACAATTCATCGGTCTCAACAAACATACCGCAAAAAGAAGATTACATCGAATAGATCTCCACAAGAGAGGGGGGGACATTGTATTGAGATCCAAAAAGAGAGAATAAGCCATCTAGCTACTAACTATGGACCCGTAGGCCTGAAGTAAACTACTCACACTTCATCGAAGAGGCTATGGTGTTGATGGAGAAGCCCTCCGTGATCGATGCCCCCTCTGGCGGAGCTCTGGAACAGGCCCCAAGATGGGATCTCATGGATACAGAAAGTTACGGCTGTGGAATTAGGGTTTTGGCTCCTGTTCTGATCGTTTGGGAGTACGTGGATATATATTGGAGCAAGAAGTACGTCGGTGGAGCAACAGGGGGCCCACGAGGCTGGAGGGCGTGCCTGGGGGGGGGGGGCAGGCGCGCCCCTTACCTCGTGGCCTCCTGTTAGTTGGCTTCACGTAGGGTCCAAATCTCCTGAGTTGTATTCAGTGAGAAAATCACGTTCCTGAAGGTTTCATTCCGTTTGGACTCCGTTTGATATTCCTTTTCTTCGAAACCCTAAAACAGGCAAAAAACAACAATTCTGGGCTGGGCCTCCGGTTAATAGGTTAGTCCCAAAAATAATATAAAAGTGGATAATAAAGCCCAATAATGTCCAAAACAGTAGATAATATAGCATGGATTATTTGATGTGGAGTGCTACTTGGCATAATGTTAATGTAATTCTTCTTAATTGTGGTATGAATATTCATATCCAAAAGATTCAAGACAAAATTTTATATTGAGATAGAAAATAATAATACTTCAAGCATACTAACAAAACAATTATGTCTTCTCAAAATAACATGGCTAAAGAAAGTTATCCCTACAAAATCATATAGTCTGGCTATGCTCTATCTTCACCACACAAAATATCTAAATCATGCACAACCCCGATGACAAGCCAAGCAATTGTTTCATACTTTTAACGTTCTCAAACTTTTTCAACTTTCACGCAATACATGAGGGTGAGCCATGGATATAGCACTATAGGTGGTATAGACGGTGGTTGTGGAGAAGACAAAAAGAAGGAGATAGTCTCACATCAACTAGGCGTATCAACGGGCTATGGAGATGCCCATCAGTAGATATCAATGTGAGTGAGAAGGGATTGCCATGCAACGGCTGCACTAGAGCTATAAGTTTATGAAAGCTCAAAAATAAACTAATTGGGTGCGCATCCAACTTTTTCAATCTTCACGCAATACATGAGCGTGAGCCATGGATATAGCACTATAGGTGGAATAGAGGGGTGTTTGTGGAGAAGACAAAAGGGGAAGATAGTATCACATCAACTAGGTGTATCAACGGGCTATGGAGATGCCCATCAATAGATATCAATGTGAGTGAGTAAGGATTTCCATGCAACGGATGCACTAGAGCTATAAGTATATGAAAGCTCAAAAAGAAACTAAGTGGGTGTGCATCCAACTTGCTTGCTCATGAAGACCTAGGGAAATTTTGAGGAAGCCCATCATTGGAATATACAAGCCAAGTTCTATAATAAAAAATTCCCACTATTATATGAAAGTGATAACATGAGAGACTCTCTACTATGAAGATCATGGTGCTACTTTGAAGCACAAGTGTGGTAAAAGGATAGTAACATTGTCCCTTCTCTCCTTTTCTCTCATTTTTTATTTTTTTATTTGGGCCTTTTCTCTTTTTTATGGCCTCTTTTCTTTCTTTCTTTTTATTTTTTGTCCGGAGTCTCATCCCGACTTGTGGGGGAATCATAGTCTCCATCATCCTTTCCTCACTTGGGGTAATGCTATAATAATGATGATCATCACACTTTTATTTTTCTTACAACTAAATAATTACAACTTGATACTTAGAACAAGATATGACTCTATGTGAATGCCTCCGGCGGTGTACCGGGATATGCAATGATGCATGAGTGACAAGTATGAAAGAATTATGAACGGTGGCTTTGCCACAAATACTATGTCAACTACATGATAATGCTAAGCAATATTACAATGATGGAGTGTGTCATAAACGGAACGGTGGAAAGTTGCATTGCAATATATCTCGGAATGGCTATGGAAATGCCATAATAGGTAGGTATGGTGGCTGTTTTGAGGAAGATATATGGTGGGTGTATGATACCGGCGAAAGGTGCACGGTATTAGAGAGGCTAGCAAAGGTGGAAGGGTGAGAGTGCGTATAATCCATGGACTCAACATTAGTCATAAAGACTTCATATAATTATTGCAAAAATCTACAAGTTATCGAAGCAAAGTATTACGCGCATGCTCCTAGGGGGATAGATTGGTAGGAAAAGACCATCGCTCGTCCCCGACCGCCACTCATAAGGAAGACAATCAATAAATAAATCATGCTCCGACTTCATCACATAACTGTTCACCATACGTGCATGCTACGGGAATCACAAGCCTCAATACAAGTATTTCTCGAATCCACAACTACTCAACTAGCATGACTTTAATATCACCATCTCCATATCTCAAAACAATTATCAAGTATCAAACTTATCATAGTATTCAACACACTCATAAGAAAGTTTTATTATTAATCTTGCATACCAAGCATATTAGGATTTTAAGCAAATTACCATGCTATTAAGACTCTCAAAATAATCTAAGTGAAGCATGAGAGATCAATAGTTTCTATAAAACAAATCCACCACCATGCTCTAAAAGATATAAGTGAAGCACTAGAGCAAAATTATATAACTCAAAAGATATAAGCGAAGCACATAGAGTATTCTAAAAAATTCCAAATCATGTATGGCTCTCTCAAAAGGTGTGTACATAAACGATTATTGTGGTAAACTAATAAGCAAAGACTCAAATCATACAAGACGCTCCAAGAAAAACACATATCATGTGGTAAATAAAAATTTAGCTCCAAGTAAAGTTACCAATAGAAGTAGACGAAAGAGGGGATGCCTTCCGGGGCATCCCCAAGCTTTGGCTTTTAGGTGTCCTTAGATTATCTTGGGGGTGCCATGGTAATCCCCAAGATTAGGCTCTTGCCACTCCTTGTTCCATAGTCCATCAAATCTTTACCCAAAACTTGAAAACTTCACAACACAAAACTTAAAGTAGAAAATCCCGTGAGCTCCGTTAGCGAAAGAAAGCAAAAGACCACTTCAAGGTACTGTAATGAACTCACTCTTTATTTATATGGGTGTTATATATAATGTATTCCAACTTCTCTATGTATTATAAACTAATTTACTAGCCATAGATTCATCAAAATAAGCAAACAACACACGAAAAACAGAATCTGGCAAAAACAGAACAGTCTGTAGTAATCTGTAGCTAGCGCAAGATCTGGAACCCAAAAAATTCTAAAATAACTTTCTGGACGTGAGGAATTTATCTATTAATCATATTCAAAAATAATTAACTAAATAGCACTTTCCAAATAAAAATGAAAGCAGTTCTCGTGAGCGATAAATTTTCTGTTTTTTACAGCAAGTTCAACAAGACTTTCCCCAAGTCTTCCCAACGGTTCTACTTGGCACAAACACTAATTAAACACAAAAAACACAAAAAAAACAGAGGATAAATAATTTATTTATTACTAAGCAGTAGCGAAAGGCAAGGAATAAAAATAACATTGGGTTGCCTCCCAACAAGCGCTATCGTTTAACGCCCCTAGCTAGGCATACCAAGCAAGAATAGATCTAGGTATTGCCATCTTTGGTAGGAAATCCATAACTGGCTCTCATAATAGATTCATAAGGTAATTTAATTTTCTTTCTAGTAAAGTGTTCCATTCCTTTCCTTAATGGAAATTGGAATCTAATATTTCCTTCATTCATATCAATAATTGCACCAATCGTTCTAAGGAAAGGTCTACCAAGAATAATAGGACATGAAGGATTGCAATCTATGTCAAGAACAATAAAATCTACGGGCACATAATTCATATTTGCAACAATAAGAACATCATTAATTCTTCCCATAGTTTTCTTAATAGTGGAATCCGCAAGGTGCAAGTTTAGAGAGAAATCATCAAAATCACAGAAACCTAACAAATCACACAAAGTCTTTGGAATCATGGAAACACTAGCACCCAAATCACATAAAGCATAGAATTAATGGTCTTTAATTTTAATTTTAATAGTTGGTTCCCACTCATCATAAAGTTTTCTAGGGATAGAAATTTCCAATTCAAGTTTCTCTTCATAAGATTGCATCAAGGCATCAACGATATGTTTAGTAAACGCTTTATTTTGACTATAAGCGCGAGGAGATTTTAGCACGGATTGCAACAAGGAAATATAATAAATCAAAGAGAAATTTTCATAGTTAAATTCCTTGAAATCCATAATAGTGGGTTTAGCAACATCTAGGGTTTTAATTTCTTCAAACCCACTTTTATCAAATTTAGCATCAAGATCGAAAGATTCAGAATTCTTGGAACGCCTTCTAGGTATAGGTGGATCATATTAAGTCCCATAATTATCAATATTCATATTGCAAAACAAAGATTTAATAGGGGACACATCAATAACTTTTAGGTCTTCATCATTATTTTCATAGGAACTAGAAGAAAATGCTTTTATAAAGGCATCTTTCTTAGCACGCATCCTAGCAGTTCTTTCTTTGCACCCATCAATGGAAATTCTCATGGATTTGAGAGACTCATTGAAATCATTCTTAGGTGGAATAGATCTAAGTTTCAAAGAATCAACATCAAGAGAAATTGTATCAACGTTCCTAGCCAAATCATTAATCTTAAGCAATTTTTCTTCAATCATAGCATTAAAATTCTTTTGTGAAGTAATAAATTCTTTAATATTAGATTCAAAATTAGAGGGCATCTTATTATAATTTCTACAAGAATTGTTGTAGGAATTACCATAATTATTAGAGGGATTACTAGGATAAGGCCTAGGATTGAAATTTCCTCTATACGCATTATTACCAAAATTGTTTGTACCAACAAAATTCACATCCATAGATTCATTATTATTCTCAATGAAAGTAGACAAGGGCATGTCATTAGGATCAGAAAAACACTCTTATTAGTAAATAATTTCATAAGTTCATCCATCTTTCCACTCAAAACATTAATTTCTTCTATCGCATGCACCTTTTTATTAGTAGATCTTTCAATATGACATTGAGAATAATTAACCATAATATTATCTAGGAGTTTAGTAGATTCTCCTAAGGTGATTTCCATAAAAGTGCCTCCCGTGGCCGAATGCAAAAGATTTCTAGAAGCAAAATTCAATCCGGCATAATGTTTTTATAATCATCCACAAATTTAAACCATGAGTAGGGCAATTAGGTATCATTAATTTCATTCTCTCCCAAGCTTGTGCAATATGTTCATGATCAAGTTGCTTAAAGTTCATAATATCGTTTCTAAGAGATATGATTTTAGCGACAGGAAAATACTTAGAGATAAAAGCATCTTTGCACTTGTTCCATGAATCAATACTATTTTTAGGCAAAGACGAAAACCAAGCTTTAGCACGATCTCTAAGTGAAAAAGGAAACAGCTTCAATTTAACAATATCATTATCCACATCTTTCTTCTTTTGCATGTCACACAAATCAACGGAGCTATTTAGATGGGTAGCGGCATCTTCACTAGGAAGGCTGGAGAACGGATCTTTCATGACAAGATTCAGCAAAGCAGTATTAATTTCACAAGATTGAACATTGGTAAGAGGAGCAATCGGAGTGCTAATAAAATCATTGTTGTTGGTATTGGTGAAGTCACACAATTTAGTATTATCTTGAGCCATCGCGACAAATAAGCAAACTAACAGACAAGCAAACAAAAAGCAAGCGGACAAAAAGGGGCAAATAGAGAAAGAGAGGGAGGATAGATAGAGAGGGCGAATAAAATGGCAAGGGTGAATTGGGGTGAGAGGAAAACGAGAGGCAAATGGCAAATAATGTAATGCGGGAGATAAGGGTATGTGATGGGTACTTGGTATGTTGACTTTTTCGTAGACCTCCCCTGCAACGGCGCCAGAAATCCTTCTTGCTACCTCTTTTAGCACTGCGTTGGTTTTCCCCGAAGAGGAAGGGAAGATGCAGTAAAGTAGGGTAAGTATTTCCCTCAATTTTTGAGAACCAAGGTATCAATCCAGTAGGAGGCTACGCGCGAGTCTCGCGTACCTGCACAAAACAAATAAATCCTTGCAATCAACGCAAATAGGGGTTGTCAATCCCTATAGGGCCACTTACGAGAGTGAGATCTGATAGATATGATAAGACAATACTTTTGGTATTTTTATGATAAAGATGCAAAGAAAAATAAATGCAAAGTAAATAGCAAAGTAAATAACTAAGTAGTAGGAGATTGATCTGATAAAGATAGACCCGGGGGCCATAGGTTTCACTAGTGGCTTCTCTCGAGAGCATAAGTATTCTACGGTGGGTGAACAAATTACTGTTGAGCAGTTGACAGAATTGAGCATAGTTATGAGAATATCTGTAGCGACCCGACCTCAGACGGTCAAGTCTCTGTGTATCTGTGCTATCCCTGGATCGGTATGCTAGCACACACAGTACATCAATGTATATATCAAAGTGCAATCACATGTATAAGTAAAAAAAATGATATATACCTTAAGAATCTCAGCAGAAACAGGAAAACGGGTGTGGAGTCCCATCAACGCCATCGGCAAGTTGAGTGCGGACCGTAACCCTATCGTATCACTTACTCATCGGATAATACCTGCAACATAATATGTTGCAGCCGTGTAGGTTAGTACGTTGAATGTACTGGCAAGTCACACCACAAGAGATGAATAAATGTCCTATTTATACATGCAATATGGCTGGTGGATGGTTCTAAATTTAATTTGCGTAAAGCTGATTTTCCTTATCGTCAAAAGAATATCATATTGTTACTACATAATTCATCATAATATGATTGAGATGGTTGCTCCATTCAATCTATACCCAAATTCATTAAAACCCATTAAATTAATTAAGAGTGATGAGATTTCTCAATTCCCACTTTCTAGATGCTCAAATTGTCCATAACCGGGGACACGGCTAATCGATTAGTTTTACACTCTGCAGAGGTTTCCACACTTTTCCCCACAAGACTCGATCACCTCCTTTGTAGTCCTCGCGCTTCCTGGTGTTTGAGAATCGGAAGATCGAGACATAGTCTTTCTGAAGTGTTCCCTCTTAACCCTGGGTAGACCGGTACACCTACATATATAACTACATCTGCTAGTTTACCACGGTAAGAGGTCACACAACGTACTCAACTAAGCCAGAGCCCATAATAGCTTGTGGCTGTGCAGGTAAGCTTCTAGTCATGAAAAATTGATGAATCCCTTTGAGCCTGGGTGGCAGTCCATAGGGTGATCACACGGGTACTCCTGGATCCCCTGGGCAAGTCCACTGGTTTCTCCATGGTGCCCGGGCAAGCCCACTGGTTTCTCCAGGGTGCCCCTTACCATTCAACCCAGATGTGTGTTAATGTTGCCACCTTAAGGTTACCCTTAATTATTATCTCACTCGCAACTTTCATGATCTCACATACCAATCCCCGTCTACAATGGCATAGCAAAATACCTACAACGTTGGTGACAAAGAAGTAAAGGCTCAGACCTACCTCATTGCACTACTGGGTTTATAATATAGCCAACTAACATATTCATGCAAACCCTACATCAAAGGACTAAATGCATATATAAAGCATAGGTATAAAAGGGCATGATCAAGATGTAACTTGCCTTGTACTGTTGATGAAGATGAAATATTATATTGAGTTGTCTCTCCTTCTGGTTACGATATATCTAACGATATAAGAAAGTACTTTAACACACAACAACATCCAAATAAAGATCCAAATAAAATATTCAAATTACAATACAAAATAAAAAATAAAAATAAAAACATTCCTACATAAGTTGTTAGGACTTGGTTACGGGTTTGTTCTGGGGTTGGGTCAAAGTGAAGATCACAGCTTGAAGAGTTGTGAGGCAAGGTTCTACGACAAAGTCTATAATGGGTTTGATTGGAATATTTGACTTGGGTCCAATGAAAATGATAGATGGAGTTGATGCCATAAGGTTTATGTTACATAAATTTATGTAACCTTTCCTAAGTCCAAATTTGTATGATGATGGCATATGACCAGAGAGGTTTTCTAGGGATCAATCTAAGAGATTTATCTTCGTGTCAAAAGTTATTAAACAATGACCGAGAAGGTCAAATTAAGGTGTTGATGTTAAAACAGTGACTAAATCTTGCTGAAAAAAATTATGCCATGAGTTCTAACAGAAAGGTGATGTCCTAAGGTTGAACTTTCATATAATAAACATTTTTATATGATTTATAGATTAGAAGATATAGCAAAAGTACTCAATTTAACATTTAAATCAGAACTAAATTTTAACTTGCCAAAAACTAAGATCTCGAATTTTTATAATAAGCTAGATGTTCCAAGGAATCCGGGGATATAAAATTTGTCGAATTTGGACATACGGTTTAGGAGATATGATTTTCCGAAGTTTGGATATTTTCCTGAAAATGTATTACGGGATTCAGATTAGGCTGCTACGAGTCATGCCCCTACTGGCTGAGTTCCCTTCGTTCTCTTTAACAGCACACATGGATCGATCAAAAGATCGAGAGACGGAAGAAAGAATGCTCACCGAGGAAAGAGGTCCGGTCGGGCGTGCTCCGGCGAGTAGGAGAGGCGGACGGTGAAATACACCACGCGGACACGGTGATGAAGGTGATGTCGTCATTGACGACCAATTCGTCCTCGGCAAGCCGTGTGAACCCGCTGGAGTTCGCCGGAGTTTCCGGTTGGATGTACTTGTCGCCGTTCGTGAGCTCTGGCTATGGATTCGAGAGGATCAAGGGTTCAGGGAGGTGCGCAAAATACAAATAGAGAGAATAAATGATAGGAAGGGTCGGGGCTTCACCATATGTGACTGAAACTTCGTCGGAAGCTGCGATGGACTTCGGACTCCGGCTACAAATTGACAACCATGGGGAGGGAGATGGAGAGGGGTTTCTGGAGAGGAGGTGGGAGGCTTCGAGGCGCTCGTCAAGGTTCCTTTTATAGAGAAAGGGGAGGCCGGGAGATGGAGATCAAATTTATGTAACTCATTCAGGGAATTAAAACTCAATTTCGTTGCTTTAATTGGACGCACGAAGCCGTGAAACATACACGCACAAACTGCCATTATTGGCCACGATGATAGATGGAGTTCACGACAAAGTGTGCAAACCTCTCTGGTCATATGCCATCATCATACAAATTTGGACTTAGGAAAGGTTACATAAATTTTTGTAACATAAACCTTATGGCATCAACTCCATCTATCATTTTCATTGGACCCAAGTCAAATATTCCAATCAAACCCATTATAGACTTTGTCGTAGAACCTTGCCTCACAACTCTTCAAGCCGTGATCTTCACTTTGACCCAACCCCAGAACAAACCCTATATCATATTTTCATTCTTGATCTTATCTCAACCCGTAACCAAGTCCTAACAACTTATGTAGGAATTTTTTTTATTTTTATTTTTTATTTTGTATTGTAATTTGAATATTTTATTTGGATCTTTATTTGGATGTTGTTGTGTGTTAAAGTACTTTCTTATATCGTTAGATATATCATAACGAGAAGGAGAGACGACTCAATATAATATTTCATCTTCATCAACAGTACAAGGCAAGTTACATCTTGATCATGCCCTTTTATACCTATGTTTTATATATGCATTTAGTCCTTTGATGTAGGGTTTGCATGAATATGTTAGTTGGCTATATTATAAACCCAGTAGTGCAATGAGGTAGGTCTGAGCCTTTACTTCTTTGTCACCAACGTTGTAGGGATTTTGCTATGCCATTGTAGACGGGGATTGGTATGTGAGATCATGAAAGTTGCAAGTGAGATAATAATTAAGGGTAACCTTAAGGTGGCAACATTAACACACATCTGGGTGGATTGGTAAGGGGCACCCTGGAGAAACCAGTGGACTTGCCTGGGCACCCTGGAGAAACCAGTGGACTTGCCCAGGGGATCCCAGAGTACCCGTGTGATCACCCTATGGACTACCACCCAGGCTCAAAGGGATTCATCAATTTTTCATGACAAGCTTACCTGCATAGCCACAAGCTATTAGGGGCTCTGGCTTAGTTGAGTACGTTGTGTGACCTCTTACCGTGGTAAACTAGCAGATGTAGTTATATATGTAGGTGTACCGGTCTACCCAGGGTTAAGAGGGAACACTTCAGAAAGACTATGTCTCGATCTTCCGATTCTCAAACACCAGGCAATGCGAGGACTAAAAAGGAAGTGATCGAGTCTTGTGGGGAAAAGTGTGCAAACCTCTGCGAGTGTAAAACTAATCGATTAGTCGTGTCCCCGGTTATGGACAATTTGAGCATCTGGAAAGTGGGAATTGAGCAATCTCATCACTCTTAATTAATTTAATGGGTTTTAATGAATTTGGGTATAGATTAAATGGAGCAACCATCTCAATCATATTATGATGAATTATGTAGTAACAATATGATATTCCTTTGATGATAGGGAAAAATCAGCTTTATGCAAATTAAATTTAGAACCATCCACCAGCCATATTGCATGTATAAATAGGACATTTATTCATCTCTTGTGGTGTGACTTGCCAGTACATTCAACGTACTGACCAACACGGCTGCAACATATTTTGTTGCAGGTATTATCCGATGACTAAGTGATACGATAGGGTTACTGTCTGCACTCAACTTGCCGATGGCGTTGATGGGACTCCACACCCGTTTTCCTGTTTCCGCTGAGATTCTTAAGGTATATATCAATTTTTTTGTTACTTATACATGTGATTGCACTTTGATATATACATTGATGTACTGTGTGTAGACCGACTCCTGCCTGCATCTACTACTATTACTCCACTCATCGACCGCTATCCAGCATGCATCTAGAGTATTAAGTTAAAAACAGAGTAACGCCTTAAGCAAGATGACATGATGTAGAGGGATAGACTCATGCAATATGAAGAAAACCCCATCTTGTGATCCTCGATGGCAATAATACAATACGTGCCTTGCTGCCCTTACTATCACCGGGAAAGGACATCGCAAGATTGAACCAAAAGCTAAGCACTTCTCCCATTGCAAGAAAGATCAATCTAGTAGGCCAAACCAAACTGATAATTCAAAGAGACATGCAATATAACCAATCATACATAAAAGAATTCAGAGAAGCTTCAAATATTATTCATAGATAGACTTGATTATAAACCCACAATTCATCGGTCTCAACAAACATACCGCAAAAAGAAGATTACATCGAATAGATCTCCACAAGAGAGGGGGCGACCATTGTATTGAGATCCAAAAAGAGAGAAGAAGCCATCTAGCTACTAACTATGGACCTGTAGGTCTGTAGTAAACTACTCACACTTCATCGGAGAGGCTATGGTGTTGATGTAGAAGCACTACGTGATCGATGCCCCCTCCGGCGGAGCTCCAGAACAGGACCCAAGATGGAATCTCGTGGATACAGAAAGTTACGGTGGTGGAATTAGGGTTTTGTCTCCTGTTCTGATCGTTTGGGGGTACGTGGATATATATAGAAGGAAGAAGAACGTCGGTGGAGCAACAGGGGGCCCACGAGGGTGGAGGGCGCGCCTAGGGAGGGGGGCAGGCGCGCCCCCTACCTCGTGGCCTCCTATTAGATGGCTTCACGTAGGGTCCAAGTCTCCTGAGTTGTATTCGGTGAGAAAATCACGTTCCCGAAGGTTTCATTCCGTTTGTACTCCGTTTGATATTCCTTTTCTTCGAAACCCTAAAATAGGCAAAAAAAACAACAATTATGGGCTGGGCCTTCGGTTAATAGGTTAGTCCCAAAAATAATATAAAACTGTATAATAAACCCCAATAATGTCCAAAACAGTAGATAATATAGCATGGAGCAATCAAAAATTATAGATACATTAGGGACGTATCAACTGACTACACATGTATACAGTGCAATAGCATACAATAAGTGCTGAAAGAATCTAGAGCAACACCAAATCCATAGTAACCAGTTCATAGGCATGAATTAGAACTAGAGCATGGACCAGTAGATCAACAAGAGGAGACAGATTAGACAAAATCCACATAAACACATCCATACACATAGCAGGATCAACAGGGTGAGGAGGAAGACGACGAGCTTCTGGTCCTCCTCCGCTGTCCACGGCCCCTTCTTCAGCCCCACCTTGTCGCAGCATGGCTGCCTCCCCATCTGCTCAATCTCGTTGCCCTTCTGACCCTACAAATGCACAACCAGTGTATTAGTAGTGCCAAGCATAAGGCGAAAGTGAGGTGAGATAGTGAAGGTTTGACAGAGAATACGCTTAACAAGAGCAATGTCTAAAACTCAATATCACTCACGAGCAAGCTCATCATATTCATCCTTGCCAACAATGTACAGGCAGACGTCCCCAATCATGGTATAGACAATGGAGACCGACCTGGGAGAGTGTCAGCACATCAGATATTTATGGACAAGGAGTTAAAAATGCACATGCTTGGTTCAGGCTGAAGTCATGGATGGCACCCATTGGACTGGGACTTCAACATGCATATGTTGTAGCAGCTCAAATCCTCTAGCATATGGTTAACTGTATAGATGCTGAAAGGTTGATTTTAATTAAGAATTATTGCAGTTTACTGGACTATGAACAACTAATAATACAAATCTTGTCCCAAAAAAAGCTAGTAATGCAAATAACAAATAAACAATGTTTGTAATGGTGGACTAGCACCAGTATCTATCTCTAAACTCATTGATTCGTGGCTAAATGAAAAACGATCCTATGCCTGCAATTCTATTTATGCAGCTGAAAGGAAAACCAACCTATGCCCCAAAATTTCAATTGTTTTCGCCACGGGAGAAGCCATCTAAGCTATGCATAGGTCATAGGTACAACCTCAAAATGGACGGGAGCAGCAAGTAAAGCTGATCGGGCAGATGGGGTGGGGTGGGATGGGGTGGCTGACCGACCTCACTGTCCGACGGTGAGGGCGTTATTGTTGTTCCAGACGGGCACACCGGAGTTGGTGGTCCAGTAGCCAGAGTTGGCCTCGCTCGTCGTCCGATGCTGCAAACAACACAAGAAATCAACAAAACAGAGCATCAGATCACTGGACCATGGGGCGACAGAGACAGACGCTGGCGCAGCCGGTTCAGGGGGGGAGGGGGGTACGTACCTTGTAGGGATCCATGGTCGGCGCCGGCAACCGGGCGCTGGCGTGTCCGGAGGGGAGGCACTGGCAATCTGGCCTTGTTCCATTGGGATCATGTGCTGCACCCGTCTCCTCACGCACGGGCCGGCCGGTGCTACCTCTTGAGCACTGCGTTGGATTTCCCGGAAGAGGAAGGGATGATGCAGCAAAGTAGCATAAGTATTTCCCTCAGTTTTTGAGAACCAAGGTATCAATCCAGTAGGAGGCTACGCACGAGTCCCTCGTACCTACACAAAAACAATAGCTTAACGCAACCAACGCGCTCAGGGGTTGTCAATCCCTTCACGGTCACTGACGAAAGTGAGATCTGATAGAGATGATAAAGAATATTTTTTGGTATTTTTGGTATAGAGATGCAAAGTATAAAGTAAAAGCAAAGTAAAAGCAAAGCAATAATAAAGTGATGGAGATTAATATGATGAGAAAGAGACCCGAGGGCCATACGTTTCACTAGTGGCTTCTCCCAAGAGCATAAGTATTCTACGGTGGGTGAACAAATTACTGTTGATCAATTGACAGAATTGAGCATAGTTATAAGAATATCTAGGTATGATCATGTATATAGGCATCACGTTCGAGACAAGTAGACCGAAACGATTCTGCATCTACTACTATTACTGCACTCATCGACCGCTATCCAGCATGCATCTAGAGTATTAAGTTAAAAACAGAGTAACGCCTTCAGCAAGATGACATGATGTAGAGGGATAGTTTCATGCAATATGATAAAAACCCCATCTTGTTATCCTCGATAGCAATGATACAATACATGCCTTGCTGCCCCTTCTGTCACTGGGAAAGGACACCGCAAGATCGAACCCAAAGCTAGGCACTTCTCCCATGGCAAGAACAACCAATCTAGTAGGCCAAACCAAACTGATAATTCAAAGAGACTTGCAAAGATAACCAATCGTACATAAAGGAATTCAGAGAAGATTCAAATATTATTCATAGATAGACTTGATCATAAACCCACAAGTCATCGATCTCAACAAACACACTGCAAAAAGAAGATTACATCAAATAGATCTCCACGAGAGAGGGGGAGAGCATTGTATTGAGATCCAAAAAGAGAGAAGAAGCCATCTAGCTACTAGCTATGGACCCATAGGTCTGAAGTAAACTACTCACACTTCATCGGAGGGGCTTGGATGATGATGTAGAAGCTGTCCGTGATCGATGCCCCCTCTGGCGGAGCTCTGGAACAGGCCCCAAGATGGGATCTCGTGGATACAGAAAGTTGCGACAGTGGAATTAGGTTTTTGGTTCCGTCTCTGATCGTTTTGGTGTACGTGGATATATATAGGAGGAAGAAGTACATCGGTGGAGCTTCGAGGGGCCCATGAGGTAGGGTGGCGCGCCCTAGGGGGGCGCCCTCCACCCTCGTGACCGCCTCGTGGCTTTCTTGACGGGGGGTCCAAGTCTCTTGGATCTTATCTGATGAGAAAATCACGTTTCCGAAGGTTTCATTCCGTTTGGACTCTGTTTGATATTCCTTTTCTTCGAAACCCTAAAACAAGCAAAAACAACAATTCTGGGCTGGGCCTCCGGTTAATAGGTTAGTCCCAAAATTAATATAAAAGTGGATAATAAAGCCCAATAATATCCAAAACAGTAGATAATATAGCATGGAGCAATCAAAAATTATAGATACGTTGGGGACGTATCAGTCGGCCGTCGTGTTCCGACGACCTCCGATGGAGAGGAGGGCGTCGGCGTCCTCGGAGCAGGGGCCGGTGGCGGGGTCGGAGATGAGCACGAACTCGTTGCTGGGGTCGGAGATGAGCACGAACTCGTTGCTGGGGTTGGAGAGGTGCTGCTGGAGGAAGGAGGAGGCGACGGCAAGGGGGTTGGGAGGCGGTGGCAAGAGGGTGGGGCGTCGATCTGGATCAGGGAGACGGTGGCGGCGTGAGGAGGCGCGGATCCAGCTCATCGACGGCGCGGATTCGGAAAGCCCGCTATGGCTGTGGCGGGGGATAGGGAGGCGTGGGGATTCGAGCTCCTCGCCGTCGATGGCCGTGGTGTGGAGCCGGGGGCGGGGGCGGCGGCGGCGGCTAGGGTTTGGCGAGCGGGTGCGGGAGAGTAGGGATTTGAACGGTGGGGCGTGGGGGCTACGTGGGTGAGGGGGTGAGAGGGAATTGTGGGTGAGAGGGTGAGGGGATGAGTTCCGCCGTTGGATCCGGGAGCATCCGACGGTGTCCAATGCATGATCCGCGTGATATGCCTATGGACCAATCAAAACGCAACAAACAATTTAAAGACCTTATGACCATCTAAATAGGTCACAAAAAAATCAGTTTCCATTTTTCAGTGCTCAAAATAAGTTTTTTTAAAAGACCTACCAAATATTTGTTCAAATAATATCATACTTTCCAAAAGCTTACATCTTAGATTGGCAAACAACATTGACAAAGGGAGTTTTTATTTTATTTTTTTGCATTAAAAAATAATTTTCCATTTTTTGAGTGCCCGGAGTGAGTTTTTTTGTGAATGACCTACCATATATTTGTTGCAAATTGGACCAAATCAATTTTATAAAATACTAGGACATATATAATTCACAATTGACCTAATGGTTGGGTGTCAAAAGCTTTGATCCACCTCTCCCGAAAAAGACAAATTTCTGCCGATCCAGTTGGAAACACGTCAAATTTGAACTGCAGCTGCCTCATAGTATGCTCTTTATTTTTTCCAAAAATAATTTATAGGTACATAAGTATCTATTTAATCATAGAAACGTCAAATTTTTTCCAAGATTCAACCACTAGCTAGGAACGGTCATGCCGGCCGTTTTGACCGCATTTTCAAACGAGCATAAAAAAATCAAAAAAATCAAAAAATTGGAAAACCTTCACATTGTGTCGTTATATGTGACCAAGTTTCCAGGAAAAATAATGAACTTGTAATACGGAAATTATTTTTAAAAATTGTGCTCTGAAATGAGCTATCATGCGTGAAGATTCAAGGCTTTCAAGCCAAATGATCAACCTTATGGCCACATTCATGGCATAGTTTGTTCAAAATATCTCATATTGTGCACAAGGGTGCATCTTGGAATTCCAAACAATGTTGCCTAAGGGAGTTTTCATTTTCTTTGCACGGAAAATTCATTTTCCATTTCTTGAGTGTCCGAAATGAGTTTTTTGGGAAGGACCTACCATATATTTGTTGCAAAATTGGACCTAATCAATTTTATAAAGTACTAGGCCATATTTAATGCACAATTGACAAAATGGTTGGGTTTCAAATGTTTTGATCCACCTCTGGTGAAAACGACAAATTTCTGCCGATTCAGTCGGAAGCGGGTCAAATTTGAACTGCAGCTACCTTACTGTTTGCTCTTTATTTTTTCCAAAAATCATTTCTAGGTACATAAGTATCTATTTACTCAGAGAAACGTCAAAAGTTTTCAAAGATTCAACCACTAGCTAGGAATGGTCAAGCCTGTCATTTTGACCACATTTTGAAACGGGCATAAAAAAATAAAAAAAATAAAAACCTTCACATTATGTCATTATATGTGACCAAGTTTCCAGGAAAAATAATAAACATGTAATACGGCAATTATTTTAAAAAGGTGTTCACAGAAATGAGCTATCATGCGTGAAGATTCATGGCTTTCAAGCCAAATGATCAATCTTGTGGCCACATTCATGGCATAGTTTGTTCAAATGATCTCATATTGTGCACAAGGGTGCATCTTGGAATTCCAAACAATGTTGCCTAAGGGAGTTTTCATTTTCTTTGCACGGAAAATTCATTTTCCATTTTTTGAGTGCCTGAAATGAGTTTTTTTGTGAAGGACCTACCATATATTTGTTGCAAAATTGGACCTAATCAATTTTATAAAATACTAGGCCATATTTAATGCACAATTGACAAAATGCTTGGGTTTCAAAAGTTTTGATCCACCTCTGGTGAAAAAGACAAATTTCCGCTGATTCAGTAGGAAGCGGGTCAAATTTGAACTGCAGCTACCTTATTGTTTGCTCTTTATTTTTTCCAAAAATCATTTCTAGTTACATAAGTATCTATTTAAGCATAAATACATGGTTTTGTGGCGATATGTCGATGTTTGGATGGTGGCCCAGGGCCCCAAATCCAAAACGTGTAAACTCGCATGCCTGCCGCGTGGTCACCACGTGACCTTGGCGTTGACATGCGTTCAGGGAGGCCCAGGCATGTCTAGTGGGTTGTGTACTCCCCATGTAGGTTCTAGGAAGAAAATTACAATAGAAGAATCTCGCGAGGAGACCGACCTATGCTCAAAGATGAATTATCAGCCAAGTGTTTGATTAGCGGTACAGGAAAAGCACATGGCCAATGGGCGTGAGTTTTGGCTAAGGATGATCATCTACTAAGAAGAATGTCTTCACAATTTTTCAGCTCAAAAGGAGGATCCTAGGTGGTACTTGCTTTGCAAAGTATCACACTGCACAAAAATATGAATGTTGAAGCTAGGCTCAAAATAATGAATGGATTGCTAAAATTTGGTGGAGGATGCTTATTTGGGCATAGGAAAGCACTGTGGAAAATTGATACCATTTGGATATATAAAAAAGGTACTTCCTTCATAGTGCTTCTAGGTGGACAAAAACTTTGGAAATTTGCCGAGGAAGATTTGCTAGGCAAATGGAGTTGAATTTTGTCATGAGGCAATGATTTGGATAGGAAAGGGTGCCCAGAAATTTCGAGGATAATCAAGAATATATAAATAGCACTTCCTTCATAAAGTGTTGTTGTGAACAAAATAGGAAAATGAATATTGTTGAATTAGTTTTGAACAAGGCAGGGAAGGACTTTTACATATTTGACGAAGATATGATCCAAAGAATTTGTGAGATTTTTTTGGGAATTTTTGGAATGACAAAAATATAGGTTGCTTCACAACCTAGGGCGAAAACTGCCACATGGACATGACACCTAGTCATAGCAACCAACCACAATTTACAAGGTTATGACCATCTATATTGGTCATGATCAGCTAGAAATAAGGCAGCGGACCTGTGCTATCTGCTTTATGACCATTTCGTGTAAGGAAATTACGACCTTTCTGACCAAAATGGTCGTTATAGTTTAGGGTTTGGAGCCCCCCGAACAACTTTTGACCAATTGGTCTCAAATGGTCCTAGATCAATGACCAATTCTTATAGGGTCACTGACAGAAGGTCACTAGTTGACATATTTCTTGTAGTGCCGTAACTTGAGGATTATCCTCATTGCTGCACAGAAGAATTACGTCCTAGAAGCACTGCTGGGTGCCAGGCCTGCTGCAGATGCTGCTGACAACGTTAAGAATGTTTGGCAGAGTAAAGCTGATGACTACTCGATAGTTCAGTGTGCCATGCTTTACGGCTTAGTACCGGGACTTCAATGATGTTTTGAATGTCATGGAGCATATGAGATGTTCTAGGAGTTGAAGTTAATATTTCAAGCAAATGCCCGAATTGAGAGATATGAAGTCTCCAATAAGTTCTATAACTGCAAGATGGAGGAGAATAGTTCTGTCAGTGAACATATACTCAAAATGTCTGGGTATCATAATCACTTGACTCAACTGGGAGTTAATCTTCCTGTTGATAGTGTCATTGATAGAGTTCTTCAATCACTGCCACCAAGCTACAAAAGGTTCGTGATGAACTATAATATGCAAGGGATGGATAAGACAATTCCTGAGCTCTTCGCAATGCTAAAGGCTTCGGAGGTAGAAATCAAAAAGGAGCATCAAGTGTTGATGGTCACAAGACCACTAGTTTCAAGAAAAAGGGTAAAGGGAAGAAGAAGGGGAACTTCGAGAAGAACGGCAAACAAGTTGCTACTCAAGAGAAGAAACCCAAGTCTGGTCCTAAGCCTGAAACTGAGTGCTTCTACTGCAAACAGACTAGTCACTGGAGGCAGAACTGCCCCAAGTATTTGGCGGATAAGAAGGATGGGAAGGTGAACAAAGGTATATGTGATATACATGTTATTGATGTGTACCTTACTAATGCTCGCAGTAGCACCTGGGTATTTGATACTGGTTCTGTTGCTAATATTTGCAACTCAAAACAGGGACTATGGATTAAGCGAAGATTGGCTAAGGATGAGGTGACGATGCGCGTGGGAAATGGTTCAAAAGTCGACGTGATTGTAGTCGGCATGCTACCTCTACATCTACCTTCGGGATTAGTTTTAGAACTAAATAATTGTTATTTGGTGCCAGCGTTGAGCATGAACATTATATCTGGATCTTGTTTGATGCAAGATGATTATTCATTGAAATCAGAGAATAATGGTTGTTCTATTTATATGAGTAATATCTTTTATGGTCATGCACCCTTGAAGAGTGGTATATTCTTATTGAATCTCGATAGTAGTGATACACATATTCATAATATTGAAGCCAAAAGATGCAGAGTTGATAATGATAGTGCAACTTATTTGTGGCACTGTCGTTTAGGTCATATTGGTGTAAAGCGCATGAAGAAACTCCATACTGATGGACTTTTGGAACCACTTGATTATGAATCACTTGGTACTTGCAAACCGTGCCTCATGGGCAAGATGACTAAAATGCCGTTCTCCGGAACTTTGGAGCGAGCAATAGATTTGTTGGAAATCATACATACAGATGTATGTGGTCCGATGAATGTTGAGGCTTGCGGCAGGTATCATTATTTTCTCACCTTCACAAATGATTTAAGCAGATATGGGTATATCTACTTAATGAAACATACATATGAAACATTTGAAAAGTTCAAAGAATTTCAGAGTGAAGTTGAAAATCATCGTAACAAGAAAATAAAGTTTCTACGATCTGATCGTGGAGGAGAATATTTGAGTTACGAGTTTGGTCTTCATTTCAAACAATGCGGAATAGTTTCGCAACTCACGCCACCCGGAACACCACAGCGTAATGGTGTGTCCGAACGTCGTAATCGTACTTTACTAGATATGGTGTGATCTATGATGTCTCTTAATGATTTACCGCTATCATTTTGGGGTTATGCTTTAGAGACGGCTGCATTCATGTTAAATAGGGCACCATCGAAATCCGTTGAGACTACGCCTTATGAACTGTGGTTTGGAAAGAAACCAAAGTTGTCATTTCTTAAAGTTTGGGGCTGCGATGCTTGTGTGAAAAAACTTCAACCTGATAAGCTCGAACCCAAATTGTAGAAATGTGTCTTCATAGGATACTCAAAGGAAAATGTTGGGTACACCTTCTATCACAGATCTGAAGGCAAACATTTGTTGCTAAATTTGGATCCTTTCTAGAGAAGGAGTTTCTCTCGAAAGAAGTGAGTGGGAGGAAAGTAGAACTTGATGAGGTAACTGTACCTGCTCCCTTATTGGAAAGTAGTTCATCACAGAAACCGGTTCCAGTGACACCTACACCAATTAGTGAAGAAGTTAATGATGATGATCATGAAACTTCAGATCAAGTTGTTACTGAACCTCGTAGGTCAACCAGAGTGAGATCTGCACCAGAGTGGTACGGTAATCCTGTTCTGGAGGTCATGTTGCTAGACCATGACGAACCTACGAACTATGAAGAAGCGATGGTGAGCCCAGATTCCGCAAAGTGGCTTGAGGCCATGAAATCTGAGATGGGATCCATGTATGAGAACAAAGTGTGGACTTTGGTTGACTTGCTCGTTGATCGGCAAGCCATTGAAAATAAATGGATCTTCGAGAAGAAGACTGACACTGACGATAATGTTATTGTCCATAAAGCTCGACTTGTTGCAAAAGGTTTTCGGCAAGTTCAAGGGATTGACTACGAGGAGACTTTCTCACCCGTAGCGATGCTTAAGTCTGTCCGAATCATGTTAGCAATTGCTGCATTTTTTGATTATGAAATTTGGCAAATGGATGTCAAAACTGCATTCCTGAATGGATTTCTGGAAGAAGAGTTGTATATGATGCATCTGGAAGGTTTTGTCGATCCAAAGGGAGCTAACAAAGTGTGCAAGATCCAGCGATCCATTTATGGACTGGTGCAAGCCTCTCGAGTTGGAATAAACATTTTGATAGTGTGATCAAAGCATATGGTTTTATACAGACTTTTGGAGAAGCCTGTATTTACAAGAAAGTGAGTGGGAGCTCTGTAGCATTTCTGATATTATATGTGGATGACATATTGTTTATTGGAAATGATATAGAATTTCTGGATAGCATAAAAGGACATTTGAATAAGAGTTTTTCAATGAAAGACCTCGGTGAAGCTGCTTATATATTGGGCATCAAGATCTATAGAGATAGATCAAGACGCTTAATTGTACTTTCACAAAGCACATACCTTGACAAAGTTTTGAAGAAGTTCAAAATGGATCAAGCAAAGAAAGGGTTCTTGCCTGTGTTACAAGGTGTGAAGTTGAGTAAGACTCAATGCGCGACCACTTCAGAAGATAGAGAGAAAATGAAAGATGTTCCCTATGCTTCAGCCATAGGCTCTATCATGTATGCAATGCTGTGTACCAGACCTGATGTGTCCCGTGCTATTAGTTTAGTAGGGAGGTACCAAAGTAATCCAGGAGGGGATCACTGGACAGCAGTCAAGAACATCCTGAAATACCTTAAAAGGACGAAGGATATGTTTCTTGTTTATGGAGGTGACAAAGAGCTCGTTGTAAATGGTTATGTCGATGCAAGCTTTGACACTGATCCGGACGATTCTAAATCGCAAACCGGATACGTGTTTTTATTAAATGGCGGAGCTGTCAGTGGGTGCAGTTCTAAACAAAGCGCCGTAACGGGATCTACATGTGAAGTGGAGTACATAGCTGCTTCGGAAGCAGCAAATGAAGGAGTCTAGATGAAGGAGTTCATATCCTTTCTAGGTGTCATACCTAGTGCATCGAGTCCAATGAAAATCTTTTGTGACAATACTGGTGCAATTGCTTTAGCAAAGGAATCCAGATTTCACAAGAGAACCAAGCACATCAAGAGACGCTTCAACTCCATCTAGGACCATGTCCAGGTGGGAGACATAGATATTTTCAAGATACATATGGAACTAAATGTTGCAGGCCCGTTGACTAAGCCTCTTCCACGAGCAAAACATGATCAGCACCAAGGCTCCATGGGTGTTAGAATCATTACTGTGTAATCTAGATTATTGACTCTAGTGCAAGTGGGAGACTGAAGGAAATATGCCCTAGAGGCAATAATAAAGTTATTATTTATTTCCTTATATCATGATAAATGTTTATTATTCATGCTAGAATCGTATTAACCAGAAACATGATACATGTGTGAATACATAGACAAAACAGAGTGTCACTAGTACGCCTCTACTTGACTAGCTCGTTGAATCAAAGATGGTTATGTTTCCTAACCATAGACAAAGAGTTGTCATTTGATTAACGAGATCACATCATTAGGAGAATGATGTGATTGACTTGACCCATTCCATTAGCTTAGAAGTTGATCGTTTAGTTTGTTGCTATTGCTTTCTTCATGACTTATACATGTTCCTGTGACTATGAGATTATGCAACTCCCATTTACCGAAGGAAGACTTTGTGTGCTACCAAATGTCACAACGTAACTAGGTGATTATAAAGGTGCTCTACAGGTGTCTACAAAGGTACTTGTTGGGTTGGCGTATTTCAAGATTAGGATTTGTCACTCCGATTTTCGGAGAGGTGTCTCTGGGCCCACTCGGTAATACACATCACTCAAGCCTTGCAAGCATTGTAACTAATGAGTTAGTTGCGGGATGATGTATTACGGAATGACTAAAGAGACCTGCCGGTAACGAGATTGAACTAGGTATTGAGATACCGACGATCGAATCTCGGGCAAGTAACATACCGATGACAAAGGGAACAACGCATGTTGTTATGCGGTTTGACCGATAAAGATCTTCGTAGAATATGTAGGAGCCAATATGAGCATCCAGGTTCCGCTATTTGTTATTGACCGGAGACGTGTCTCGGTCATGTCTACATAGTTCTCGAACCCGTAGGGTCCGCACGCTTAAAGTTTGATGTCGATTATATTATGAGTTTATGTGTTTTGATGTACCGAAGGTAGTTCGGAGTCCCGGATGTGATCACGGACATGATGAGGAGTCTCGAAGTGGTCGAGACATGAAGATTGATATATTTGACGACTATATTCGGACACGAAAATGGTTCCAGGGGTTATCGGATATATACGGGAGTACAGGGGGGTTACCGGAACCCCCCCGGGGGTTATTGGGCCTCATGGGCCCAAGTGGTGGGAGAAGAGAGGCGGCAGGAGGTGGCGCGCGGCCCCCTTGCCCCAATCCGAATTGGGAAAGGGAAGGGGGCGGCGGCCCCCCATCTCCTTCCTTCTCTCCACCTCCTCCTTCCCCCTTCTTCTAGTTGGAATAGGAAAGGGGGGCAAAACCTACTTGGAGTAGGATTGCCCCTCCTTGGGCGCGCCTCCTCCCCTTGGTTGGCCCCCTCCTCCTCCCCCCTTTATATACGGAGGAGGGGGGCACCCCATAGACACAACAATTGATCTCTTGGATCTTTTAGCCGTGTGCGGTGCCCCCCTCCACCATAATCCACCTCGGTCATATCGTAGCGGTGCTTAGGCGAAGCCCTGTGTCGGTAGAACATCATCATCATCACCACGCCATCGTGCTGACAGAACTCTCCCTCAAGGCTCGATTGGATCGGAGTTCGAGGGACGTCATCGAGTTGAACGTGTGCAGAACTCGGAGGTGCCATGCGTTCAGTGCTTGATCGGTCGGATCGTGAAGACGTATGACTAAATCAACCGCATTGTGCTAACTCTTCCGCTTTCGGTCTTCGAGGGTACGTGGATACACTCTCCCCTCTCGTTGCTATGCATCACCATGATCTTGCGTGTGCGTAGGAATTTTTTTGAAATTACTACGTTCCCCAACACTTCCTTGCATATGCTAGATCTTGCTCTTCTTGCTAATTTGTTTTCCTATAAAATGCCTATGCATAGGAAGTATGTTAGACTTAGATGTGCTTTTCACATACTACATGATGTTCTCTTCGTGTTTCAATTGCTATCTTTCATGTGAGCATCATTAAAATATCGATGCCTAGTTAAGGGCGTTAAACAATAGCGCTTGTTGGGAGGCAACCAAATTTTATTTTTGTTTTTGCTTTTTAGGTTCTGTTTTGCTTTAAATAATTTATCTAGCCTCTAGTTAGATGTGGTTTTATATTTTAATTAGTGTTTGTTCCAAGTAAGACCTTTGGGGTAGCTTACGGAGATAGTTAATTTGATCTTGCTGAAAAGCAGAAACTTTTGCGCTCAGGAAATTAAGTTTAATTTTTAGATGAAGTGAGATAAAATACTGATTCTTTTTTCAGAAGATTTGTAAACAAATTGCTTAGGTTGTCCTAATCTTTCTGAATTTTTGGAGTTACAAAAGTATTCGAGAGTTACAGATTGCTACAGACTGTTCTGTTTTTGACAGATTCTGTTTTTCGTGTGTTGTTTGCTTATTTTGATGCATCTATGGCTAGTATCGGGGGGGGCATGGAAAAGTTGAAATACAGTAGATATTACACCAATATAAATAAAGAATTAGTTAACAACACTACCAAAAGTGGTGATTTATTTTCTTATACTAACGGAGCTTATGAGATTTTCTGTTGAGTTTTGTGTTGTGAAGTTTTCAAGTTTTGGTAAGGATTTGATGGACTATGGTATAAGGAGTGTCAAGAGCCTAAACTTGGGGATGCTCAAAGCACCCCAAGGTAATATTAAAGGACAACCAAGAGCCTAAGCTAGGGGATGCCCCGGAAGGCATCCCCTCTTTCGTCTTCATCTATCGGTAACTGTATGAGGCTATATTTTTATTCACCACATGATATGTGTTTTTCTTGGAGTGTCTTGTATGATTTGGGTCTTTGCTTTTTAGTTTTACACAATCATCCTTGCTATACACACCTTTTTAGAGAGACATGCATGAATCGTGATTTATTAGAATACTCTATGTGCTTAACCTATATCTTTTGAGCTAGGCAAATTTTCTCTAGTGCTTCACTTATATCTTTTTAGAGCACGCCGGTGGTTTTATTTTATAGAAATTGATGAACTCTTGCACTTCACTTATATTATTTTGAGAGTCTTTAAAACAACATGGTAATTTCCTTTGGTTATAAATTTAGTCCTAATATGATAGGCGTCCAAGAGGGATATAATAAAAACTTTCATATAAAGTGCATTGAATACTATGAGAAGTTCGATTCCTTATGATTGTTTTGAGATATGAAGATAGTGATATTAAAGGCATGCTAGTGAGTAGTTGTGAATTTGAGAAATACATGTGTTAAAGTTTGTGAGTCCCGTAGCATGCACGTATGGTGAACCGTTATGTGACGAAGTCGAAGCATGATTTATTTATTGATTGTGTTCCTTATGAGTGGCTGTCGGGGACGAGCGATGGTCTTTTCCTACCAATCTATCCCCCTAGGAGCCTGCACGTAGTACCTTGTTTCGATGACTAATAGATTTTCTCAATAAGTATGTGAGTTCTTTATGACTAATGTTGAGTCCATGGATTATACGCACTCTCACCTTTCCGCCATTGCTAGCCTCTCTAGTATTGCGCAACTTTCGCCGGTACCATAAACTCACCATATACCTTCCTCAAAACAACCACCATACCTACCTATTATGGCGTTTCCATAGCCATTCTGAGATATATTGCCATGCAAGTTTCCACCATTCCGTTTATATGACACGCTCCACTATTGTCATATTGCTTTGCATGATCATGTAGTTGACATCGTATTTGTGGCAAAGCCACCATTCATAATTATTTCATACATGTCAGTCTTGATTCATTGCACATCCTGGTACACCACCGGAGGCATTCATATAGAGTCATATTTTGTTCTAAGTATCGAGTTGTAATTCTTGAGTTGTAAGTAAATAAAGGTGTGATGATCTTCATCCTTAGAGCATTGCCCATGTGAGAAAAGGATGATGGAGACTATGATTCCCCCACAAGTTGGGATGAGACTCCAGACGAAAAAAGGAGGTCAAAAAATGAGAGAAGGCCCAAATAAAAAACAAAAAATGAGAGAAAAGAGAGAAGGGGCAATGTTACTATCCTTTTACCACACTTGTGCTTCAAAGTAGCACCATGATCTTCATGATAGAGAGTCTCCTATGATATCACTTTCATATACTAGTGGGAATTTTCATTATAGAACTTGGCTTGCATATTCCAATGATGGGCTTGCTCAAATTTCCCTAGGTCTTCATGAGAAAGCGAGTTGGATGCGCACCCAATTAGTTTATTTTTGAGCTTTCATAAACTTATAGCTCTAGTGCAGCCGTTGCATGGCAATCCCTTCTCACTCACATTGATATCTATTGATGGGCATCTCCATAGCCCGTTGATACGCCTAGTTGATGTGAGACTATCTCCTTCTTTTTGTCTTCTCCACAACCACCGTCTATACCACCTATAGTGCTATATCCATGGCTCACCCTCATGTATTGCGTGAAAGTTGAAAAAGTTTCAGAACGTTAAAAGTATGAAACAATTGCTTGGCTTGTCATCGGGGTTGTGCATGATTTAAATATTTTGTGTGATGAAGATGGAGCATAACAGACTATATGATTTTGTAGGGATAAGCTTTCTTTGGCCATGTTATTTTGAGAAGAAATAATTATTTTGTTAGTATGCTTGAAGTATTATTGTTTTTATGTCAATATTAAACTTTTGTTTTGAATCATACGGATCTGAACATTCATGCCACAATAAAGAGAAGTACATGGATAAATATGTTAGGTAGCATTCCACATCAAAAAATCTGTTTTTATCATTTACCAACTAGAGGACGAGCAGGAATTAAGCTTGGGGAAGCTTGATACGTCTCCAACGTATCTATAATTTTTTATTGTTCCATGATATTATATTATCTGTTTTGGATGTTTTATATGCATTAATATGCTATTTTATATGATTTTTGGGACTAACCTATTAACCTAGAGCCCAGTGCCAGCTCCAGTTTTTTACTTGTTTTAGAGTTTCGCAGAAAAGGAATAGCAAACGGAGTCCAAATGGAATGAAACTTTCATGATAATATTTCTTGGACCAGAAGACATCCATAGGGCTTGGAGTGCACGCCAGGAAAGCCACGAGGCGGCCACAAGGTCGGGAGGGGCGCCTAGGGGGTAGGGCGTGCCCCCACCCTTGTGGGCCCCTCATGACTCCATCGACCTATTTATTCCTCCTATATATTCTCAAATATCCAAAACCTTCCAGGGGAGCCACAAAACTACTTTTCCACCACCTCAACCTTCTATACCCGTGAGATTCCATCTAGGGGACTTTTCCGGCGTCCTGCCGGAGGGGAATTCGATCACGGAGGGCTTCTACATCAACACCATTGCCTCTCTGATGAAGTGTGAGTAGTTTACCACAGACATACGGGTCCATAGCTAGTAGCTAGATGGCTTTTTCTCTCTCTTTGATTCTCAATACAAAGTTCTCCTCGATGTTCTTGGAGATCTATTCAATTTAATATTGTTTTGCGGTGTGTTTGCCGAGATCCGATGAATTGTGGATTTATGATCAGCTTATCTATGAATATTATTTGAATCTCCTATGAATTCTTATATGCATGACTTGATATCTTTGCAAGTCTCTTCAAATTATTGATTTGGTTTGGCAAACTAGATTGGTTTTCCTAGCAATGGGATAAGTGCTTAGCTTTGGGTTCAATCTTGCGGTGCTCGATCCTAGTGACAGAAGGGGAACCGACACGTATTGTATTGTTGCTATCGAGGATAAAAAGATGGGGTTTTCATCATATTGTTTGAGTTAATTCCTCTACATCATGTCATCTTTCTTAATGCGTTACAATGTTCTTTATGAACTTAATACTCTAGATGCATGCTGGATCGTGGTCCATGTGTGGAGTAATAGTAATAGATGCAGGCAGGAGTCGGTGTACTTGACATAGACATGATGCCTATATTCATGATCATTTCCTTATATATTGTCATAACTTTGCGCTTTTTTATCAATTGCTTGGAACTAATTTGTTCACCCACCATAATATTTTCTATCTTGAGAGAAGCCTCTAGTGAAATCTATGGCCCACGTGTCTACTTTCCATCATATAAGTTTCCGATCTACAATTTTAGTTTCCTATTTACTTTGTTTGCATTCTTTTACTTTCCATTCGATAATCCAAAAATACCAAAAATATTACTTTACTGTTTATCCATCTATATCATATCTCACTTTCCAAATAACCGTGAAGGGATTGACAACCCCTTTATCACGTTGGGTGCAAGTTGGTGTTTGTTTGTGCAGGAATTCGGTGGCTTGTGCATTGTCTCCTACTGGATTGAGACCTTGGTTCTCAAAACTAAGGGAAATACTTACTCTACTTTGCTGCATCACCCTTTCCTCATCAAGGGAAAAACCAACGCAAGCTCAAGAGGTAGCAGATTACTCCCGCATGGGTCAATCACAACAGGTGTTCTGTAAAAAAAATGCATCTCGATGTTCCATGCAATGCACAGGCATCTTGCTAGTTAATGTATAATTGTGGACTATTGTCTGACCGATCACTAAGATAAGTAGTACTACTATGAACTACTCCCTCGGTCCGTGAAAAAATTTACATCTAGCATTCGAAAATTTTCCAACAAAGAGTGTACATCTACACTTCCAATGCAGTTAGCCTTTAATCTAATCGGTATTGATTGAAGAATGCAGCAATTTGTGCTCTAGCTATAGGCTACATGTCCATCCTTAAGTAAAGCATGCAGCAACCTTCATTTAATCTTCTTCTCTCAATGGTTGCATGCACACATAAGTCTTCTACTTTTGGGTGTTAATTATGCCATGGAGTTTCGGTTCCTCTTGGTCAATGTGTAAATCTCTATATGTACAGTATTTCACGGAAGGAGGGAGTTGTGCACATGCGAAGTTCACTGGGCTGCCATGTTTCACACTCCTCCATCGTAAGAGTGGAGATACTAGCTTTCATAAAAAATAATTAATGAATAGTATAAAGAGCACTAACATTATACCGCCCAGTTTCGTTGCTCGTCCTCGATATCAGAAAGAATACTTTCATTCGCCGACATGTGGGACGTCGACCATCCTGGTCCACTTTCCATGCACCAAAATTAGAGTGCATCACATAGTACTGTAGGGGAGACTCACACCGGTCGTAGCGCTGCAGTAATAAATGACTAATGAGCCATCAAATCACGGGCCGAACCTTCCCCACTGTAAGTTGCTCGGACAAAGGAACCATCATGACTTCGTTGAATCCGCTTCTTCGAGAAAACTTACTGTACCAGCAATATTGCTACCACACGCAAAGACTGGACGCCACTATAGCAGGTTATATCACTCAAACCCACTAGGCCAAACTAGCCCTCCTAACGCTAATAGGATTTGTATGTCTCTATACTGCTATGATTTTGTTGACGACTAGAAAGAAATGGAGGGCCTTTCTCTCTATAGATCTTTCTCCATCCCACAACCCCTCTCTAGCACATGTACACACTCTCTGTAGCCACTCCGAAAGTACGATGTCACTACACATTCACGATTCCAGCAAAAAAATTACACATTCACGTATGTTACAAGTACGTGCCCATTTTGTTACGAATGCTAGCTATTAATGTGAATGTATCCATGAACCAAATCTTTGAGTTTGATGTGAAATAATGTATAATTGTGGACTATTGTTTGATAAATTGCTAAGCCTACAATTTTAGGAGCTTGGGCTATTGGCTGATCGACGACCAGACCTATAAGCGTACCACGAGCTCATCAGCCCCAATGTTTCTTTTTGGTAAGTGTTTGCAAGTACTATAGTAGATCACACAGTAGCTAGCCTACTAACATAGTGCAGAATCAACCGAGGTTTGACACCAAGAATCATCAAACAAGCCCTGCCTATATGATAAACAGTTCAAACTTACATCTAGGCATGCCATATATTACATCAAAAGCTGGTGAGGATACATCTGTTTCCATAACTTGGCGAGGGTTCGCTTGATTCACTGTCAAACAAAAGTAGTGAGTACCGCCCACACAAGATAGTGCACTAGCCCTAAGATGGTTTTATAACACGCATCGTTCTGGTAATTAAACACAATGCAAACTACGTTGAGGGATTAGCGCGGCCAACTATTTCTTGTCATCGATCTCTCGGGCAATGTCCACATGATAGACAACAACATGGGAATCGATCTATGGGGTGATGTCCACAGGACGGACAACGGCATGTGAATTGATCTCTGGCGCGATGTCCACGGGACGGACGGTGGCATGAGAATCGTCTCTGGGGTGATGTACACACGACAGACGACGGCATGGGAATCGATCTCTGGGGCGTTGTCCACAGGACGGATAGCGGCATGGGAATCGATCTCTGGGGAGATGTCCACAAGACGGAGAATGGCATGGGAATCGGTCTTTGGGGCGATGTCCACTGGACGGACCATGACATCGGAATCATCAAGGATGTCCACCAACACCTGGACATCCCTAACATATTAGCAAGCACATTGCAAATAATAAAAAACCACAACTATGGTAAGCCATTTTTTTACCTTGTGCAGCTCTCCGGGGGCCATCTCCTTGAAGGGGTCCATCGCCTTGCTAGGGAAATAATGCTTCTCAACAGCGACTATCTCCTCAAACCTAGCCTTGAGCCTCTCATAGGTGGCCACTAGAGTTTCTGGGGTAGGCATGGTGGGGCCTTTGCTATTCTTCCAGCTTTCTTTGTCTAGGAGTTCATCCGCCAGCATCGTCAACTCTTTGGCCATGTAACGCCCTCAATGTGGCTATATCTCCCACGTGTCGAAGCACGGCTTAGAGGCATAACCGCATTAAAAGCAATGTCGCAAGTGAGGTAATCTTCACACAACCCATGTAATACATAAGGGAAAGAGGTACATAGTTGGCTTACAATTGCCACTTCACACCAATACATGAATAAAGCATTATATCATCCAGATACAATCAAGGTCCTGCTACGGAACCAAAATAAAGAAGACTACCCAAAGGCTACACAGATCCCCGATCGACCCCAACTGGGCTCCACTACTGATCAACTAGAACGAAACAACACAAAGGACAAGATCTTCATCGAGCTCCTCCTCGAGCTTGGTTGCATCATCTGCACGGTAACCTCGGCACCTGCAAGCTGGTTCTGGAAGTATCTGTGAGTCACGGGGACTATTTAAGCTTATGGGTAAGGTAAAGGTATGATGTGGAGCTGCAGCAAGCGACTAGCATATATGGTGGCTAACATACGCAAATGAGAGCGAGAAGAGAAGGCAAAGCACGGTCGATAAACTATGATCAAGAAGTGATCCTAGAACAACCTACGTTAAACATAACTCCAACACCGTGTTCACTTCCCGGACTCCGCCGGAAAGAGACCATCACGGTAACACACGCGGTTGATGTATTTTAATTAAGGTCAACTTCAGGTTTTCTACAACTGGACATTAACAAATTCCCATCTGCCCAAAACCGCGAGCACGGCTTTACAAAGTTAAAAACCCTGCAGGGGTGTCCCAACTTAGCCCATCACAAGCTCTCACGGTCAACGAAGGATATTCCTTCTAGCGGGAAGACCCGATTAGACTCGGAATCCCGGTTACAAGACATTTCGACAATGGTAAAACAAGACCAGCAAAGCCACCCGAATGTGCCGACAAATCCTGATAGGAGCTGCACATATCTAGTTCTCAGGGCACACCGGATTGTCCAAACTTCCGGTAGGCCAGCCCAGAGTTGCCCCTGGTGGCCACCGACGGCTGACAAGGTGGACCAACACTCAGAGGAGCACTGGCCCCGGGGGGTTAAAATAATGATGACCCTCGAGAGCGCGACTCCCAAGGGAAAAGAAAAGGCTAGGTGGCGAATGGTAAAACCAAGGTTGGGCCTTGCTGGAGGAGTTTTATTCAAAGCAAACTGTCAAGGGGTTCCCATTAAAACCCAAGCGCGTAAGGAACGCAAAATCCGGGAACATAACACCGATATGACGGAAACTAGGGCGGCAAGAGTGGAACAAAACACCAGGCATAAGGCTGAGCCTTCCACCCTTTACCAAGTATATAGATGCATTCATTAAATAAGAGATATTGCGATATCCCAACAAGTAAACATGTTTCATCAAGGAACAACATCTCCATGTTCCAACAAGGAACAAACTTCAATCTTCACCTGCAACTAACAACGCTATAAGAGGGGCTGAGCAAAGCGGTAAAATAGCCAAACAATGGTTTGCTAGGACAAAGTGGGTTAGAGTCTTGGCTTGACAATATGGGAGGCATGATAAGCAAGTGGTAGGTATCGCAGCATAGGCATAGCAAAAGAGCGAGCAACTAGCAAGCAAAGATAGAAGTGATTTCGAGGGTATGGTCATCTTGCCTGAAATTCCGCAAGGAAGAAGAACGAGTCCATGAAGAAGACAAACGGAAGTAGACGAACGGGTCCTCACAAACGTGACGTTACCGGAACCAACCCGAAGAAGCAACACCGGAAAGAAGCACACAACATAGTAAACAAACCACACATGAACATGGTATGATATGCGGGATGCGGGATGTGATGCATATGCATGATTTGCAAAGGAATGGTTTCACATGGCCTCAACGTGGAAATCCAAGACTGCCACTGGAAAGGTGAGATGATTTCGGTTGAAACCGATATAAAGATCACCGGAATCGGATGCACTGTTTGGAAATGTCAAGCAAAACAAATATGGCACCGGTCTGCGATAATCAACAAGTGACCAACTAAATGCAACAAGATAAATATGCTACAGCACTCAAACATGGCAACAAAATACATGGCTGGGATCCACTCTATATGCCTGACAAAAGATGAACACTGAGCTACGGCTAATTCACTCATTAACAGGTTCAAACAAGCATGGCAAAAGTGCAAATGATAACAGGTTTCAGACTTTGTGAAATTAACACAAGCCTGGAATTTATCATCAGGAAGCACACTTTAGAGCATGAAAACTACATGCTACAGGAACTTAACATGGCAAGGCAAGTCATGGTATGAAGCTACTCAAAGCACTTAACAAATGTCCCTTAGTGACCTTGAGCCAAAAGGGATCATAAAATACAATTGCAAGCATGTGAACATGGCAAAAACATAAACATATTCAGACTTGGTGAAAAACTAGAGCATGCAAATCAGTTAACGAGTAGGCATGTTTACGAGCTCGATGCACTCACTACAGAGCATGTCATGACAAACTAAGCATACACCCATTAAGAAGACATGGCAAGAACAACATCACAGCATGCACGGATCAATAGCAACATCCTCGGCAAAATCGCTAACAAGTCAACAATCTGCCAGGATTTACGATATAGCAAAAGTAGAGCTCGATTGACTCAAGCTAGGGTGCTCCATAAATGAAAACAAAGACATGGATGGATAGAGCACCACAATGTTAACAAATCATCCTTACTGATCATCCCCAAAAGAGGCACGGATCACTAGGAAACAACATGAACATATGGCATAACAACGAAAACAGGACAAGGAATTAGTGAAATTCTAAGTCCCTGAAATCAGCATTACCGATTACACTATTTGCAAGCTTGTGCTAGTCACCACACATGTGACAAAATTACATGGCAAGCAGCACTGTAAAGATGGCATGGCATATAACAAAACACATGTAGAGCTCAGGATCATATCATGCGCACATTAAACATGGCAAAAATGACAAAATGCCATTTGCTGAAACAGATCTAACATATTCCTCACATAGCCCTCTTCCAACAGCATATCGGGCATCAAGATGAGCTCAAATGAAAATGATGCAATGAGATGAAATGCTGTACTCGTCGAGGCGAACATTTTGATATGCTACACGCACAAATCAGAGCTACGGATGCAGAGTTATGACATGATGAACATGGGCATATGAATCTGGAAATTTTAGGGACTTCGTGAAATTTTACCTCCGCGAAAAGTCAGCGGGACGGAGGGATCCGGGACGATGAGATCCGGATCGGGCGAGGGTGCGTTTGGTTCGGGGGAGTGGTGGATCTCATCCCACTCCCCGATCCGACCGGACGAGCTCCGGCGAGGCAACCCCGGCGAGCTCCAGCGATGGCGGCGACCGAGAAGAGCGCGGGGCCGGCGGCATACCGTGGCGCCGCGGGACGGTGGAAGGAGGCCGGCGGCGAGCGAAGGCGAGCTCGATGGCGGTGCCGTAGCGAGGCGGACGCCGGCCGGGGCGTGAAGTGTGGCAAGCGGCGGCTGGTGGCGCGGAGTGCGGCGAGCGGCGGCCGGTGGCGCGTAGTGCGGCGAGCGGCGATCGGTGGCGGAGAGAGCCGGCGGGCGGCGGCACGAGTCGAAGGAGTCGGGCGGCAGGGTGACTCAGGCGCGTTGCGGCGGTGGTTAGAGCTCCGCGGGCCGGATCTGGTCCGCGCGGGCCTGCGGCGGCGGAGGAGAGAGGAGGGCGCGGCGTTGGCGAGGTGTCGCACTGTGATTCGTCAGAGGAGGCGGTGGATGCGTCCAGCGACGGGACGGACATGTCCGGCTGCAGGAGGAGGACGAAGTTAGGGTTTCATCCGCGATTTTTGGGGAGGGGATCACATATCACTACTAGGGAAAAGGCTAGCAGCAGCGTGGGTTTTAGACCTATCAGTAGCGTAGGGTGGTGCGCTACTGATAAGGCGCTACATCTAACGAATAGGAGTAGCGTGCCTCGACCCACGCTACGGCTAAATCGACTTAGTAGCAGCGAGTTCCAGGAGGAGCGCTGCTGGTAATTAGTAGTAGCGCTTCTCTCTGCCCGCGCTGCTACTATTATTTCATATTTTATTTCTTTTTTATTTCATGTTGTATTCGTACACCTTTACACAATTTTCATACAATAGGAATTTACAAATGGTTTTTACATCATCATGAGTTATTACATCACGGGGTGAAAGAACCGTGTGGACTAGTTTCAAGTGGACGGACATCCACTTGAAACTATTCCGCGGTTCTTTCGCCCAATGATATAATAAATATCATCATCATCATATCATTAACAACTTATCATCATCATCATCATCATATCATTGGTCACTAGTCATAATCACAAGTACTCCGGACATCTTCAACTCTAACACATTGTATCACATAATAAACATATTGTACCTCATAGGACCTACTACATTCTCTTAGGACCTACTATATTCTCTAAGGTAAAATAGAAAAAAACAAGATAGCCCCTCGCTCTCCATTATGGAGAATGTAGATTATCCTGTCTCCAATTCTTGCCTTTTGCTTAATGTTGCTTCCAAGAACCTCCTTACAAATGTCCAAACATTTTTTCCACTCTTTGATTAGCATGTGTTCACCAGTTTCAGAAATTCGATATGCACAGGTGAGATCCATAGGATGACCTGGCTGTAGGTTCAGAACTTCAAGGCGACCATTGTAATACATCAGATGAGGCAGACAATCCATCGGGATTTTCTGTTGAAAAACATAGTAATAACTTCGTAGTTAGCAATGATGTACTAGTTTTAGAAGTATGCAGAAGATGCACGGATGTCGTAATAGTAAAATATCTTACCAGGGTATCTCCATAGAAGTTATCGTGGTTCAACATGTGCACTAGTGGCACGTATTCACCATAATTTGGAGGAGTTTGATAATAGGTATTGTAATTCTCAAAAAAAGCAATCAGATGATTTTTCTCCTTATAAGTTAATTCGGAGCCATCAGTGTAGTGGGTTTTGTCTACCATATTCTGCACATTCTTTGAAGATTCAAAATAAGCTGTCAATGGAAATAAGCTGTCAACTATTTTGAAATAAACAATATAAATTAGTTAATAACTATGTTTGAGAAACTCACATTGCGGTAGAATCGGAAGCGTATCAACAAGGACCCAAATGTCCATGTTGTCTTGCTCGATGTTAGGATGACCAAGATCCATGGTGACAATCGTACCCTCATAAAAACCATACATTTTGCAAAGTGCTTCCCAATTTTGACAACCAAAATGGGTTACGCTCTGAGAATTATACAGATTTACTTCAAAATCGATATCATGATGGGTCCTTAGGTGTATTATCTTTGTTTGAAAATTTTCATGGTCTTCAAAACCCATCCTCTCCAAGACATAGCGTCTTGCATGGCATGGGATAAGCTAGTCGAATTGTAAAAGATGAAAATTAGATGTTGAAATAGTTGAAGTCATGCTTAATTACGAAAAAAACACTTGTCGTTGTTGCGTACCGTTTCAACATCGAAGGTCTCCTCGAGCTTAATGCTGAAGCGCCGATCTTCGTCCAGCTCAACGAACCTATCGCACATACCTCGATCGTCGTGGCACCAGCTGCACTCCCCCGGGAGATTGTCGTCGTCCGAGTACAACATTTCCTACGTTCATAATTCAAAGATTAAACTTGTACAATTAAATATATGTACTAAAAACCTAAATTAGATCATTATTTTTCAAAGAAAATCCAGGCCACTCGATATTTCCCACATATTCTAGCACAAGTCATGCCAGAATTCACGGAAAAATCCGGCATGACCTTTGCTAAAAAAGGACATATCGAGTGCCTGAAATTTGCCGGAACGGAAATTAATCAACAATCCGGCAAAACATAGGCCACTCGGAGGTGTAACCAAAACATGAAATAATTGCTTAAACTTAAAAATAACACCAAATATGGCATGTTCAACTAGTTCTATTAATTCAACTTAGTATAAAAAGAAAAAAACTAGTTCTTTCTAAAAATGAAGTAGTTCAACTAGTTATTAATTTACTTACTATACTAGTTCAACTAAAACTTAACTAGTTCAACTACAACTAAACTAGTTCTATTAATTCAACTAGTTCTTACTAAATATAAACTTACTATAAATAGAAAGAAACTAGCACATCTACTAATACTAATTAACATCTAACGACTACATCTACTACTAATTAACATGTACTACTGCTAATTATAAAAGTAGTTTACCATCACTACTAGTAATTAATATCCACTACTTCTAAAAATCATTATCTATGAACCCTAAATTAACATCTACTACTACTAAAATCATCTACTAACTAAGCAAAGAGAGAGGAGGTTGGGGAGGGGTGGGGGGCTTACAGAGGGAGAGACGGTGGCGGGGAGGTGCTCGGCGACGGAGGGGCGGCGAGGGCGGGCTAGGGATCGGGAGGGTGGCGGTCCTGGGCGGCGACAGTGTGGTCGAGAGCGGCGGCGGTGAGGTTGAGGGCGGGCGGCGGCGGCGGTGAGGGCGCAGGCGCGCTCGAGCTCCGGCGGCGGCGACAGGGAGTAGGGGACAGCCCGGTGGGGGGGAGGAAGGAGGACTTAGCGAAATTTTGATGCGGGGGGTGGTTAACTCGAACTAGCAGTAGCGCACGTACAGAAAACGCGCTATAGCTAACTTATCTACAGCGCGTATTGGGGAAAACCGCTACTGCTAATGGAAGCAGTTATTTCTTTTGTTTAGTAAAAACATCAAAAATATACATTGGTCATCATTGATCTTTTTGTGTATAATCTAAATAGTCAACATGAATCCTCACTGTACCTGTATAGGTACAGGCGAGGATTCATATTGCAACCACAAATCATACACATATAGTTCAATGAAGACCAAGTGCTCGAGATAGGTTGAGAAGCAACATATTAAAGGTGGTAAACACCTTGTTCTCTTAGCAGTATGGGACTAAACTTAATTAGTTGCGGTCATACTTACCAGCAGCGAGTTTTGAGCAAAACCGCTGCTACTAAGTTCTTTAGCAGTAGCGCGTCCACGGGAAGGGCGCTACTACTATATCTAGCCTGGAGGCAACACCGTGGCAATTATAGTAGTAGCGCTCTTTTCACATAGAGCGCTACTGCTACTCAGCCATTAGCAGCGCTCTTTTCTAAAGCTCGTTGCTGCTAATTAGCAGTAGCATCTGTTTTTACACCGCGCTGCTGCTAAGATTCTGTGTATAAGGTTTTCCCTAGTAGTGTATATATAGGTAGAGGGAGCTAGGAGAGTCCAAATGAGGCGCGGTTTTCGGCCACGCGATCGTGATCGAACGACCGAGATGATGGAGGAGGCTTGGAGAGTTTTGGGCCAAATTGGAAGGGTGTTGGTCTGCAACACACACGAGTCCTTTTCGGTCCCTCGGTTAACCGTTGGAGTATCAAACGAAGTCCAAATGGCATGAAACTTGATAGGCGGTCTACCGGTAGTAAACCAAGGCCGCATGACAAGTCTCAGTCCAATCCGAAAAATTTTAACACCCACACACGAAAAGAGGTAGAAAGGGACACTGGGTGACATAGGAGCGCCAGATTGGAAAACGGACAACGGGGAAAAAGCTCGGATGCATGAGATGAACATGTATGCAAATGAAATGCACGTGATGACATGATATGCAATGCATGACACGCAAGCAATGACAAGGCAAAAAAAGCGAATAACTGGAGGACACCTGGCACATCGGTCTCAGGGCGTTACAGGCTAGTGCTTGTTTTCTTGGAGTTCTTTGCCTCCATGGGTTGGCTTGCCAACATATCCAACTCATTGGCCATTTCTCGCTCCCTGGAGATCTCTATCTCAAGTGGGTTTTCCGCCGGCAACTCTTTGCCTAGTGCTCTAGGATGCATCAATAAACCGACAAACAAAATGCAATCGAAAAGAAACCACAATCACAATGAAAACGGGAAAAGAATAGACAGTGAGAATCAGTTGGTGCTTCGCAAAAAGAAGATTCTTGGAATGAAAATAGAGTAGCATCACTGATTCGCCCACCTTTCCTTCGTCGGAACGGAAAAATGGCAGAAGTTAGTAGCCTGGAGTGAGGTTTTCTTCAAGACACTACAAAAAAAAGACACATCCGTGACATTTTGGGCCGAACGAATTTTTTTTCTGTCATACATATGACACTTCTATGACGATAATTGTGACAAAACCCGGTATCATCATAGATGTGGTGGGCTCCTACTTCTATGACAAAAAATCATGACAGAAAATGGGCTTTTCATCCTGGGCGGGCCGGAGACGCAGTTGCATGACATTCTTTGGGCCATCCATGACGGAAAAAACTGTGGTAGAAGCGAGGGGGAGGAAAATTTCGAGGAGTTCCCGGTTACGGGGGGAGGTCGGGGGCCGAGCGATGCGCGTTCCTCTCGTACATGTACGCGCGTGTGTGCGAGGCGTTGGCTCTAACTGAACCTGAGTGAGGCGTTGGGCTCTAACTGAACCCGAGCGATTGCACTGCAGGCTACGCGTTACTGAACCCGAGCGATCGATCGATGGCTGTTAACTAAACCCAATCGAGTGATTCCTTCGATACTGCTGCTAACTAAAGCCGATCGATGGGATGAACAGTGAGCATTGCGGGGGGGGGGGGGGGGGGGGGGGGGGGGGGGGGGGGGGGGGGGGGGTTGGATGAACAATGAGCGGTGGCGTTGCCTCTGGATGAACAGGATCCTGTGGTGTGGTGGAGGGCTGGATGAACAGTAGATGGTGGAGGGGTGGATGAACAGGACCCCGTGGTGTGGAGGGCTGGATGAACAGTAGACTATGGAGGGGTGGTTGAACAGGACCCCGTGGTGTGGAGGGCTGGATGAATAGTAGACGGTGGAGGGGTGCCCGTGGAGGGGTGGTTGAACAGGACCCCGTGGTGTGGAGGGATGGATGAACAATAGACGGTGGAGGGGTGGTTGAACAGTAGCCGGTGGAGTAGCGAGCGGTGGAGGCTGGATGAACAGGAGCCCATGGATGAACAGTCACAGGTGGAGGCTGGAGGAGGTCGACGGTGGATGAACAGTAGCTCGTGGAGGCTGGAGGGGGTCGACGATGGAGATGAACAGTATCCCGTGGAGTCCCGTTTTGCATTACGCCACACCCCTCCCGATGAACAGGACCCCCGTTTTGACCGTAGCGCTCCAACACAAGGTCGTTTCTTTCGTTTTGCGGTACGCCACACCCCTTCCGATCAACAGGACCCCCGTTTCGACCGTAGGAGGTCCGTTTCCTCAGTTTTGCGGTACTCCAGACCCCTCCCGATGAACAGGATCCCATTTCGAACATGGCCAGTCGAACACAAGGCCGTTTCCTCCGTTCTGCGGTACGCCAGGCCTCGTTTCCATCGCATGTTCCGTCCAAGCCCTCCCGATGAACTTGACTCATTCTGTTGCCTCCCCATGAACACGACGCATACCGTTGCCTCCCCATGAACACGACTACGACGCTGTTTCTCCATTCCGACCCAGCCATGTACACGAGCCCTGGCCGTACGTATGCGCGAGTAGGCATTCGAGACCCCGCCCGTATATACACATACGTGGCCGTATTTTCTTTCTTGCACCCTGGCCACTGTACGTATGTGTAAATGCTACGTGCGCGCCTCTACTAAGACACATCCGCGCCTCTACTACGACACATGCGCGCCTCTACATCAACCAGTATGTACGTACACGTTCGCGACCAGAATGACAACGCTACGTACGCTTCGACCAGGTGGGTCCCGACTGTCAGGCACTTCCTTGTCTGCGAAGATGTAGCTGGTGGGTCCCAGCAGTCTGGGAAATGTTTTTTTCATGAAATAAGGTGGCCCATCCAGTGGGTCCCGCTGTTAGGTGGAGGAATAATTATTTTGCACATAATAAGGAGGCACTTCCTTGCTGCGGCCGTGGACCCAGCTGTCAACCTCTCCATGTACAGTCCACGTCCGATGGAAGCCGTTCCTTGACCACGTTGACCACGCCACGCTGAGAGCACCAGGGCGGTGGATGACGGCGAGGCCTACGAAGTGGACGATGCGGAGCCGGGGAAGACGCGGCAGTGGATGCCCACGCGTATAGGAGTATGAGGGTTCACTGGTTCGCTGCGGTGTGAGGCTGCCGTCACCGCAGAATAACAGGGGGCGTGGGTGAGTAGAGGGATGGCCTGGCCAGCGGTGGGAGTAGTAGGGTGCGGTGAGGCCTCCGCCGCATCGCAACCGGCCATGGGAGGCAGGAGCACGAGGCATGACCGACGTTGATTTGGGCGGCTGGAGCAAGAAGACCAGAGGTTGAAGAAGCACTACGGCCGTTGGATGGACATCGTACGATCACTGGAGCGAGAATTGTGCATATTGACTAAGTTGACAAAGCCCTCCATCCCCGTCAACTTAGTAGGCCCACAAGTCAGCCTCCCACCAAGGTGGGTCCCAGCTAGCAGGGGGGTATTCATTTTTTTAGCGTAATAAGGAGGCACTTCCTTGCGTGCGAAGATATAGCTGGTGGGTCCGAGCTGTCAGCGGCGGTAACATTTTTTTGGCGAAATACAGAGGCCCTTTCGGTGGGTCCCTGATGTCAGGGGAGGAATCATTATTTTGTGCGTAATAAGGAGGCATTTCCTTGCGTGCGGCTGTGGACCCAACTGTCGGCCTCTCCACGTACAGTCCACTTCAGATGCATGTCGGTCGTTGACCACGTTGACCACGCCGGGCCGAGAGCACCAGGGTGGTGGACGACGGTGAGGCCTAGGAAGGGGACGACACAGAGGCAAGGAAGACTTGGCAGTTGTTTCCTACGTGGAGGGGAGTATGACTGTACGAGGGTTTACTGGTTCGTCTGCCGTTGCCGGAGAGTAACAACAGGTGTGGGTGAGTAGAGGGATGGCTAGGCCAGCGATGGGAGTATGGTCGGGCGGTGAGGCCTGCGCGGCAGCACAGCCGGCCGCGAGGAGGAGGGAGCAGGCAGTCCCGCCGACGCTTGTTTGAGCGGCTGGAGCAGGAAGAGCAGAGATTGAAGAAGCACGACAGTCGTTGGATGGACATCCAACAGTCAGTGCTTGTGCGTCAACCTTTTTTTAGGAAAGCCTCAAATCTGTAGAAACCAGCATACAGCCCATCTACCATTATTTCTAATAATTTACATCCCATTTGCTAATTCTTAAGGTTTTTTTGGAGCCCATATTCTTTTTGTTAGCATTACAACCCATACTGTGGCCACGGTTAAAAAATTATCGAAATTTTGCATATTTCGGTGCGGTCCGAACTGTTTTTAATCCCGAAATTTCGACTCACATTCAAACTGATTTTAAAAATAAATGTATATCAATATAAAATCCAAAAAATTCTCCACGCATAAAAATTAATGTAATTTAAAATCTCTAAATGAAAAAAAGATATTTTAAACTAATTGCAGATTTGATGTGTTTTAAAAATGTACATCCCAGTTCTCATTACTGATGGGCCATTTTCTGGGCCAGCCGAATGAAGCTCTCCTCGTCTTGAAAGATTTGCAGCCCAACAGGCCTGACAAAGCGACTTACTTGCCAAATCACAAAAAAACTGGGATGTGGCTGTGGACCCAGCTATCAGCCTCTCCACGTACAGTACTCTTCCGATTGACCACGCCGCGCCGAGAGCACCAAGGCGGTGGACGACGACGAGGCCTAGGAAGGGGATGACGGAGCTGGGGAAGAGCGACAGTGGATGCCCACGCGGAGAGGAGTACGAGGGTTCACTGGTTCGGCTGCGGCGTGAGGCTGCCGTCGCCGCAGAATAACAGGGGGTGTGGGTGAGTTGAGGGATAGCATGGGCCAGCGGTGGGAGTAGTAGGGGGCAGTGAGGCCTCCACGGCATCACAGCTGGCCACGAGAGGCAGGAGCACGCGGCACGACCGGCGCAACTTTGGGCGGCTAGAGGAAGAAGACCAGAGGTTGAAGAAGCACTACGGCCGTTGGATGGACATCGTACGGTCACTGGAGCTAGAATCGTTCATATTGACTAAGTTGACAAAGCCCTCCATCCTCGTCAACTTAGTAGGCCCACAAGTCAGCCTCCCACCAGGTTGGGTCCCAGCTAGGAGGGGGAGTATTCATTTTTCTGTGCGTAATAAGGAGGCACTTCCGGTGGGTCCGAGCTGACAGTGGGGGGAACGTTTTTTGCGAAATACTATGGTCCATCCGGTGGGTCCCAGCAGTCAGGGGCAAACCGTTTTTTTGCAAAATACGGTGGCCCGTCCGGTGGGTCCCAGCAGTCAGGGGGAAACATTTTTTCCATGAAATATTGGTGGCCCGTCCGGTGGGTCCCTGCTGTTAGGTGGAGGAATAATTATTTTGCGCGTAATAAGGAGGCACTTCCTTGCGGCTGCCGTGGACCCAGCTCTCAGCCTCTCCACGTACAGTACTCTTCCGATGGAAGTCGGTCGTTGACCACATTGACCACGCCGCGCCGAGAGCACCACGGCGGTGGACGACGGCGAGGCCTAGGAAGGGGAAGACGAGGAGCCGGGGAAGACGCGGCAGTGGATGCCCACGCGGAGAGGAGTACGAGGGTTCACTGGTTCGGCTGTGGTGTGAGGCTATCTTCGCCGCAGAATAACAACGGGAGTGGGTGAGTGGAGGGATGGCCTAGCCAGCGGTGGGAGTAGTATGGGGACAGTGAGGCCTCCGCGACAGCACAGCCGGCCACGGGAGTCAGGAGCATGCGGCACGACCGGCGCTGCTTTGGGCGGCTGGGGCAAGAAGACCAGAGGTTGAAGAAGCACTACAGCCGTTGGATGGACATCGTTGACCACGCCGCGCCGAGAGCACCAGAGCGGTGGACGACGGCGAGGCCTACGAAGGGAATGCCATGGGGCCGGGGAAGACACGGCAGTGGCTGCCCATGCGGTGGAGAGTATGAGGGTTGACTGGTTCGGCTGCCGTCGCCGGAAAATAACAGGAGGTGTGGGTGAGCAGAGGGATAGACAGGCCAGGGATGCGAGTATGATGGGGCCGTGAGGCCTTCCCGGCAGCACTGCCGGCCACGGGAGGCGGGAGCAGGTGGTTCCAACAGCGCTGGTTTGGGCGGCTGGGGCTGGCAGATCAGAGATTGAAGAAGCACGATTGCCGTTAGATTGACATCTAACGGTCTGACGCTGGTAGAGTCGATTGTTGACTAAGTTTCTTTTTTGAGAAACCTTCTGTACGCATGAACTTAGTAGGCCCACAATTCAGCCTCCAAATCTGTGGCAGACAACATAAAGCCCATTTGCTATTTTTTAGAATTTGCAGCCCATTTGCTAATTCTTAAGTAATTTATTACAGCCCAGTTGAAACTTGCTCGACCTGAAAAAACAATATACGTGCTCAATAAACGAGAGAATTCTGCAAGTACAGACTGATAACTGGGATGCTTCACGGATATTGTTTTTTTATCATGATAATAAGTGCATGCTGAAGGAAATATGCCCTAGAGGCAATAATAAAGTTATTATTTATTTCCTTATATCATGATAAATGTTTATTATTCATGCTAGAATTGTATTAACCGGAAACATAATACATGTGTGAATACATAGACAAACAAAGTGTCACTAGTATGCCTCTAATTGACTAGCTCGTTAATCAAAGATGGTCATGTTTCCTAACCATGAACAATGAGTTCTTATTTGATTAACGGGATCACATCATTAAGTGAATGATCTGATTGACATGACCCATTTCATTAGCTTAGCACCCAATCATTTAGTATGTTGCTATTGCTTTCTTCATGACTTATACATGTTCCTATGACTATGAGATTATGCAACTCCCGTTTGCCGGAGGAACACTTTGTGTGCTACCAAACGTCACAACGTAACTGGGTGATTATAAAGGAGCTCTATAGGTGTCTCCAAACGTAAATGTTGGGTTGGCGTATTTCGAGATTAGGATTTGTCACTCCGATTGTCGGAGAGGTATCTCTGGGCCCTCTCGGTAATGCACATCACTTAAGCCTTGCAAGCATTGCAACTAATGAGTTAGTTGCGGGATGATGTATTACAGAATGAGTAAAGAGACTTGCCGGTAACGAGATTGAACTAGGTATTGGAATACCGACGATCGAATCTCGGGCAAGTAACATAACGATGACAAAGGGAACAACGTAGGTTGTTATGCGGTCTGACCGATAAAGATCTTCGTAGAATATGTAGGAGCCAATATGAGCATCCAGGTTCCGCTATTGGTTATTGACCGGAGACATGTCTCGGTCATGTCTACATTGTTCTCGAACCCGTACGGTCCGCACGCTTAAGGTTACGATGACAGTTATATTATGAGTTTATGCATTTTGATGTACCGAAGTTTGTTCGGAGTCCCGGATGTGATCACGGACATGACGAGGTGTCTCTAAATGGTCGAGACATAAAGATTGATATATTGGAAGCCTATGTTTGGATATCGGAAGTGTTCCGGGTGAAATCGGGATTTTACCGGAGTACCGGGAGGTTACCGGAACCCCCCGGGAGATATATGGGCCATAGTGGGCCTTAGTGGAAAAGAGAAGAGGCAGCCCAACATGCGCCGCGCGCCCCTCCCCTCCCTTGGTCCGAATAGGACAAGGAGAGGGGGCCGGCCCCTCTCTCTCCTTTCCCCCCTTCGCGAATCCTATTCCAACTAGGATTGGGGGGAATCCTACTCCCAGAGGGAGTAGGACTCTCCTGGCGCACCTCTCCATGGCCGACCGCACCCCCCTCCCTTAGTCCTTTATATACGGAGGCAGGGGCACCCCAGAAACACACAAGTTGATCCACGTGATCATATTCTTAGCCGTGTGCGGTACCCCCTTCCACCATAATCCTCGATAATAATGTAGCGGAGTTTAGGCGAAGCCCTGCTACAGTAGTACATCAAGATCGTCACCACGCCGTCGTGCTGACGGAACTCTTCCCCGACACTTTGTTGGATCGGAGTCCGGGGATCGTCATCGAGCTGAACGTGTGCTAAAACTCGGAGGTGCCGTAGTTTCGGTGCTAGATCGGTCGGGCCGTGAAGACATACGACTACATCAACCAGACGCTTCCGTTGTTGATCTACTAGGTATGTAGATCACACTCTCCCCTCTCGTTGCTATGCATCACCATGATCTTGCGTGTGAGTCGGAATTTTTTTGAAATTACTACGTTCCCCAACAGTGGCATCCGAGCCTAGGTTTTTATGTTGATGTTATATGCACGAGTAGAACACAAATGAGTTGTGGGCGATATAAGTCATACTGCTTACCAGCATATTATACTTTGGTTCGGCGGTATTGTTGGACGAAGCGGCCCGGACTGACATTACGCGTACGCTTACGCGAGACCGGTTCTCCCGACGTGCTTTGCACATAGGTGGCTTGCGGGTGACAGTTTCTCCAACTTTAGTTGAATCGAGTGTGGCTACGCCCGGTCCTTGCGAAGGTTAAAACAGCACCAACTTGACAAACTATCGTTGTGGTTTTGATGCGTAGGTAAGATTAGTTCTTGCTTAAGCCCGTAGCAGCCACGTAAAACTTGCAACAACAAAGTAGAGGACGTCTAACTTGTTTTTGCAGGGCATGTTGTGATGTGATATGGTCAAGACATGACGCTGATTTTTGTTGTATGAGATGATCATGTTTTGTAACCGAGTTATCGGCAACTGGCAGGAGCCATATGGTTGTCGCTTTATTGTATGCAATGCAATCACGATGTAATGCTTTACTTTATCACTAAGCGGTAGCGATAGTCGTGGAAGCACAAGCTTGGTGAGACAACAACGATGCTACGATGGAGATCATGGTGTCACGCCGGTGACGATGGTGATCACGACGGTGCTTCGGAGATGGAGATCACAAGCACAAGATGATGATGGCCATATCATATCACTTATATTGATTGCATGTGATGTTTATCTTTTATGCATCTTATCTTGCTTTGATTGACGGTAGCATTATAAGATGATCTCTCACTAAATTATCAAGAAGTGTTCTCCTTGAGTATGCACCGTTGCGAAAGTTCTTCGTGCTGAGACACCACGTGATGATCGGGTGTGATAAGCTCTACGTTCAAATACAACGGGTGCAAAACAGTTGCACACGCGGAATACTCAGGTTATACTGGACGAGCCAAGCATATACAGATATGGCCTCGGAACACGGAGACCGAAAGGTCGAGCGTGAATCATATAGTAGATATGATCAACATAATGATGTTCACCAATGAAACTACTCCATCTCACGTGATGATCGGACATGGTTTAGTTGATTTGGATCACTTAATCACTTAGAGGATTAGAGGGATGTCTATCTAAGTGGGAGTTCTTTAAGTAAATTAACTGAACATAAATTTATAATGAAACTTAGTACCTGATAAGTATCTTGCTTGTTTATGCTTGTTTGTAGATAGATGGCTTGTGCTGTTGTTCCGTTGAATTTCAATGCGTTCCTTGAGAAAGCAAAGTTGAAAGATGATTGTAGCAATTACACGGACTGGGTCCGTAACTTGAGGATTATCCTCATTGCTGCATAGAAGAATTACGTCCTGGAAGCACCGCTGGGTGCCAAGCCTGCTGCAGGAGCAACGCCGGATGTTATGAACGTCTGGCAGAGCAAAGCTGATGACTACTCGATAGTTCAGTGTGCCACGGCTTAGAATCGGGACTTCAACGACGTTTTGAACGTCATGGAGCATATGAGATGTTCCAGGAGTTGAAGTTAATATTTCAAGCAAATGCCCGGATTGAGAGATATGAAGTCTCCAATAAGTTCTGTAGCTGCAAGATGGAGGAGAACAGTTCTGTCAGTGAGCATATACTCAAAATTCCTGGGTATAATAATCACTTGATTCAATTGGGAGTTAATCTTCCAGGTGATTGCGTCATTGACAGAATTCTCCAATCACTGCCACCAAGCTACAAGAGCTTCATGATGAACTATAATATGCAAGGGATGAATAAGACTATTCCCGAGCTCTTCGCAATGCTGAAAGTTGCAGAGGTAGAAATCAAGAAGGAGCATCAAGTGTTGATGGTTAACAAGACCACTAGTTTCAAGAAAAAGGGCAAAGGGAAGAAGAAGGGGAACTTCAAAAAGAACAGCAAGCAAGTTGCTACTCAAGAGAAGAAACCCAAACCTGGACCTAAGGCTGAAACTGAGTGCTTCTATTGCAAGCAGACTGGTCACTGGAAGCGGAACTGCCCCAAGTATTTGGCGGATAAGAAGGATGGCAAGGTGAACAAAGGTATATGTGATATACATGTTATTGATGTGTACCTTACTAATGCTCGCAGTAGCACCTGGGTATTTGATACTGGTTCTGTTGCTAATATTTGCAACTCGAAACAGGGACTACGGATTAAGCGAAGATTGGCTAAGGACGAGGTGACGATGCGCGTGGGAAACGGTTCCAAAGTCGATGTGATCGCAGTCGGCACGCTACCTCTACATCTACCTTCGGGATTAATATTAGACCTAAATAATTGTTATTTGGTGCCAGCGTTAAGCATGATCATTATATCTGGATCTTGTTTTATGCGAGACGGTTATTCATTTAAATCAGAGAATAATGGTTGTTCTATTTATATGAGTAATATCTTTTATGGTGATGCACCCTTGAAGAGTGGTCTATTCTTGTTGAATCTCGATAGTAGTAACACACATATTCATAATGTTGAAGCGAAAAGATGAAGAGTTGATAATGATAGTGCAACATATTTGTGGCACTGCCCTTTAGGTCATATCAGTGTAAAGAGCATGAAGAAACTCCATACTAATGGACTTTTGGAACCACTTGATTATGAATCACTTGGTACTTGCGAACCGTGCCTCATGGGCAAGATGACCAAAACACCATTCTCCGGTACTATGGAGAGAGCAACAGATTTGTTGGAAATCATACATACAGATGTATGTGGCCCGATGAATATTGAGACTCGTGGCGGATATCATTATTTTCTCACCTTCACAGATGACTTAAGCAGATATGGGTATATCTACTTAATGAAACATAAGTCTGAAACATTTGAAAAGTTCAAAGAATTTTAGAGTGAAGTTGAAAATCATCGTAACAAGAAAATAAAGTTTCTGCGATCTGATCGTGGAGGGGAATATTTGAGTTACGAGTTTGGTGTACATTTGAAAAATTGTGGAATAGTTTCGCAACTCACGCCACCCGGAACACCACAGCGTAATGGTGTGTCCGAACGTCGTAATCGTACTTTACTAGATATGGTGCGATCTATGATGTCTCTTACTGATTTACTGCTATCGTTTTGGGGATACGCTCTAGAGACGGCCGCATTCACGTTAAATAGGGCACCATCAAAATCCGTTGAGACGACGCCTTATGAACTGTGGTTTGGCAAGAAACCAAAGTTGTCGTTTCTGAAAGTTTGGGGCTGCGATGCTTATGTGAAAAAACTTCAACCTGATAAGCTCGAACCCAAATCGGAGAAATGTGTCTTCATAGGATATCCAAAGGAGACTATTGGATACACCTTCTATCACAGATCCGAAGGCAAGACTTTTGTTGCTAAGTTCGGAAACTTTCTAGAGAAGGAGTTTCTCTCGAAAGAAGTGAGTGGGAGGAAAGTAGAACTTGACGAGGTAACTGTACCTGCTCCCTTATTGGAAAGTAGTACATCACTGAAAACTGTTTCTATGACACCTACACCAGTTAGTGAGGAAGCTAATGATGATGATCATGAAACTTCAGAACAAGATACTACTGAACCTCGTAGATTAACCAGAGTAAGATCCGCACCAGAGTGGTACGGTAATCCCGTTCTGGAAGTTATGCTACTAGATCATGATGAACCTACGAACTATGAAGAAGCGATGGTGAGCCCAGATTCCGCAAAGTGGCTTGAACACATGAAATCTGAGATGGGATCCATGTATTAGAACAAAGTATGGACTTTGGTTGACTTTCCCGATGATCGGCGAGCAATTGAGAATAAATAGATCTTCAAGAAGAAGACTGACGCTGACGGTAATATTACTGTCTACAAAGCTCGACTTGTCGCAAAAGGTTTTCGGCAAGTTCAAGGGATTGACTACGATGAGACCTTCTCACCCGTAGCGATGCTTAAGTCTGTCCGAATCATGTTAGCAATTGCCGCATTTTATGATTTTGAAATTTGGCAAATGGATGTCAAAACTGCATTCCTGAATGGATTTCTGGAAGAAGAGTTGTATATGATGCAACCAGAAGGTTTTCTCGATCCAAAGGGAGCTAACAAAGTGTGCAAGCTCCAGCGATCCATTTATGGACTGGTGCAAGCCTGTCGGAGTTGGAATAAACGTTTTGATAGTGTGATCAAAGCATTTGGTTTTATACAGACTTTTGGAGAAGCCTGTATTTACAAGAAAGTGAGTGGGAGCTCTGTAGCATTTCTGATATTATATGTGGATGACATATTACTAATTGGAAATGATGTAGAATTTCTGGATAGCATAAAGGGATACTTGAATAAGAGTTTTTCAATGAAAGACATCGGTGAAGCTGCTTACATATTAGGCATTAAGATCTATAGAGATAGATCAAGACGCTTAATTGGACTTTCACAAAGCACATACCTTGACAAAGTTTTGAAGAAGTTCAAAATGGATCAAGCAAAGAAAGGGTTCTTGCCTGTGTTACAAGGTGTGAAGTTGAGTAAGACTCAATGCCCGACCACTACAGAAGATAGAGAAAATATGAAAGATGTTCCCTATGCTTCAGCCATAGGCTCTATCATGTATGCAATGCTGTGTACCAGACCTGATGTGTGCCTTGCTATAAGTCTAGCAGGGAGGTACCAAAGTAATCCAGGAGTGGATAACTGGACAGCTGTCAAGAACATCCTTAAATACCTGAAAAGGACTAAGGATATGTTTCTCATATATGGAGGTGACAAAGAGCTCATCGTAAAATGTTACGTTGATGCAAGCTTTGACACTGATCCGGATGATTCTAAATCGCAAACCGGATACGTGTTTACATTAAACGGTGGAGCTGTCAGTTGGTGCAGTTCTAAACAAAGCGTTGTAGCGGGATCTACATGTGAAGCGGAGTACATAGCTGCTTCGGAAGCAGCAAATGAAGGAGTCTGGATGAAGGAGTTCATATCCGATCTAGGTGTCATACCTAGTGCATCGGGTCCAATGAAAATCTTTTGTGACAATACTGGTGCAATTGCCTTGGCAAAGGAATCCAGATTTCGCAAGAGAACCAAGCACATCAAGAGACGCTTCAATTCCATTCGGGATCTAGTCCAGGTGGGAGACATAGAGATTTGCAAGATACATACGGATCTGAATGTTGCAGACCCGTTGACTAAGCCTCTTCCACAAGCAAAACATGATCAGCACCAAGGCTCCATGGGTGTTAGAATCATTACTGTGTAATCTAGATTATTGACTCTAGTGCAAGTGGGAGACTGAAGGAAATATGCCCTAGAGGCAATAATAAAGTTATTATTTATTTCCTTATATCATGATAAATGTTTATTATTCATGCTAGAATTGTATTAACCGGAAACATAATACATGTGTGAATACATAGACAAACAAAGTGTCACTAGTATGCCTCTACTTGACTAGCTCGTTAATCAAAGATGGTTATGTTTCCTAACCATGAACAATGAGTTGTTATTTGATTAATGGGATCACATCATTAAGTGACTGATCTGATTGACATGACCCATTTCATTAGCTTAGCACCCGATCGTTTAGTATGTTGCTATTGCTTTATTCATGACTTATACATGTCCCTATGACTATGAGATTATGCAACTCCCGTTTGCCGGAGGAACACTTTGTGTGCTACCAAACGTCACAACATAACTGGGTGATTATAAAGGAGCTCTACAGGTGTCTCCAAAGGTAAATGTTGGGTTGGCATATTTCGAGATTAGGATTTGTCACTCCGATTGTCGGAGAGGTATCTCTGGGCCCTCTCGGTAATGCACATCACTTAAGCCTTGCAAGCATTGCAACTAATGAGTTAGTTGCGGGATGATGTATTACAGAACGAGTAAAGAGACTTGCCGGTAACGAGATTGAACTAGGTATTGGAATACCGACGATCGAATATCGGGCAAGTAACATACCGATGACAAAGGGAACAACGTATGTTGTTATGCGGTCTGACCGATAAGATCTTCGTAGAATATGTAGGAGCCAATATGAGCATCCAGGTTCTACTATTGGTTATTGACCAGAGACATGTATCGGTCATGTCTACATTGTTCTTGAACCCGTAGGGTCCGCACGCTTAAGGTTACGATGACAGTTATATTATGAGTTTATGCATTTTGATGTACCGAAGTTTGTTCGGAGTCCCGGATGTGATCACGGACATGACAAGGAGTCTCGAAATGGTCGAGACATAAAGATTGATATATTGGAAGCCTATGTTTGGATATCGGAAGTGTTTCGGGTGAAATCGGGATTTTACCGGAGTACCGGGAGGTTACCGGAACCCCCCGGGGGATATATGGGCCATAGTGGGCCTTAGTGGAAAAGAGAAGAGGCAGACCAACATGGGCTGCGCGCCCCTCCCCTCCCTTGGTCCGAATAGGACAAGGAGAGGGGGCCGGCCCCTCTCTCTCCTTTCCCCCCTCCGCGAATCCTATTCCAACTAGGATTGGGGGGGAATCCTACTCCCAGAGGGAGTAGGACTCTCCTGGCGCACCTCTCCATGGCCGGCCGCACCCCCCTCCCTTAGTCCTTTATATACGAAGGCAGGGGCACTCCAAAAACACACAAGTTGATCCATGTGATCATATTCTTAGCCGTGTGCGGTGCCCCCTTCCACCATAATCCTCGATAATATTGTAGCGGAGTCTAGGGGAAGCCCTGCTACAGTAGTACATCAAGATCGTCACCACGCCGTCGTGCTGACGGAACTCTTCCCCGACACTTTGCTGGATAGGAGTCCGGGGATCGTCATCGAGCTGAACGTGTGCTAAAACTCGGAGGTGCCGTAGTTTCGGTGCTTGATCGGTCGGGCCGTGAAGACATACGACTACATCAACCAAACGCTTCCGTTGTCGATCTACTAGGTATGTAGATCACACTCTCCCCTCTCGTTGCTATACATCACCATGATCTTGCGTGTGCGTAGGAAGTTTTTTGAAATTACTACGTTCCCCAACACATGCACTTGTTTCGAAAAAAAGGAGAACTGGGAGTTCGAACGGCGGGTGCTTATGCTACCCATCAAATAAAAATCAGGTGCCTGAAAATTTGTTTCGAAACAAATGATTCAGCTTTATATCCACGTCGACCCTCGGCATGATGGTTGGAAGCAAATGCATGTTCATACCAAAAGATCGTTAACAACAATACCAACTTGCGGACGACAAGGTAGTACAACTACCAATACCAAACTAACTTCTAATCTTTTTTACTCCTGGCCCTAGTGTTCGTCTAGTAGAATATCTTGCAGAGGACCAGCTCCCGCTCCTTCTCTTGCTCCAGGTACCCGAGGTGGTACTGGTGCATCACCTAGTTGGTCCTCTGCTGGTCGAAGTTCTTGTTGGTGTGCAGCACCAGAACCTTTTTTGCTGCCCGTCTGCCCGCCGTTGACCATCACCGGCAAGGTATTGCCGGTCTTGTGCCACATCACGTGCATGCCGCACTCTGACTGTATGTTGCGACGTGTCCACGCCCCCCTTTTGAATGCCCTGGAATTGCGCTGGAAGAAATGCTTCCTTAGGCCACTCAGTGTGATACCTGCAGTATTGTGGAATACAGGTTTTAGTGTACCTAGTTGGCATTTTCATAACATCTTTGGCATGTTGCAGCCACTTGTTTCACTTTTTATTAACTATCAAATTGTAATTGCTTCACCAGGTTTGCGTCTAAAAAGAAAAATAGAGCTATAAACAAAGGAATATGTTTGTGCAAGTAGACGGCCGATCGGTGTCTTACCTGGAAGTTTCTCCTGTTGGGTGTAACATATGTCGTGCTCGCTGTCGATGGTTGGTATGAACAAATCGATGAGAGACTGAAATCTCGCGCTGTCAGCACTCACTTTGGCCTCAAGGTGCTCGATCAGCTCCTGATCCGTGGGATCAAACTTGACGCCAGCCGGCAGCACGGGCCAATCCTTCTTCGACTTGCATCGGTAACTCCAGTTATATGGTACTCAATGTATGATCAATCGACTGTTTAAAGTGAATGATGAAAGATTTCGACAGATAAGTGGTACTCCAAATCTGAAGTCCAGAATACCCGAACACGCCGCCGGGATTCTTGTGTCACCTCACGCGCAGCGTGTTGTCACGTCAATTCAATGTGTGGACATGATGAATAATTTGACCGACGTATACTAGCACTGCTACTGTACTTCTTACTAGTCGTATTTAGTGTCACGATTTATACATAGGTTTAACTAACAAGTACGCACTTGAAGCCTAACTGATATATATGCCTTCTGCACAGCATCTCCATCATCGTTATCAGTACATCCTACGCAGGTGAGTTAGGATGCACTTGATCCCAGGAAGGTATCTATCCTTCAAAGGAGAGGAGTGCTTCAAACTAACAACAGTACATAATATCCAAAAAAAGAGGGTCGTGCTACAGCAGAATACATGGCTCAGTCTAGATATCAGCACGAATCAAGTTGTGCATATTTGCTATTGGCATGAACCACATCGCCGCATGTCAGGTTTGCAAAAGCCATCCATCGCATGGAAGCTTGATGCCTTTCACACACTGAAGATTATCTGGCAACAAGCTGTGTCGACGAATCTCTGGATATGGTGATTCATGAAACCCATGGTATGATGTGTAAACACAGCCCCCCTCGCGAATGGAAGTTGCATAGCACAGTAATCATCGCCGGCGATATGACCGATGATTGGTTGGATGATCGGATAATTGAGCCCGAGGAAGAAGGAGTGGTTGCCGAGGCTGTAAACCCGCTTCTAGTTGAATACGCCTGGCCCAACGGAGCTGGGATCTTTCTCGAACACGAAGCAGCCATAGCCATCAATGTCACGAACGCCCCACGCATTGTACTGCATGTGGTTTGATGTAATGGTTTGGTCAATTTGGTATGTGTGAATGAGCATCAAATGACCACCGTCAGCTGAATGAGCAACAAACCACCACCCATTGGCTGGTATGATTCCAGGTCCTGGAATCATGAAGGCCAACACATTTGTGTGGAATTAAGATTATTATAACAGTGACACATATCATAGATAGAGAATTGCAATGCCGTGGTCATAATCATACCCCAAGTTAAAAAATAAGCCAATGGCTTTCATATTCTAGCAAATATGTCATGGTTTAAACATCATGTAACAATGAGAGGAAAACAGCTATGACAGCGCCTACTCATATTCTACCATAGAACTTACTACTACTATTCTCATATCAACTCTAAGAAATAACATGCGTTGTTATAAAAATCTTGTAAACGAGAGTAACATATAGCAATCATGATGCTATGCTCATAATATGTACTCTAACAATCATTAGATGCCAATTGTTCTCATATCAAATCTAACAATAACATGTGTGGTCATAAAAATCTAGGAAATGAGAGGAACATATAGCAATGATGTGGTTATAGACATGCTATGCATTCTAAATTTGTAACAAATGAACAGGCAGTCGTATTCATAAGGTAAAGATGAGATGAGATATAACAATTACACGACGATAGATTCCACCAATATAAGTAGCCAATCTGTGCGTTGACCGCGTAAACGATTCCATCGTGCACTATAGCATCAGACAGAAATGTTTCCTCAACATGATTGATGATGAGCCATGACCATGTATGGCAACCGGATTGCAAATAGACTAATCCCTTGTTGAACAAGGCAATGAGCTTTGTAATCCATGTAGTCTTCTGATGGTGTGGGAACTTCGTAGATTACAACTTTCTGCAAATAGAGGTCGAGCCAAAAGCTTGACACGTCTCGTGCATAGTAGGCAAGAGTGTCCGGCGGGCCACGAGGCTCGATGGCGGCAGTATCCAACGATGGAAGGGTGATCTCTCGCTGGGTGTAGATATCCACGAGACGCCACGGACTACCGGTGTGGTGGATGAGGACGATCCAGTTGGCCTTCATGCCCGCCCAGTAGTGGCTGCGCATGAAGGACATGTGGACGGGTAGTGGTAGCATGTCGAGGGGCACCACAGAAACCTCCGTAGGATCATCAAGTCGGTGTCTGGGCCACCTGCGAGGATCGGGAATTAGCAAGCAGGGTGTCTTGAAAAGAATCGGCCGGTTGCAAACGAGTAGACGGTACAAAGACACCGAGCATGCGGCCAGACGGACAATGCTGAGTAGGTCCATACGACTACAGATCTGCTCCAAGAGAACATCGGGGAGGGAATTCCAATCGCGGCTCTGCGTGTCAATCGGTTCTGCCATTGGGGTTTTCGGTGCCTGCGAGCCAACGGGGAAGTGGATTCGGGCGGGTGAGCGAAGAAGCTTCTCCTTGTGTGGCCGAGCAGTGAGCGGGGGGATACGGTATGCGCGAGCTACCAAGGAAGATGGCGCGGGCGGGTGAGCAGTGAGCGGGGGTAAATGGTGTGCGGCCGACGACGGGGAAGAGAGGAGGAAGAAGAAGAGAGGAGGAAGAAGAGTGGAAGACGGGGAAGAAAGTGCATTCAATCTCAATTCCAGTACTCCCTCCGTCTAGGTGTGTAAGTCACCTTACGAAAACCAAATAATCCCAAAACACTTAGGCACCGTACATTAAATCCCTTCTCGTTTTTTGTTTTGTGGCTTATCAACCAATAAGATATGTGGGTTGTGCATGCTTTCAATGACTTGAGACTACCAAACATAACCGACTGATTTAGTAACACCAACACGCTGGTTCAGCTTATTAATTACGTGTCCCATCTGCTGGAGTGTGTATTGTCACTTCACTGCGAAGACTAGTTGAATAGTTCTCTCTGACCGAGATGGGGAACAAATGGATTGCGAGGACTTCCTTTCTACAGTATCCCTATGCCTCTACGCTCACTTCACTCATTTTGCTCCGTACCTAGTCACTTGTTGAAATCTATAGCCAAATGGACATTTCAATGGGAGGGAGTAAGTCCCATGCATGCATGCAACATGCAACACTCACACATACACATGGACGCACACAACACTCACGCACCCATGCGGCACACAGCACACGACGCAACACACACGCTCACGCTCAAGTGCTCAACCTACTCCCTACGTCCATGAAAGACTGTACATTTAGAGATTTACACATTGACCAGGGCATAATTAATGCCCAAAAGTAGCAGACTTATGTGTGCATGCGACCATTGACATAAGAAGATTAAATGAAGGCCGCTGCATGCTGTAATTAAGGATAGACATGTAGCCTATACCTACAGCACAAGTTGGTGCATTAGTCAATCAATATCGATTTAGATTAAAGGCTAAACACATTGGAAGTGTAGATGTACATCATGTAGTACACTCTTTGTTGGAAGACCGAGGGAGGACACGTGCATGCACTCACATAAACAGCCAGGGCGGTTCGCGTGCAAGGGTTGGACTCGTGTCGCGTCTGCGTAAAGTTTTGTTTAACTGATTTCTTTGCTCTGCCAACTGACAGGTGGGACACAGAAACCAGGTGACAATTTAACCAGTCAACAAAGTGCCACGTCGACTATGTGGCCGGTCAGTAGGGTGCAATACGGTGCTCTACGATGAGCTAGTGATCGCATAATCGCCGCAAAACTATATATAGTGACCGTAAAGAGCGTACTTTTACATACGTTGACCGCTAGTATATTTTTCTTGTTTCAAATTAAGCCATATTAATCGGAAAGGATGCAGTATGGACTACTACTACTAGTACTGCTTTGATGTGTCCCGTCAACTCGCCGAACAAGGAGAAGCTTTCTTACTACGCCTCTCCCTCGCCCACGTGCGGGGTGGTTCGCAGGACGAGGAGAGGGTTTTGACTACAGCGCCTTCTCCCTCTCCCTCTCCCTCTCCCTCGCCCTCGCCCTCGCGGTGGACGTGCAGCAGTTCAATCGGTGTCAGATTGCCAGAAGCATATTGTACTGTAGTATCATCATTGTTGGAACTTCCGAAGAGGCGAAGAGCCAAGTGCAAGGTTCACACGAGTACGAACTATTGAACCTCCCGAAGAGGCAAAGAGCCCAGCGCAAGGTTTTATAGGAGTTTTCGTCCAAGTAGGAGTTTACTAGTACAACTATAGCGAACGATGCTACTGTATGATGCCGCCACGTCACGTATCTCCAAAGCTGTGCCGCCTTTTTTTCTCAAAGAGCGTGTTGGAGCCCGTGCAACAACCACACAAGTTGCACGTACACATAACACATTTACTAGTAATAAATTGTAAAGGACAAATGCCAGTATGCCACACAAGTTCATCTCCAAGTCATGTGATAAATTTGTGCATGAATAGTCTACATATATTCACAGCGCTACTGTCCACAATTACCGTACTCCACATACACGTTATAGATGGGCTACATGTCCTCCTCTATGTTCCAGTCCTAGGTGTTCTTCCGGGAATCATAGCGGTGGGCAACGGGAATCATTGTCGCAGCTTTCTAGTCCGGTTCCACACGATGGAGACTCATCCAAGCTGAAGCGGCATAAATCAGGGATAGCGTGTCCCAGCATGTCGTTCATCCGGCGGTGCGCACTGAAGACACAACCATGCTTCATGAACGGCAGGCCTTCCATGTCGTGCACAGAAGGTGGCATCCGCTTCACAATGGGGTATCTGTCCCCGATGAAAAGCGAGTAGTCTCCAAGAGTGTTCCTCGGCACCCACGTAGCATCACGGGGGTCGAACTCGGCGCCGTTCATCTAGTACACGCGACATCCTAGATCTGGATACATGGTGATGTACATAGTCAAGGTCCATGCATAATAATGTTGTCCTACAATGTGGCGGTCAGTAATACTGTGCAGCAAATAGTACTACTCCGGTATAGAGGAAGTAAAATAACCGGCTTATTATATATAGCCACTCTTGGCTACATGGATGAGATAGTAAGACATGGAAAAACAAAAATGGTGGCAGCTAGTGGGTTCAAGTCTTCAAGGGCCTAGCTAGCTATACGCGTCCTCCAAGGTAAAAAGTAATCCTACTAGTACTACAAAGTATACTACTAGTACAACAATGAAGGAGAAGGCGAGAGGGTTAAAAAATGGAATACCTAGGTACATGGTGACGGTCCGATCGTGGTAGATTATGTGACCATGTTGCACATCAGTGGTACCATGGGTAACGACTGCTAAGATAGTTGATCCCAATATGCCAAAGTCAGCTACAAGGTTCCAGGTTAGACCGAATCGAGGATGCAAATGCACATCCAGGATCGGCAATCTTATTTTGATCGGGGGATGACTGGTCCCTGCAAAATAGTGGAGTACCGTTAGGGATACAAATGATGGTTTGTGCATTCCGTTTGTAATCTCCTGTACCGTAGGATGTTAACTAGATGAAACAAGTCCCCTGGCTTGTCCCCGCGAAGATGCGGCCTAGATGGCGCACGGCGTCTTTGAACGTGTAGGGGTACAAATCTGCCGCCGCCAACATGCGCCAGCCTCTGCCATTACTTCCTCCTGCATTGTTGGCAATCCTTATGTCGAACACCACAATGAGATAGTAATCATCGTAGCCGCGTCACTTTGTCGGCGGGTCCGCAATTGCTATCTTCTTCAATCTCATGTAGGCATCATCATACGTATTCTTGCCCAGCCAGTCCGGAAGGCCGATCCCAATGGTGGAGAAGGGGTCTACCGGAACGGCCGCACTGCTGTGGATGTTGTGCAAAAATGATGGTGGTATCCGGCCGGAGGTATGCAAGCCAATCTTTGTTGGCACCGACCCAGAACTATATATAAGACGGTGGGCAGCGGAGAAATTACGGGATGGAAATGGAATAACTATGTACTACATGATCAAACTCCATTACTGACCCGCTCATCGGACAAAATCCGACTACCTCTCAATGTCGGCAACTCTAGCGGAGTCAACGTGCAACCATGGCCAGGGAGCGGTGGACTGTTCGAAGGATTGTCCCATAGAAGAACCTTCTCGAGGATGCATGGAAGACCAACAAGCATGGCCTGTTTAAGAAGCGTCTTGAAAAAGTTGGTGCAGGAAGCACCAAGTCTTGCGGCAGTGAGGACGTCGGAGCGGCGTGCGATTTCTCCCACAGGATCGTCGTCCAAGGTCTCCCAGCCCCGACGAGGAGGAACCGCCTGGCGAATCCATGGGAGCAGCGACGAACTACCTTCTCTTCGGGGGGAGGGGAACTGGCGAGGAGAAGATAAGAGCGTAGTAACCGCAGGGGCCTCGTCCCTTCCAACTGTAGATCGTTCCTCAGCGAAGGGGTGAGGCTATTATTTACTAGTACTCCCTCCGATTCTTTTTTACTCTGCGCATAATAGCAGACCCGGATACCAAGGCAGGGGCTCGCTGCATGATTTCTGGACTGAAATACCCCTGGCACATGGATGGGAGGAGTTAGCAGCTATAAATGCCCCATGCAGCCCATTGACTGTCTGTCCGCGTTCTCCTCTCTCTGGATGCTGCATGGATGTCTCCCTCTCTCTCACATGACTACATGCGGTGGCGCTGGCTTATGAGAAGCTCGCATGGAGATAGCAATCTTCTCTCCAGAAGTGAATTTTTTGAAAGAAAGGGATTATGGAACGTTATGGGATTGCATTATACTATAAATAATAGCACTAGTAAGAAATTTTTGGCACTAGGTAGTAGTTTTTGGCGTGGATTAAGAAATTTTGGGTATGTTTTTGCCATTTTTTGTACACGCCAACTAGTGTCAAAAAATGTCTTACATTATGTGACGAAGGAGTACGTACTGGTACTGTAGCACTACTAGTACTACTTTTCTCAACTAGTAGAGCGATGTACTGTACTTCTAGTCTAGTCTAGTATAGTGCACCAGTTTTGAACTCTTGAATCTCAGGGCCAAGGAGCTACAGTTGGAAGTGGAGGGTACTACTGTTCTCTAGAACCATCGTTGTAGTATCAATGCAGGGGAAGTACACCTGTGTAGTGGCCTAGTGGGTACTCTCAGTGCTCTATTCAGCCGCTCCTCTCACGTAGCTGTCCTACTCAGCCACTCCTCTCACGCACACACTAGCAGCCTGTTTATCAGCGACGGTTATTGCGGGGGCAGAACATTTGAGTTATTTGATAGAACGAGACTAGGCTTTTCGCTTCCATTTGTGGAGGTGTAATGGATCTCGTCGAACTTTGTTAGTAGTTCCTTCTTTATGAATGAGATGAAGCAAAGCTTTTGCCTCCGTTTCAAAAAAATACGGCAAGAGGAATTTCTTTTATAGTAGAGCCGATAATGGAGTGAAGTTCATGCATGCAACGCCACAAGCTATAGAGTAGTGGTATAGCACTTTACGTACAGAGCCGTATTGCACAGTTCCCAATGCCCTGCCAGGCTTTTCCGGCTCCTTGGGCTTAATTAGGAGGCGCTAGTTTAAATATGCTACTAGCTGGAAGCTGCAAGCGAGGTGCGGCTAGGGCGAGCACGCGAGCCACGGGATGCTGGGAAGGAAAACCCGTTCACGTGGCTAGGCTGTCCAGTGCACCCAGATTGTGGGGCGGCACGTCCGTTTGACTTCAAAACTCAAACTACCCGTGTAAAATATTGGCTCGTAGCAAAGTGTGGTAGTACTATTTAAAAAAAAGGCCGCCGTGCGTTCGGCCGGGATCGAACCCACAAAACGAGGTATACACTCCCGCGACCACTAGTAGTACTCGTTGGAGTACAATGCAACCAGAATCGCCTTTTGTCGCTAGTAGTACGTACATTGTTCCTAACAGGAAACCCCTAAGAGCATGGTTAATAGTATAGCCAGCTGCTGGCTATAAGCCAGTGCCATGTCATCTACAGCCCATCTTATAGCCAACATGTAGTAGTAGTTTATTTCTTATAGCCCGCTGACTCATCTCTATTGTACTTGCTCTAATAATGCAAGAAACCACTAAAATGCCAAGAAACTACTACCACTTGCATACATGGCAGACTTAAGATAAGACCACCTTATCAACCATTGTACATGCTCTTACCAACAAAAATCCTTGAGTGACCTCCTACCTCCGGCCCGTCCACCTAGTCATCCTCGACCATGGGACGCAGCTACCGCCGCCGGTAGAAGGCGAGGTCAAAACCGCCGGCGGTGCGGAGCCCATGTTGCGGCAGCCCGGATGCCAGCTCCTTCCGGCGCTCGCGACCGCTAGCTAGCCAAGATAGCTCCGTCCAGCTGCTTGTCTGCAAGGTTTGCTAGCTAGATTGTCAAGGCAGCGTGGCGGCTTGCTCGCGCGCCGCGCTAAGGCCAGCCATCTGGCTCGAGCGAAGGCCAGTGCGGCGGCTTGCTCGCTCGTGAGTCACGCTCGGGCCAGCCTGCCAACCCATGCGGAGGCCAGCGCGGCGTCCGGCCCGTCCATCGGAGCGGTGGCCAACTCACTCATCACCGGCGCCACCGATTAACATGCATCAGTACTGTTTGAAGTAATGTTCAGGAAAAATAATGATTTGAGGGGGAATAACAGGATAGAAGGTCAGATGTGGGTCCCTCGTGTCAACGGTCAAACAAAATGTGTTGGTTTAAGCTGCCTCGTCAGCACGGACATGTGGGCCAACCCTGTCATAAATGGGTTTAAACAAACCTAATCGGTAGGAGTACTATGTAGTTTTGGCGTGGATTAAGAAATTTTGGGTATGTTTTTGCTATTTTTTGTACAATAGATTCCTCCTAGGGCTGGTTGAAAGTGGTATTTTTTGTTAAATACTCTACATATTGTAAGTAGGAGTGAAATGTTAAGCTTTGGAAGCCAATAAGCAAGGCTAGTTACATAGTGTATATGTGTACATGATTGAAAGTAAATATCAACCATGAGTGACTAATATCTTGATGGAAAACTCGAACTATGGAATACTAGGAAAAGAAATGCATGGTTGGAAATACTAGCTATGTTCATGTCCATTGCAACGAATCATAATTAGAATAATACTTATTCACAAACTTGGTACAAAACACTCTAATTTTGATATACATATGTCACTAGAGATATATTATGTTCCAATTAGAATATATTCCTTGGGCTGTTTTGGTGAGGTCAGGGAGGGATGTGGTTGGTTTTAAGATACTAATTATGAATTTTTCTGCAAATTGGTAGACAAGTGGGATGTTGGTGAGAAAAGGCAACAACTTACCTCACAATCGTTAGATGTAGATCTAATGGTCAGAAACGACGGATGGCAGACACAACAGCATCACCAACTTAGTCTTGTGTAGGAGTACTAGCAAGATCCGTGCATTGCACGGAACATCAAGATGCATTTTTTATAAAACACTTGTTGTGATTGACCCTTGCGGGAGTAATTCCATGTGTAAAAACTAATGATATCTTGAGAAATATGACATAAGGTGAAGAGGAGTGGGGTGTGGTGGTGGTTGGTGGTCGAACTGAGCGGAGGCATGGGGATTGACAACGCCGGCAGCGGCCACCAGGCCAGTTTGTTCGAGAGGCTTCCTTTCTTAATTGCTCAACAATGAGGTTTGTTGGAGATAAGGATGAACGAGGCAAGGCCTTGTCTGCAAATGTGGAGAGGGGTGCGGGTATCTTTTAGTTTAATTTCCATCCGTCAGATATAGATCGGACGGTCTATATTGCAAGATGGCACACGTACCATCATCACCAACTCGGTTTTTTATAAGAGAAGAAATATAAGTATGGAGATACAAACGTATTATCGATACTTGCTTACGTAAACTAGCATCTACATTCTATTCAATGCCTCAGCATGTGGGCCCTTAGCACAATGACTTCTCGACTATGTAAAACAAAGATTTTCCCATCGCCGACAAGGAGGGGGTGACGGCGGCGCGCATTTTGGCTTGCTCTAGTCCTAGTAGTCATACTAGGTGGTCTAAGCATGTGTAGATTTATTCTTTTTCATGTCTCGTGTTCGCCGTACTGCCACGACTATTCATGAATAGACAGAAAGTTATTCACGGGGAAAACCTTGTTGAGCGTGTTTGCGAGAGAGAGAGAGAGAGAGTGATATGTTAGAGACTGAGGCAATGTTAAAAGATTCTTTGTGTCTATGTGTGTGGAGGATAGAGAGAGACATGTACATGGGTCTTTGTGTTGTGTAACGTGGAGACACATATACATAATTAGAGAGTGAGTGTGTGAGATACACATGCAGACATGAGGAGAGATGAGGATCCAAGTAAATGGGTGTTTGTGCGTGTCTGTGTGTGTTTGTGCACGCGTGTGTGTGTGAGAGGGAGCGAGTGTATGTGGAGTAGAGAGACCACTGATGATGTAAACCTAGTATAAGGGAAGGGGGAATGGTGTGACATGTCTAGTGGCGAGATAGCACGGGTGCGGGCGGGGGATGCAGACTATTTGGAAGAGACATCGAGTGTGTGTGGGGGAGAGGGGTGTGAGAGCGAGAGAAAGAGAGAGCTAGCGCCGGAGAGAGAGAGAGAGAGAGAGAGATAGAGAGAGAGAGAGGAAGAGAGGGGGCGAGAGGGGTCGTTTGTGTCCATAAAAGGCGTATAGATAGGGAGACAATGTTGATGTTGTCCGAAATTGGCCTATGAACGGAGACGCAAGGGAAGTGAGTCATCGTGTGTGTGATAGGGACTTCATGAGAGAGCTAGAATAGATGGTGTAGAGAACAATGTGCGAAATCGAGCATGATTATACATTAGGGAGCTATGCAAAGAGTCACGACATATATGTATACAGGGAAGGAGCTGGGGCGGGTCCGCATGTGGGAGAGATAGAAAGAGGAGAGTGGTGCACAAGGAGACAAAGTGTGCTTGTTTGCAGTGGGGGTGGTGTGTGAGGTGAGTGCGCGAGAACCACATAACTAGGGAGATAGACGTTTGGGGGCAATGTTTTGTGTGTATGGGAAATATACACTCTACATAGTGCATGTGCTTGGGTAAGAGAGATAGCGGGAGACCTAGAGAGTGAAGGAAGAGATGTGTGCATGCCCGAGAGACAAAGTGATAGAGACCTATGTTGGGGTCCGGACATTACAAGAGAGAGGGGTGTTAATCTGCTCGTGTGTTGGTGTTTGGGGGAGAGAACGACTTCTGTGTGTGTGTGTGTGTGTGTGGTTGGGGGGTTGACTTCAGATAAAGAGTGAGGTGTCTATATTTGAGGGACTTTAGCGTAATTGAGATATTGTGCACTCATGGTTGACCAATTTGTTTCATAGTTTGTACTATGAGAAAATGATACTTTTGAACATGCGTGATATACCTTGATGTACCAGAATTAGAAACCTAAGATTGGAATTTTAGAATTTGACTCCATCATTAGCTTTTGTAATTCATTTAAACGGAGGTACATTTTTAAGCCAGGATTTCGTGATTTCAAATTCATATATCAAACCTAGAGATATACACATACAGGCATGTTCATACACATACACATTTTTGCTTTTGTCATCATATTTAGGATAAACACATTTGGAATTTCATTTGAATTTGACCGTATGATGGTATTTTCTTGTAGTAGCTCAATGATCCATCTTTGAATTGAATGGATAATCTAAGTTTCGACTTGGAGACATTGATTTTCAGAACTTGCACATTTTTTTGCATGCAAAACAAACAAATTGTCGGCCATGATATCATAGTTGGCCGTACGAGAGCAGAATACTTATAATTTTAGGTGCCAAAAGCTTTCAAACTTCCCGCTCACATCGAAATATCACAGGCCCGAAAGTTTAGCCCTGCGATATTCCTGTTTTACCCCTGCCACATGAACGGAAAAGGGCTTCTTTGGTAAATCCATTGTTTTCCCCTCTTTGCCCCCAACATTCTTCCCCAGAGCCCCTCCCCTTCCCCTCCCCCACCCCCCCACCACGGCAAGCCGTTGAATCTAGTCCTCCGCCGCAGCGGTGGACCTCACACCCAGCCGGATCTACCTTCCGCACCTTGGAACCCCCAACTGCCAACTCACCACTTCACCGAAGCCGCTTCAGCGACTGGCTTGTCCACCGCTCCAGATATCCTTGACCGCCATCATGGTCCACCGCACCGGATCTGCTTAACCGACGCCCTCGTCCACCACAGCGTAGGCCCTTCACTGACTCCCTCGTCTGCCCCTTCGCTGGCCCTTCATACAAGCCCTTGTCTGCCGCAACAGATCCGCCTCATTGAAAGCACTGTACAATGCGCCCACCGAAGCCTTCGTCCACTGCACCGGACCCGCTCCACCGACGCCATATTCAACTCCACTGGCCCTGATTTACCGACGCCACAACCTCATCAGGTTATTTCGATTTGTACTCCTTTGGTTTTTCTCTTTATCGTGCAACTGTTCACTTACCACAGATGAGCTTTCTTGTATGTCAACAGGCGCCGCAACCGTAGCACCGGAGCCGCTTCAGCGACGGCGACAGCCGGCTCAAACTCAACTACAACACGAGCACCATCGACGATCCTTAGCTATCAAGTATGACAATGATACCCATACGCCGCCGAGAATCAGGTACTATTATCCAACGGCCGGCGCCTACATTCACTTTCCTAGCATAAGCACCGCACCTTTGAATTTCTTCAGGGCATCATTCAGTTTTTCATGAGACGCGTTATTCTGCTTGCACCTGTAGGGCCATACTTCTGGCAGTGAACATGTTACATGTGCTAAATTACATACCAGTGCACAGATAGTTAATATGCTTTAGTTTTGTTCTGATGCCACCTGTTGGTTCCATCAGACTGCTTAATGTTCTCTATGCTTAATTACACATCAGCAAACTAGCATGTGGTTCGGCTACTTTTTGTTTGTTTTACCCTACATTTTCTGATGCTAGCTATTACATCACTGCTCCGAGCCTCTGTTCATTACTTGTTTGTGTGTTCTTGATCTCCCCAAGTTGCATGACTAATTTGATGCTTCTATTAATTATGGAGCTACCACACCCATCAAGAAAAATATTTGTTCTTTTGGGGCTGGCACCTCGAACAAGCATAAAAATAGAGGGAAGCAGACATACTCCCTCCGATTCTATTTAATCTGCCCATAACTCTTGGCCCGCATACCAAGGAGGGCACTGGTTTAATTTTTCTGGACTAATTTTCCAATTAATTAGGGGAGAGGTGGATGGGATGGGGCACAAAAGGAAACCAGTGCTAGGAATCGGCAACGCGTAGACTAATACAAGAAAACTGAGAAAAAGTTATACGCAAAGTAAAAAGAATCGGAGGGAGTATTGTCGTGTATGCACACACCCTTCTTTCATTAGTTTAGATGAACCATTGATGATCAATTCGGACCAGTGCATGCGATTAAAATTAATTTTACCTAAATAGATGGTGCAGAATAAACTACAACAACTAGATTTGCAACCACGGGATGCTGACGATATCTTCAAAGAACATTGCAACAGCAGCTAGGCTTCACAGCAACATATGGTAAGCCAGTGTGTTTTAGTACATGTGAAATGTAATGCGAGTGGGTTGCTTTCTTGGCTTGTGCCCTCAACGTGTAATCCTACCGAATTACAAATAGTTCAGTTGTCTGCTTTGCTGTATTGCTTGATTCGAATGCTTATTTGTCGTTACGCTATACCTGAGTTGGCCAATATGTCAGCAATGCCTGTTGTACTATCGTAAAGAAATGCATGCCTATTTCATTTGAGTCCTTAACTTTTCCTCTCAACTTCATCACATGACTGTCTTCGTAGTTTATATGAGGCCACACTGTTAAGTGCGTTCTTAGATTATTTCAACTGCTTACATGCCTTGGCAACTTAAATATAGTGGTTGTACACTCCCTTTCAACTAGGGATGTCAACTGGGTCCGGTTTAATCCCGATTAAAGTCCACTAGTGGTATGATAGTTCAAAAGAGTTTTTGTTTTTTTGAGGAAAATGAACTAGGGAGGTAGCAAAAACTAACTAGATGGGACTAGCGGATTTCGTTTACTTTCCACTTACATCCCTAGTTTCATCTTACCATTTGAATTTCTTTTCGGCTGATGCTGCTTCGAACCATTAAATATAGTTTGCCATGCTCGGAAATAATTCACCCGTCGTTTACCATGTATGCTTACTGCCTGGATCATACGATAACTATCTCTTACTGATGTCCAGCGGAAACCTTTCAAGATGCCGTTCACACTAGGACACAATGTACAACCCTAGAATCTATTTGTGGAAGCAGTGCGCCATCCATGTTACCAGATGGTAGCAGTTCAGAGGCAACACCGCCGGAGAGCAGTCTGAGCACAGATATTATAGTGCTTGAGACTCTACTAGAGGCAGAAAGAGATGGTGTGGCTGCCACGAATGAGGTAATATTTATCGTGAGGCTGGAAATTACGGAATTAGCAGCACGCATTATGCAAGCAACCCACGAATTGGAGGAAGTAAGAATGTTGCATTTGAGGACGGAGGAGGTCCTGCTATTTCTGCTATCTGAAGACCAAGAGAATCCCGGTTCTTCTTTAGATACCAGTTCAAATTTTCATTAGATTATTGTACTTGCATGTTGTGTCATGTCACTGAATGGATTATGTTGCAAGACCCCCTATGTTTTCCATGTGTTGTAATGATCCGAATTTTTTAGGTGAGGTAATCCTCAGAAATTGTATGATTGACATAAGGTGAACTATTTGTCGTGTGAGCATATTGTATTGGATGAAATAACTGTTTGACTCAGAGTGTATCCAACCTACTGAATTTCAAGATCACGGCATTTCTAAATCATAATCATATATAAAGGTGGAATAAATCTTTGTTGTGGTTTTGAGGAAATAAATAAAAAACATATAATTATCTGTGGATATTCATAATAGAATACAAATTGGATTTGAATTTAGTTTGCCAGGTCCTAGGGCAAACGTGAATGCTAATTCTCCCAAGTTTTGAACGAAGCAGCTAAACACCCACTATAATTTGTGGGCTGCTCGAAGCAAGTGTTTGCGAGATGGAAATTACTGTCTACCCCTGACACTTGACATCCTTATCGACAGGATTTACACTGCTGTCGATAGGGGTAGACTAGTAACTTCAATCAGACGTGACACGACGGCCTCTGAGCCCATTCAGACACGGTGGGCGCCAAACGTGGGCGGCAAAACACATTTCATTCAAGCTCGTCCGGAAGACATGTGTCTCTTCCTCCATTTCCCAGTCATACTCGGTGGGCGGCCAAACAAACTCTCCTCGTCCAAAATCGATGTAGGCTTATATTTTAAATAGGGGCAGATCTGTAACTTCCATCAGACGTGACACAACCGCCCTACCTGTCAACCCCGTTCATACACCGTGGGCGCCAACCGTGGGCGGCAAAACACCCTCTCCTCACCCGAAATAGTTATCGGCAAATATTTGGGAGATGCAAGATTACCGTCCTATCCCCAACCGACGCGATGTCCAAAATTTTAAACGGGCGATAAGTTCGTAACTTTCCCCCATTTCAGAGAAGCGCGTCCCAAAGTTTGAGATCCCCCCTCCCCTCCATTTCCCCATTCATACACCGTCGGCGGCACGACAACCTCCGCACTGCAGCCAGCCTCCTCCGTCCGCCCCATCCTCCACCTTACCGGAACCGCTACACCTACCCCGTCGTCCACTGCAAGAGATGGATGTCTCTCATCCACGGTGCTGGACCAGCATCCTTTCATTGCCTCCTCTCACTTCATCGACGTCGTCGTCCACCTTGCCGTTGCCGCTCCTACGACCGCCTCGTCCACGGCAACAGGATATATCCCCCGACCCGGCCGTCTGCCGTCTAAATTCTTCCTCGCCGTTGACAGCCATCGCACCCGTAGCACCCTCAATGTATCAGCATAGGCCTACACGGCGTCGCAAGAGAGGTGGTACTCTTCCATATGTGCTTAAGTTATTGATCTCACCCGGAAAATAGATCGTAATTTGTTTACTGTACTTTTCTTATCTGTACCAAATCGTAGTGGCTAGTTGAAAGAAAACATTGGTTGGGAAGTAGCTTTGTCCGGTTTGCACCTTCAGATCCGCCATGGCACGGGCACTATACTCGTAAAGCTTATGGTTTCCCCCCCCCCTTATATTCACTACCATCATCGTAGGTGCTTCGTGTCGTGCTAGAACTGCTCCTCAAGACCTCAACCCAAAGCTTACGTGTTGAAATACGAATCTGATATGATGCTCATATCACTAAAACAGAGAACGTTTAATTGGTCACCTAATTTTCCTATATTCATTTCAAAAAGCATGTGCGCCACCCACTGGTCCAGCTAGTTCCACTTTCCTGATTTTTCTCTTGATGCTTAGAGTTTTCCCCTTTTATCTACTCTACTAAGATCTGTGTAGGTGCTTTCTGTCATACTAGCATTACTCCACCCTTCAAGCTAAACAACACAACACTCAGAATTCGAAAGCTTAGTTGTTCAAATATGATTGTGATATGATACTGATATTAGTTAACCGACACATTTAATTGGTTAGCTAAAGGTCCCACTTGAGTTTCCAAATGCATGTCGCGACATATAGAGAGACAACATAATTGCATTTCTTTGTCACTTGTTGACCGTACTTTCTTGTCCATACCAAATCTTAGTGGTTATTTCAAAGCAAACATCGGTTTCTAACTACCCTTTGCGCAGTTTGCAGCTTCAGATCTGCCATCCCACTGCCACGGTCAACGCTGTACTCATCATGCTTATGTTTTCCCCATTTTATGATGACCACAATCAGCCTACGTGGTTCGTGTCATAATAGCACTGCTCCACCCATCGAGCTAAACAAGCTTAGTTGTACAAATTCATATCTGATATTATTGCTGATATTAGTAAAACTGAGAGATGTTTAATTGGTTAGCTAAATGTTCCTACTTTAGTTTCGAAATTCATGTGAGCCACATATGGAGAGACCAGAAAGAATAGTATTTCTCCGTGCGTTCCGGTTCATCATGGGTGGCCAACCGACATTGTATTAAAAGACTTGTAATATCTTCAATCTGCTTGCTCTTCTGCTCTTCTTTAAGATGATACTCTTCTCTTGCGGTCGACTGGTCAGGTCGAGTTGTTCTCCCTTTGTATATTTTGAATCTGTCAGGTCAGGTCGACTTGTTCTTCTTTACTATATGTTGAAGCTATCATCTGCGAAGTTTCATCACTTCTGGAGCTCTCATATTTTGAGTAGTAGGCCACATTATTTTAATGCACACAACAAATTATAGCATGCATGGCATCTTTTAAAAGAATTGCAGAGATAGCATGAAGGGGTTTACAGGGAGGCAGTATTGGATTAGAATCACTTCTGCATTACAAACAAAATCTCACTTGTTTTTATGTTTTCATCCATGTCAGATATTGAACATTATCAAAATGAATATGAGAATGGGTGCACGAGAGTAATATTGTAGAATGATCCAGTGTCTAACAAACTTGGCGTGGTGGAGGATGGCCTATCTTATTCACCCATCAAGGTGCTTGCTCTAACTTTGCAAAGTTGTATTGGTCGCACATATTTTGCTTCTGACCTCTTGCATTACTTCTACTTTGTTACACCATCTGCTTAGTTTAAGCATCATATATGAGTATATGCCATACCTATCCATTTTCAGTACCTATTCCATGTGTCGTCACACTATGTTTTTCCAGTCAAATGTTGTTCTTTTGTAATAGGTGTCCAAAAGGAAGAGGGTGAGTGCAGGTCATCAAGGAGTACAAACTAGGTATTTGGAAAAGGTAGTGATACCTGTTAAATCAGATAGATCAGCAGCCACAGAAAACACAGGCCCAACTGGACCACACTTTACCCCTACTCCAGTGGCCAAACCCCTATTAGAACTTTTGGGAGCCCAGCGTCAGGTACTGTCTATGATATCAATTCAAAATTTGAACTCCTAAATTTCTGCTTGTGCCTTACCTTCTCTCTAGTATGAAAACTAATTCCAGATGAATCTCCTTGCTCAACGGATCATACGATCTCAAAACAATAATGGGCTCTGCATTGCTCTTGTCAGTACCCCTCTCCCTTTTGCCTTGTAACGCTGTACTTAATTAATTGCTATTTGATTATGTATCATCAGTCTGCACCTGAGCTTCATTATCCTCTGTTTCTTCCAATATTATTTGATCTATATTTACTCTTTGCAAAATGTAGAATAATGGCAACGCTTATAAAGAATTTTCTTTGGGGAATTTATTGAATTATCCTTCCATCAACATGGAGAAGGGGTTTGTCCAGCCCATGTTAACATGTAATGTAAGTTCATCCTTCTCAAGCCTTCAAACTTTGTTCTAGTATAGATTTGGGTAGGCATCATTTCCTCCACTTTTGTTTGCTTTGCTGTTTACATCTGATTGGATGTTTGCAACAATTACCAGTTTCAAATTGTAGTTGTAAAAACATGTTCCTTATGCAGAATAGATCCATTTATTTGCTTATATAATTGTGAAGCCTGTTACGTGTCTCCTTGTTTCTCTTTTAGACTCGTATCTCTTACGCCAGGCAGAACTTTAGGGAAGATAGTGAGCCAAACCATCTTGAGGACAGCGAGATGAGCCCAAGGTCCTGTCTTGATGAAGACAGTGAGTTGAAGCTACTCACCAACAGGTGTGGGACAACATCTGTGCAGTCGCTGCCTCAATCAGTTCGACTTCTTCAGTCTCGACTTAAAGCGGAAAGGCTTGCTTCAGCTCAGCTCTGACTTGAAGTCAAAGATGCAATGAAGATGTTAGAGGACCGGCGTGTGCACCATCATGCCTTAAATCTAGTGTTGATGCATCTATCGTTGACACAATGGGCCTTCTACGGGCCGTATAAACAATGGGCCTTCTACGGGCCGTATCATCAATGGGCCTTACACGGGCAGTATGATCGATGGCTAAACATGGGCCAATAACAGGCCGCATTATGGCTGTAAATGGGCTAGAGTCGGAATCGTCCGTTCATGGGCCGACCATAACGGGCCATCGTTAATAGGACATATTTGATGACGCTATAAAAACGGCCCAACGTATTAACGACCACAAACGGACCGACTGTAACCACGGGCTGAATTTGGCCCACAAGCAGAAAATGACAGTAATGGGCCGTAAGTAAACGAATGCTGGAAATGAGCCCAAGAATAAATGGGCTCTGAGAAGGCCGAAAGATAACATGGGCTGGAAACGGCCCAACGGAATAATGGGCCGTTAATGGGTATAAAGTGATACACTGTTCATTACGGGCCAGTTTCACCACGGGCCGTTAATGGGTGTAAAGTGATACACTATTCATTATGGGCCAGTTTTACTACGGGTCGTTAGTAGGCCAAGAGTTACATAGGGCCTCATATGCGCCGAAAGACGTCATGGGCCATACATGGGCCAGAAGTGAAAACGGGCTGGAATCATATTGGATGGCCCAGATGACGCTACTAGGCCTAATTCGGATAGGGCGTAACGGGCCTTGGGTTAGAGTGTTGTAAATGGGCTATATTCGAATAGGCCGCTAACAGGCTTTCCATGGGCCGGCCTGCCAGCTTTTGACCAAGTCAAACGGGCCGGCCTTTTCACAAGAATGGGCCTCTGTTGGGCCGTGCCACATGTCAACGTATCATAGGCGCCTTCCGTCCAATGAGTGGTTGACATCTGTCCCAATGATGAGCCGACATGTTTCCTCCAGCCAATGATGATTTTACACGTGGAAAATCCACATTGGCCGGGGCTGTTAACGGGTTATCGGATCCAAAACCCGACCCGATAGCTTAACGACGTTCCCTTACGGTGGATGCCATGTGTCGGTCTCACTTGACGAAAGCACTTCTGTGACGCGCGATTTATCGTCATGGAAGTGGACACTTCCGTGATGATAATGTTGGTAATGTCATGGAACACTTCTACGACAGCACATGTATGACTATCTTGATTCTGTCATAAATTTGTCATGGATGTACATGCATGACAAAAAAGCGACCTACTGTGACAAACACATATCATCACGGAAGTGTATTTTTTTGTAGTGAGATAGGGGAGAGAGGGCCTCAACAAGCGTTCGATTGAAATGATGGTTGCTTCGTCCCTTCCAACTTCGAGGCCACTTTACCACTACTGGTAAAGGTGTGGGTTTTGTGATATGACGGGTCATGGTGGTCACACCGGGGTGACTGGTGAGTCTCGGCGGCAGCACCTCACTGTGATTTGGTTGATGGCACGCGGACTCGGATGCTTGATGTCCCACATGTCCGTGAAAAAATGCAATAGAGCAGCTAGTCATAGAGTTTGGACAATAGAGGAGGAGCTAGCAATAGTAGTACTCCAAAAAGACTGTACTCTCACATTTTGTATTGAGGATTAACAATACTCCCACATAGAAAATGTAAATAGTAATGCATGTTTGTGCAGCCCATGTTTCCTATAATTTGAACCGTGGGCTTGTTCACAAATTTTACGAGATGGTGGTTGTTCACTTAATAGAGGGTCTAGTACCAGACGTGAACGATACAAAGTGCAACCTGGCACACTGTCAGGGCTGGAAGAAAAGCTTGTAGCTTGCGAGCTTAATAATCCCTTGATAGTTTGGCTTGTTATACTCGTGGGTCGCTTCTTAATGAACAAAGTCAATCATCAATTTCTTAAGGAGCTTAACAAATGAGCTAACAAGTTTCACGCTAAGTTTGTTAGTAACAACACAACACATGTTTCATCTTACGTGAAAAAATTGTTAACGAGCACTCATGGGCTTAACGAGCTTCAAACGAAGCGAGGTGATCAAGGTTTTTTGCTCGTTAATCTTTCCGAGCTTAACGAGCCGAGCCTTAATGATCATGAACTTAACAAGTCAAGAAGCTCATTAATTCACCCCTGCACACCGCTTGGAATAAGCGGGCAGCTATCTCAAAAAACAATTAACAACTAAAAAACGATGACTTGGAATGTACACAATCTTAAACGATTTTTTTGATCGAGTGAAAAAAGAAAACTACCCCACTATAAGAGTGTGTGAATAGATCGACCCCTTGGTCGCTTCTGTAGTGTCGGCGGATCCGGCCTCCCACCCCCCACTTAGCCACACCCCGACGACCTTCTGGTATATCTTCCTTCGAAACCGGCCTAGCTCTACTTCCCCAGCTCGCTATGTCGCTGCATGTGCATCATTTTCCCCCTCTCTACCCCCACGTAGCTAGGCTCGATTGGATTATCCAACGCTACCTAATTTTTTCTGTTGTTAGAGGTAAAGCTACTTCCTGGAGTCGAATCTTGTAGTACTTGGTTCAAACAGGATAGAAAGGGGGAAAGATGTAGTATGTACATATGACTTGGTACAAATAGGAAAGAAAGGGAGTGAAAGTAGTACAGACTGGCCATCCAACCAGTCTCTTGGTCGAAAACGGTGGTAAATGTGAAACACTTTACACACTAGTATGGCCAGGACTAGATTTTCTATCCACACATAAGAATAAGTGGCTAAAGTGAACAAAAATGAGACCAAAGTAGATATGTTGCTTGGATGTTTGTATCTCGGGGCAACAAAATATGAATTGTTGGTGCACCCATTGTCCCATGTCCATAGAGACACTATTTTGCTATTCTTAATCTAATGCCCAGGTAACAAGAGATATGCCCCGGTTTAGGTACATGGTGCTGAACTGTTGGTGCACCCATTGTCCCATGTCCATAGAGACACTATTTAGCTATTCTTAATCTAATGCCCAGGTAACAAGAAGCCATGCCACTATTACAAGTCATGACAAGCTTAACCAATTGTTTTGCCAGTAGTTGTTTGAGATTATGAATGTTTTTTTTGTAGTTTTTGTGCAAACAGGAATATATGTACATTTCACCTCGTTGCTATTGCGACCTTTTGGTGCACTGCACAAAAATCACTTCTTTTTAACTGGAATGTCACACCGGGACCATTGGTTTATTTCAGTGGAACTGCACAAACGGAGATCTGTGTTCCAATCTTCATCCTCCATATTAGCACCCTAACCTTCCCTTAGGTAAGAATGATATTTAATGCATGTGTTCACCTCTATTTTGCAACTGCCATGAGAAAATAATGCTACTAGTAGAATTGTACTCCCTCACTAGCGAAACCAAATCTGACATTGAAGGAAAATCATGTACTTGGTTTCACCAATTGGTGAGGACAAAGAGAAACAGAGCAAGAAGAGGAATACAAAGAAGAAGAAGAAGAAGAAGAAGAAGAAGGAAATGAAGAAGGATCACACGCTGGTACTTTTCTTTTTTATCCTGACATCTTGCTAGTGGTATTGTATTGCTTTGTTGCTACTAGTATTAATTTACTTCAAAAAATGCACTTGTAGTATGTAGCAGAGCAGGACCTGGCTTGATGACACATCATACTAATTAACTAGATTCTGGATGCATGTGTGACCTAGCCCTACACGATCAACAATGCCAAGGTGATCTTCCTGAAGTCGAGGCCTCAGTTGAGGCCATTCGAGGGCTCCGGCAATGTCTGTCTCACATGTGAGACAATCCTACAGGAGCACTTCCACTTCTACTGCCTCTCCTGCAAGGTCATTAATCAATTAGGAGTACTTAAGGAGCACTAATTAATTGCTGCCTAATGGTCTTGTTGGAACTAAACAAATCTTTAGTAGCACCATATGCTGAATCATGTACATGTGTGTGTGTGTGTGTGCAGCTGGACCATGCAGTGGAGCCGGGAGGGGGTCTTGGTAGTGTGATGAGATAGTAGTGCTATTCTGTTGCATGTCAATTTATTGCCACTGGTTCAATGAGCCAATGTTTTGCTACTTTATTTTCACCATGATTTGATGTTATTGTTAAAGTAATATGCTATTGTATTTCTATCCTTCCTCACTAAGCTAATGAAGGTTTCACCTTGTTCGTACTTGTGCAAACAGGGATCATGTTGTGTCAATCGTACATTTTAGTGGAACTGCACAAGAGGATACAATGAACTATATCCCAGCCAATGCTTTAACTCTCCTGGAAGTTCTTGATAATCTCTCGATATAATCTCATCACTGGTAAACAAGAGTGATGTCAACTGTACATTGGAAGTGTGCAAAAAATATATACTATTGCGTGATTCCAGTGAGTGCTTTAACTTCTCTTTTGGGACTAGTTGAATAAGCTTCCTTGATCAGGTTGGTACCGGCCTAAGGCCTTCATCTAGATTAGTGTGCTATCATCTCTATTTGTATCATGCTACTGTCCTTTATCTTTGCATGTTAAATCTTTGCAAGCTATGTGCTACCTCTTGAGCATTGCATTGGTTTTCCCTTGAAGAAGAAAGGGTGGTGCAGTAAAGCGGCGTAAGTATTTCCCTCAGTTTTTGAGAACCAAGGTATCAATCGAGTAGGATACCACGCGCGAGGCACCTCGTACCTACACCAAGAAATAAGAACCTCACAACCAACGCGATAAAGGGGTTGTCAATCCCTTCTCAGCCACTTGCAAGAGTGAGATCTTCTAGAGATGATAATAATAAGATATATATGTTTGGTATTTTTATGATATAGATTGAAAGTAAAAGGTAGAAAAATAAAATAGATTGGAAACTTGTATGATGGAAAATAGACCCGGGGGCCATAGGTTTCACTAGTGTCTTCTCTCGAGATAGCATAAGTATTACGGTGGGTGAACAAATTACTGTCGAGCAATTGATAGAAAAGCGAATAAATATGATAATATCTAGGCATGATCATGTATATAGGCATCACATCCGTGACAAGTAGACCAAAATGATTCTGCATCTACTACTATTACTCCACACATCGACCGCTATCCAGCATGCATCTAGAGTATTAAGTTCATAAGAACAGAGTAACGCCTTAAGAAAGATGACATGATGTAGAGGGATAAACTCATGCAATATGATGTAAACTCCATCTTTTTATCCTCGATGACAACAATACAATACGTGTCCTTTCCCTCTCTGTCACTAGGATCGAGCACCGCAAGATTGAACCCAAAGCTAAGCACTTCTCCCATTGCAAGAAAGATCGATCTAGTAGGCCAAACCAAACTGATAATTCGAAGAGACTTGCAAAGATAAACCAATCATACATAAAATAATTCAGAGAAGATTCAAATATTGTTCATAGATAAACTTGATCATAAACCCACAATTCATCGGATCTCGACAAACACACCACAAAAAGAAGAGTTACATCGAATGGATCTCCAAAAGAATCGAGGAGAACTTTGTATTGAGATCCAAAGAGAGAGAAGAATCCATCTAGCTACTAGATATGGACCCGAAGGTCTGAAGTAAACTACTCACACATCATCGGAGGGGCCATGGAGTTTATGTAGAGGCCCTCTGTGATCAATGCCCCCTCCGGCGGAGCTCCAGAAAAGGCCCCAACATGGGATCTCTTGGGTACAGAAGGTTGCGTCGGTGGAAATAGGGTTTCGTGGTGCTACTGGATGTTTGCGGGGTACATGAATATATATAGAAGGAAATAGTAGGTCGGTGGAGCAACGAGGGGCCCACGAGGGTGGAGGGCGCGCCCCCTGCTTGGTGGCCTCCTCGTTAATTTCTTGACGTCCACTCCAAGTCCTCTGGATCACATTTGTTCCAGAAATCACGTTCCCGAAGGTTTCATTCCGTTTGGACTCCGTTTGATATTACTTTTCTACGAAACACTGAAATAGGCAAAAAAACAGCAATTTGGGCTGGGCCTCCGGTTAATAGGTTAGCCCAAAAATAATATAAAAGTGGAAAATAAAGCCCGTTATCATCCAAAACAGGTAATATAATAGCATGGAACAATAAAAAATTATAGATACGTTGGAGACGTATCAAGCATCCCCAAGCTTAATTCCTGCTCGTCCTCGAGTAGGTAAATGATAAAAATAGAATTTCTGATGTGGAATGCTTCCTAACATATTTCTCAATGTAATTTTCTTTATTTTGGCATGAATGTTCAGATCCGAAAGATACGAGTTAAAAGTTTAATATTGACATAAAAATAATAATACTTCAAGCATACTAACTAAGCAATCATGTCTTCTCAAAATAACATGGCCAAAGAAAGTTCATCCCTACAAAATCATATAGTTTGGTCATGCTCCATTTTCGTCACACAAGAATGCTCGCATCATGCACAACCCCGATGAAAAGCCAAGCAATTGTTTCATACTTTAGTAATCTCAAACTTTTTTCAACTTTCATGCAATACATGAGCGTGAGCCATGGATATAGCACTATGGGTGGAATAGAATATAATGAAGGGGGTTATGTGGAGAAGACAAAAAAGGAGAAAGTCTCACATCGACGCGGCAAATCAATGGGCTAAGGAGATGCCCATCAATTTTTGCCAATGCAAGGAGTAGGGATTGCCATGCAACGGATGTACTAGAGCTATAAATGTATGAAAGCTCAACAAAAGAAACTAAGTGGGTGTGAATCCAACTTGCTTGCTCACGAATAACTAGGGAACTTGAGGAGGCCCATTGTTGGAATATACAAGCCAAGTTCTATAATGAAAAGTTCCCACTAGTATATGAAAAGGACAAAACAAGAGACTATCTATCATAAAGATCAGGGTGCTACTTTGAAGCATAAGTGTGGAAAAAGGATAGTAGCATTACCCCTTTTTATTTCTTTTATTTCTCTTTTTTTGGGCCTTCCTTTTTTTGATTATTTGGCCTTTCTCTTTTTTTATTTGGGACAATGCTCTATAAATGATGATCATCACACTTCTATTTATTTACAACTCAATGATTACAATTCGATACTAGAACAAGATATGACACTATATGAATGCCTCCGGCGGTGTTCCGGGATTGCCATGAATCAAGAGTGACATGTATGAAAAAATTATGAACGGTGGCTTTGCCATAAATACGATGTCAACTACATGATCATGCAAAGCAATATGATAATGATGACGCGTGTCATAATAAACGGAACGATGGAAAGTTGCATGGCAATATATCTCGGAATGGCTATGGAAATGCCATAATAGGTAGGTATGGTGGCTGTTTTGAGGAAGATATAAGGAGGTTTATGTTTGATAGAGCGTATCGTATCATGGGGTTTGGATGCACCGGCGAAGTTTGCACCAACTCTCAAGGTGAGAAAGGGCAATGCACGGTACCGAAGAGGCTGGCAATGATGGAAGGGTGAGAGTGCGTATAATCCATGGACTCAACATTAGTCATAAAGAACTCACATAATTATTGCAAAAATCTACAAGTCATCAAAAACCAAGTATTACACGCATGCTCCTAGGGGGATAGATTGGTAGGAAAAGACCATCGCTCGCCCCCGAGCTCCACTCATAAGGAAGACAATAAAATAACACCTCATGTCTCAATTTGTTACACAACGTTTACCATACGTGCATGATACGGGACTTGCAAACTTTAACACAAGTATTCCTCAAATTCACAACTACTCAACTAGCACAACTTTGATATCACTATCTCCATATCTCAAAACAATCATCAAGTATCAAACTTCTCTTAGTATTAAATGCACTTATATGAAAGTTTTATTATGCCTAAAAGCAAATTGCCATGTTGTTCTAAAGGACTCTCAAAATAATATAAGTGAATCATGAGAGATCAATTATTTCTATAAAATAAAACCACCACCATGCTCTAAAAGATATAAGTGAAGTACTAGAGCAAAAACTATATAGCTCAAAAGATATAAGTGAAGCACATAGAGTATTCTACTAAATTCCAATTCATGTGTGTCTCTCTCAAAAGGTGTGTACAGCAAGGATGATTATGGTAAACTAAAAAGCAAGGACTCAAATCATACAAGACGCTCCAAGCAAAACTCATATCATGTGGGGAATAAAAATATAGCTCCAAGTAAAGTTACCGATGAATGAAGACGAAAGAGGGGATGCCTTCTGAGGCATCCCCAAGCTTAGGATTTTTGGTGTCCTTGTATTTTACCTTGGGTGCAATGGGCATCCCCAAGAATAGGCTCTTGCCACTCCTTGTTCCATAATCCATCAAATCTTTACCCAAAACTTGAAAACTTCACAACACAAAACTTAAAAGAAAATCTTCGTGAGCTCCGTTAGTAAAAGAAAACAAACCACCACTTCAAGGTACTGTAATGAACTCATTCTTTATTTATATTGGTGTTAAACCTACTGTATTCCAACTTTTCTATGGTTTATAAACTCTATTACTAGCCATAGATTCATCAAAATAAGCAAACAACACACGAAAAACAGAATCTGTCAAAAACAGAATAGTCTGTAGTAATCTGTAGGTTTCGAATACTTATGTAACCCCAATGTAGCGACCCGACCTCAAACGGTCAAGTCTCTATGCTTCAGTGTCATCCCCGGATCGATAATGCTGACATACACAGTACTCGAAGGATTTAAAACAGAGTAGCAATCACACACTTATTACATCGAATGTCTCAAAAGAGAACTTATTACAATAAATATGGCTTAAGGCCATCTAATACGAAAACAGCGGAAGGCATGGAAGATAAAGTGAGTCCATCAACTCCAATGACATAGCTGAGCTGCACGACAATGACCTAACAAACCTTACTCCTCGTCTGAAAAGTCTGCAACATAATACGTTGCAGCCCGAAAACGGGTCAGCACATGGAATATGCTGGCAATATAACATAGTAGAGCAAGAACGGAATAATGCTATCACTACATGCATATTTGGCTGGTGGAAAGCTCTATGGTTATAGTTTTTGCGAAAAGCCAATTTTTTCCTACAACAAAGGAATAAATTTTATTTAACTATCATGGTAGCTGAAACATCATTGAGATGGTTCCTCCAACTCAATCCCAATTAAAGTAATTATCAACCCAACAATATTAAATTAGAGTGATGAGATACTTAGGATACTCCAAGTACTAGATACTCAAGATTGTCCATAACCGGGGACATGGCTAACCATGATTAGACTGTACACTCTGCAGAGGTTTGCGCACTTTTTCCCACAAGACTCGATCGCCTCCGTTGGATTTCTCGCACTACATGGTGTTTGAGAAATGGATTACCGAGACACAGTCTTTCAGAAACATTAACTCTTTACTCCGGGCAGACCATACCAAACCTACACCCCTCTACCTGCTAATCCACCTCTTCAAGAGATCATGTGACCTACTCAACTATGCTAGAGCCCATAATAGCTTGTGGCTGCACACGGAAGTTTCTAGCATGAAAATATCTCAGTTCCCTTTGAGCCTGAGTGGCAGACCTTAGGATGATCACACGGGTACTCCGGGATATCCTAGGACAACACTGGGTTCTCCAAGTGCCCGACAAGCAATCCACCCAGATGTGTATTAAAGTTACCACCTTAAGTTGAACCATTAATTAATAATCTCACATCTGTCATGGATTCACTCACCCAAACCACGTCTACGAGCATAGCATAACAATATAAGCAATACGTAGAAGTAACTCCCAAGGTTTGTATATAACAGGGCAATATGTTCTACCTCATCAACTACTTCCCAACCCACATGTTAATCACATCCTAATCATGCAATGTTTGAGCATTGGAACTAATGCATAAAAACTGGGTTGGGAAGGAGTATGATCAATGTGTTACTTGCCTTCTTGACGATCCGCAAAACCTAGGGACTCGTAGTAGCACGCTTTGGACACCAGGAATTCTATCGCAAACAAACAATAGCATACATAAGCAATAAAGCATAGAAACACAGGTAAATCTCAAATAAGAAGATCTAACAAGAAATTTCAACTTAAGAACTCCGGTTTGCGAAAAGAATCAAATGAAACGGAGCGATGAAACTCAAACTGCGAAAGAAACAAGATCTGTTTACTAATCTGAACTAAAGTGAAATTTTACAGTACCAAAATCTTGTGCAAGTTGATTAAACGGAAATAGGGTTTCGAGACAAAGATCTGGGCGCTTGAATCGCCTGATTCCGATAAACTAGCGAAAAGATAAACTAAAACGAAAATCAGATCAGAAATCGCGATCGAAAATAGTCGCGGAAAAATCCGAGAAAAAGAAAACTAACGAACAGGCTAACGAACGAATGTTCGTTGTCCATAACTAACGAGCGAAAACCGTTCGTTAAAACGAACGTATGGACGAACGTCCGCTATATAAACTAAACCGAGAAAACCGGTGAACCGATCTATAAAAACGAAATTAGGGTTTCTAAAAAAACCGCATCAGTTCAAAAAAACGAACGATGGCGAGGCGTATACCTCCAGCGAGGCTCCGACGAGGTGGGGCAGCTCCGGCAAGGTGGGGCTGCCGCGGCGGGGTGAGCGGGCGGCGCGGCGCGGCAACGGGCGGTGGCGGCGGCGCGACGCTAAAGGCGACGGTAGCGGCGCTACAGGCGGGGCGGGGTAGGCGGCGGGGTTGGTGGTGGTGGTGGGGGGGTCCGGTGGCGGGGTATTTAAGGAGGGGGACTGCTTGGGGGAGGGGGCAAGCGGCGCGGGGAATCGGAGTCCCGGCCGGACTCGGGGTCGGGGCGGCGGCGGCCTCCCGGTCTCCTGGAGGGAGACGGCGGCACGGGGCTAGCGTGCCGGCTCGGCTGGGCTTTGGCCCAGTCGGGCACTGAGAGATTTTTTTAAATAATTTCACCGGAACTTAAATAAATCCTAGAAAATAAAATAAAAATCTAAAAATACCAAAACAAATTTTTACCATCTAATTAAAATATTTAGAATGAGATGAACATTTTTTGGCCCTAAAATGCAATTTTGAAAAACGTGCAATTTTTCTAATGCAAACAAAATGGCAATAAAATCCGAATAAAATCAAATATTTGATTTTAATATTTTTCCTCCAATATTTCAATTATTTTGGAGAAGTCATATTATCTCCTCTCATATATTTTAATATGAAATATTTTCGGAGAGAAAAATAATTAAAACCAAAATACTCGTTTCAATATTTGATAAAATTCAAATATGAAAGCAACGAAATCCCCAACTCTCTCCGAGGGTTCTTGAGTTGCTTAGGATTTCGGGGATCGCGAAACGAAATGTTCTAAAATATGATATGCATGGATGACCTATGTATAACATTCCAAATTACAAATTTGGGATGTTGCACCCAAAAATTCTAAAATAAATTGCTGGACGTGAGGACTTTATCTATTAATCATCTGCATAAATAATTAACTAAATATCACTCTCAAGAAAAAAATGGCAGCAATTCTCGTGGGTGCTAAAGTTTCTATTTTTTATAGCAAAATCAACCCAAGTCTTCCAAACGGTTCTACTTGGCACAAACACTAATTAAACACAAAAAACACAACCAAAACCAAGGCTAGACAAATTATTTATTATTAAACAGGAACAAAAAGCAAGGAACAAAATAAAATTGGGTTGCCTCCCAACAAGCGCTATTCGTTTAACACCCCTAGCTAGGCATAAAAGCGAGGATAAATCTAGGTATTGCCATCTTTGATAGGCAATTCTTCAATAAGACACCTATAACTTTTAGGAGTTTCTTTATTTATATTAATTATAAAACTCCTAGGCACGAAATCAAGAAAATCATTTGTAGCAAAAGGTTCCTTAAGGATAGTGAGGAAATTGTGGTGAACACATACGGATTTGAGGTCCACATTTTCCTTACTAGAAGTCTCACCCTTATTTTTAGGAACATACATCAATTTGGCAATCTTAGAAATAGGAGGAGTGTTTTTCACGGAAGAAAAGGCAGACCCAAGGTTGGTAATAATATCCTCAATTTTATCAATTCTAGCGGAGTCTTGATCTATCTTTTCATTAATCATAGGTCCCTTTTCTTTAAAATTCTTAAGAGCAACTCCTACCTTAGATCCGTATTGGTTAATTTGGTTATGGATCTTTCTATCCAAATTTCCAATTAACTCTACTGTGGCAACTTTATTTTCAATAATTTCAAGCCTTTGCATCACATGTTCCAAAGTTAAAGTAGTTCCATTACCCAAAAGAGGTTGTGGGCCAAAAAAATCTATCATAGCATTATATGAATCAAAAGTATGGCTACCCAAGGAATTTCCTCCGGTAATGGTATCAAGAATATATCTATTCCAAGGCGTGACGCCTACATAAAAATTGCGAAGAAGAACAGAAGTAGATTGCTTCCTAGTAGATCTATTTTGCGCATTGCAAATTCTGTACCAAGCATCTTCTAGATTTTCTCCCTCCCTTTGTTTAAAATTAAGAACTTCATTCTCGGGAGACAAAGTAGCGGATAAAGGACTAGCCATAACGACGAAGCAAGCGGAAAAGAGGAGAACGGAAAAAGAGGGCGAAAGAAGAGAGGGCGAATAAAACAGCAAGGGTGAAATGGGGGAGAGGAAAATGAGAGGCAAATGGAAAATAATGTAATGCGAAGGATAAGAGTTGTGATGGGTACTTGGTATGTCTTGACTTGGCGTAGATCTCCCCAGCAATGTCGCTAGAAATCATTCTTGCTACCTCTTCAGCACTGCGTTGGTTTTCCCTTGAAGAGGAAAGGGTGGCGCAGTAAAGCAGCGTAAGTATTTCCCTCAGCTTTTGAGAACCAAGGTATCAATCCAGTAGGAGACCACGCGCGAGTCACCTCGTACCTACACAAACAAATAAGAACCTCACAACCAACGGGATAAAGGGGTTGTCAATCCTTACTCGGCCACTTGTAAGAGTGAGATCTGATAGAGATGATAATAATAAGATAAATATTTTTGGTATTTTTATGATAGAGATTGAAAGTAAAAGATAGCAAAATAAAATAGAGTGGAAACTTCTATCATGGAAAATAGACCCGGGGGCCATAGGTTTCACTAGTGGCTTCTCTCAAGATAGCATAAGTATTATGGTGGGTGAACAATTACTGTCGAGCATTTAATAGAAAAGCGAATAATTATGAGAATATCTAGGCATGATCATGTATATAGGCATCATGTCCGTGACAAGTAGACCGAAATGATTCTGCATCTACTACTATTACTCCACACATCGACCGCTATCCAACATGCATCTAGAGTATGAAGTTCATAAGAACAGAGTAACGCCTTAAGAAAGATGACATGATGTAGAGGCATAAACTCATTCAATATGATGTAAACCCCATCTTTTTATCCTCAATGGCAACAATACAATACACGTCGTTTCCCTTTCAGTCACTAGGATCAAGCACCGCAAGATTGAACCCAAAGCTAAGCACTTCTCCCATTGCAAGAAAGATCAATCTAGTAGTCCAAACCAAACTGATAATTCAAACATACTTGCAAACATAAACCAATCAAGCATAAAAGAGTTCAGAGAAGATTCAAATATTGTTCATAGATAAACTTGATCACAAACCCACAATTCATCGGATCTCGACAAACACACCGCAAAAAGAAGAATTACATCGAATAGATCTCCAAGAGAATCGAGGAAAACTTTGTATTGAGATCCAAAGAGAGAGAAGAAGCCATCTAGCTACTAGCTATGGACCCGAATGTCTAAAGTAAACTACTCACACATCATCGGAGGGGCCATGGAGTTGATGTAGAGGCCCTCTGTGATCAATGCCCCCTCCGGCAGAGATCCGGAAAAGGCCCCAATAGGGGATCTCTTGGGTACAGAAGGTTGCGGTGGTGGAAATAGGGTTTCATGTTTGCGGGGTACATGGATATATATAGGAGGAAGAAGTAGGTCCGTGGAGCAACAAGGGGCCCATGAGGGTGGAGGGCGCGCCCCCCTGCCTCGTGGCCTCCTTATTGATTGCTTGACGTCCACTCCAAGTCCTCTGGATCACGTTTGTTCCAAAAATCACGTTCCCGATGGTTTCATTCCGTTTGGACTCCGTTTGATATTCCTTTTCTACAAAACACTGAAATAGGCAAAAAACAGCAATTTGGTCTGGGCCTCCGGTTAATAGGTTAGTCCCAAAAATAATATGAAAGTGTAAAATATAGCCCGTTATCATCTAAAATAGATAATATAATAGCATGGAACAATCATAAATTATAGATACGTTGGAGACGTATCACTATGATACATGGCAATGCTTTTAGTGTTGAGCTAATTGGCACTACTAAAATAAAATAATACCTCTCTTTAAGCAAGGCTACTATGTTGCTAACTTTATCCATTTAGATAACAGGGATGCTTCTATTTGTTAGTGTATGTTTCATCAACTAGTGCCACTATTATAGTAATCTCACTTTTTCAATATGTGCCAACAGGGATGCTTGATTTCAGTTGAGCTGCACAAAATCTTTGGGTGGTTCATTGCCTGGACTGCTTCCTTCCTTTCCTGCCAGTCGCTTATCTCGGCTTTCAGTCAAAGGAAGCTCTAATTGATATGCTTCCCCACACATGTTGGTACCGGTCTCCATACTGATTATTGTGCTTGTCATATCTAATGGTAATTTTGTATTGTGGTACTATTGGCCGGTTTCATAAAGGAGTAACTTCTGAGCCGAAACTCTCAGGCAAATCATTACATTGGCCATTCTCAGTAGATCTGCACAAAAAGATTAGCTGGACAAATACTTATGCTACTGCTATGTACTCGCAAGTTCACTCAGACAAGCATCGATGTTGACAAGAAGAAGTGCTAGAGTGAACGCCAACAATATTGCTTGGCGCATAGCCCTGAAAAATGCAGTCCAGTCTTTGGTCCCAACTTGCGCTTTTTGGTTATCGACTCATATGCTGGTAGAGAACTGTATGCCATGGAGTCTAAAGATTCTAGACAAGTTGGTAGATGCATATATTCAATCTAATGCCCCTAGTAACAAGAAGCCATGCCACTGTTACAAGTCATCACAAGTTTAACCAATTGTTTTGTCCGTAACTGTTTGAGATTCTGAATGTTTCCTTTGTAGTTTTTTGTGCAAATATATATATATATATATAGACACACACACACACATTTCACCTCGTTGCTATTGCGACCTTTTTGTGCACTACACAAAAATCACTTCTTTTTAACTAGAATGTCACACCAGAACCATTAATTGGTTGATTTTAGTGGAACTGCACAAACGGAGATCTGTGCTCCAATCTTCATCCTCCATATTGGTACCCTGACCTTCCCTTATGTAAAAATGCTATTTAATGCATGTGTTCACCTCTATTTTGCAACTGCCATGAGAAAATAATGCCATTGTTTACTTGTAGACTTGTACTCCCTCACTAACAAAATCAAATCTGACATTGAAGGACAATCATGTACTTGGTTTCACCAGTTGGCGAGGACAAAGAGAAACAAAGCAAGAAGAGGAAGACAAAGACGAAGAAGAAGAAGGAAATGAAGAAGGATCACACGCTAGTACCGTCCTTTTTAATCCTGACATCTTGATAGTGGTATTGTATTGCTGTGTTGCTACTAGTATTAATTTACTTGAAGAAATGCACTTCTAGTACGTAGCAGAGCAGTACTTGGCTTGACAACACATCATACAAATTAACTGGATTCTGGATGCATGTGTGACCCAGACCTACACGATCAATAGTGCCAAGGTGATCTTCCTGAAGCCGAGGCATCAGTCGAGGCCATTCGAGGGTGATACGTCTCCAACGTATCTATAATTTTTCATTGTTCCATGCTATTATATTATCAATCTTGGATGTTTTATAATCATTGCATAGTCATTTTATATCATTTTTGGTACTAACCTATTAACATAGTGCCAAGTGCAAGTTGTTGTTTTTTGCATGTTTTTTACATCGCAGAAAATCAATACCAAATGGAGTCCAAATGCAACGAAACTTTACAGAGATTTTTTATGTACTAGAAGACACCTAATGGGCCAAGGCTATGCCTAGGGGGTGTTCCGAGGAGAGCACAACCCACGCGGGCGCGCCAGGAGGCCCAGGCGCGCACTAGTGGGTTGTGCCCACCTCGGGTGCCCCCCACTGCCTCTTTGCTCTATAAATATCCCAATATTCCAAAACCCCTAGGGGAGTCGATGAAAATCAATTCCAGCCACCGCAGAGTCCAGAACCACCAGTTCTAATCTAGACAGCATCACGGAGGGGTTCACCACTTCCATTGGTGCATCTCCGATGATGCGTGAGTAGTTATTTGTAGACCTTCGGGTCCGTAGTTAGTAGATAGATGGCTTCCTCTCTCTCCTTTGATTCTCAATACAATGGTCTCTTGGAGATCCATATGATGTAACTCTTTTTGCGGTGTGTTTGTTGGGATCAGATGAACTTTGAGTTTATGATCAGATCTATCTCTTTTTATCCATGAAAGTTATTTGAGTTTATTTGATCTCTTATTTGCATGATTGCTTATAGCCTCGTATTTCTTCTCCGATATTAGGGTTTTGTTTGGCCAATTTGATCTATTGATCTTGCAATCGGAAGAGGTGCTTTGTAGTGGGTTCGATCTTACGGTGCTTGATCCCAGTGACAGAAGGGGAACCGACACGTATGTATCGTTGCTACTAAGGATGAAACGACGGGGTCTATCTCTACATAGATAGATCTTGTCAACATCATCTCATCGTTCTTATTGCATTACTCCGTTTCACCATGAACATAATACACTAGATGCACGCTGGATAGCGGTCGATGTGTGGAGTAATAGTTGTCGATGCAGGCAGGAGTCGGTCTACTAATCTTGGACATGATGCCTATATAATGATCATTGCATGGATATCGTCATGAGTATTTGAAGTTCTATCAATTGCCGAACAGTAATTTGTTTACCCATGGTTTGCTATTTTTCCCGAGAGAAGCCACTAGTGAAACCTACGGCCCCCAGGTCTCTTTCTCATATTATTTGCCTTCTTGAGCTATTTTATTTGCCTTTTATTTTCAGATCTACTAAACCAAAATATAAAAATACCTTGCTTCAATTTATTCTATTTGGATTTCGATCTATCAATATGTACAACTCTCTCACGTCCGTTTGCCAATTTCTGGCGCCGCTACGCGAAAGGAATTGACAACCCCTTTTACACGTCGGGTTGCGAGTAGTTGTTATTTGTGTGCGGGTGTTGTTTACATTGTGTTGCTTGGTTCTCCTACTGGTTCAATAACCTTGGTTTCACATCTGAGGGAAATACCTACTGCCGCTATGCTGCATCATCCCTTCCTCTTTGGGGAAATACCGACGTAGTTTCAAGCGACATCAGAGGGCTCCGACAAGGTCTGTCTCACATGTGAGACGATCCTCTAGGAGCCCTTCCACTTCTGATGCGTCTCCTGCAAAGGTCATTAATCAGTTAGAAGTACTTAAGCAGCAATAATTAATTGCTGCCTAATTGTTTTGTTGGAACTAAACAAATCTTTACTAGCACCTTATGTTGATCATGTACGTGTGTGTGTGTCTATGCAGGTGGACCATGTGGTGGAGCCGGGAGGGGATCTTGGTAGTGTGATGAGATAGTGATGCTATTTTGTAGCATGTCAACTTATTGCCATTGGTTCAATGAGCCAATGTTTTGCTAATTTATTGTCACCATGATTTGATGCTATTGTGAAAGTAATACACTATTGTCTTGCTATCCTTCCTCACTAAGCTAATGAAGGTTTCACCTTGTTCCTACTTGTGCAAACAGGGATAATGTTGTGTCAATTAACTTTGCTGGAAGTTCTTGATAATCTCTCGATATAATCTCACCACTGGTAAACAAGAATGATGTCAACCGTACATTGGAAATGCACAAAACTATATACTATTGAATGATTCCAGTCAGTGCTTTATCTTCTCTTCTGGGACTAGTTGAATAAGCTTCCTTGCTCAGGTTGGTACTGGACTAAGGCCTTCATCCATATGAGCTTTTTGTCATCTCTATTTGTATCGTGCTACTGTCCTTTATCTTTGCACGTTAAATCTTTGCAAACTATGATACCTGGCGGTGCTTTGAGTGTGAGCTAATTGGCACTACTAAAATAAAATAATACCTCTCTTTAAGCAAGGCTACTATGTTTCTAACTTTACCCATTAAGATAACGGGCATGCTTCTATTTGAAGGAAATATGCCCTAGACGCAATAATAAAATTGTTATTTATATTTCCTTGTATCATTATAAATGTTTATTATTCATGCTAGAATTGTATTAACTTGAAACTTGATACATGTGTGGATACATAGACAAAACATAGTGTCCCTAGTAAGCCTCTAGTAGACTAGCTCGTTGATGAAAGTTGGTTAAGTTTCCTAACCATAGACATGTGTTGTCATTTGATGAACGGGATCACATCATTAGGAGAATGATGTGATGGACAAGACCCATCTGTTAGCTTAGCATAATGATCGTTAAGTTTTATTGCTATTGTTTTCTTCATGTCAAATACATATTCCTTCGACTATGAGATTATGCAACTCCCGAATACCGGAGGAATACCTTATGTGCTATCAAAAGTCACAATGTAACTAGGTGATTATAAGGATGCTCTACAGGTATCTCCGAAGGTGTTTGTTGGGTTGGCTGTCAGGACCCTGATCCTAAGTCACACCGATCTAGCATGTAGCACATCATATCACTTTGCAGCCTCACGCATGGTATTCCCACGGGAGCCAGCTTACCTGGCCCCGGACCATTTTCATCTTTTGGCTCACGTATATGATAGTGTCGCCAGCATCCATATGAAAGAGAATCCGGGCCTACATGACTAGTCGTAAACCCAAAGTGGCACTAACTTACAGGGACAGGCATACATGACCCAGCAACGAACGTGTCGGTCATCAGCGAGTGAATCCAGGTTGTAGCAGCTGGGCTAACAGGACTCCGGTAGACACCGTGTGACATTTCCCCGAAGGGACAGACACAGGAATGAAGAAGGACACATGCCAGCCAGCTTAAGTGTTCCGGAGGAGTAGCAAGCTACCATGGATCAGTGGAAGCACTAGGAGACATTTCCCGGTAAGATAGGCTACCAAGGATAAACAACTAGGTTGTCGGATCCCACACATATCAAGCATTTTGAATCATACACACAATATGCTCGATATGTGCAAATACAACATGGCATCACAACAAAATTCTACAACTCGAAGTATTTATTCATTAGGCTCCAAAGAGCCAAGTATTACAAACATGGGTCTCATGACCCAACATACAGAGCATACAAGCAACAAACACATGCAGAAGCTTAACGTGTCTGAGTACAGACAACTACAAAAGAAAAGGCTGAGAAGCCTGACTATCTACAAGACCCTGCCGAGGGCACAAGATCATAACTGAGGTAACAAGCTAAACGTCGAAGTCCACACAGAACTACTAGTGAGACTGAAGTCTCTCTGCAAAAACATAAATTAAGCAAACGTGAATACAAATATACCTAGCAAGACTTACATTAGAACTAGCTACATATACATCAGTATCAATAAAAGGGGTGGTGGAGTTTGACTGCAGCAAGCCAGCTTTGACTCAGTGGCTATCCTGAACTCTTTTGAGGTGGCGCACACGAGTCCACATATTCACCAAATCAATACACCACTATGGATCCGCTCCTGTCTTCCTACGAAAACGCCATCCATAGCACTCATGCTTATCTTGCACATTTTAGGGTATCCACTTCAAGTTATCAATGAACAGTATCGGCAACCCAAAGGTCCTTTACCGTGGACGCGGCTATTTGAATAGATCATTTGTAACCCTGCTGGGGTGTACTTCTTCATACACGCTCTCGCCAGTTACCGCCATGTACACGTCATGTATCTCGGCAACCTTCAAGCGGAAGCCTAGCGAGGGCGTCGGCCATGACCTGATTAACCACGCAAGTCTCTAGTCCAGTTTTATCGCCTATTCGGGTTCCATCCGCAAGGAGATCCGGCCGGGGTGTCGCTCACGGCCCGAAACGATGTGTACAGGGTTCCCAAAGCCCACCAAACGGGCGATGCTTGGTATACCCGGCCATGGTGCTTAGTCTGTCCCAAGCCCACCTGTACTGGGTGCCACTTGGTAGACTACTAACACTACCTACAAACACCAAAAACTAGTTGCAAATCCTGGACAGAGATCAAGTTGATTAATAAGCCGAGAGGGGTCAAGTTACCGGAACCGAATATGTGGTAGTAGTTGTTTATGGATCACAAACACAGAACTCAGTTCCTGAGGACGGTTTCAATGAGACAACCCACCATGTACTCCTAGATGGCCTCTCACTGCTACCTTTACCAAATCGTGTTCACACACTTAGCTCTCAGCGGTAGGACATGTTCACAACTTTCCAATTCATCCCCGATGAATCAGACCTCACACAACTCTAAGCAATAGCAGGCATGACAAACAATTATGAATGAGTAGGCACATCAGGGCTCAAACAATTCCTACTCATGCTAGTGGGTTTCATCTATTTACTGTGGCAATGACAGGTCATGCAGAGCAAAGGGGTTCAACAACCGCAGCATGTAACAGCTGAATCATTGTTGTCTTAATGTTGTAAAAGAGAGCAGAAGTGAGAGAGTGGGATTGTATCGGGATGGATAAGGGGGTTTTGCTTGCCTGACACTTTTGAAGATAGCATTGAGTCTTCATCAGTGTCAACGATCTCATCACCGGAACATACGTCTACCGAGGGGGGAACAAATACCGGCAACAGAGAGGAAACACAATCAATGCAATGCAACAATATGATGCATGATTATGACATGGCAGAATGATGTGATTTGAGTTAATGCAACTAGCAACCAGATTAAATGAAGTTGGTTTGAACCAAGGGTTCAAATTCAAACTCCATATGTGTTTATTTAAATGTCAAACATTTGATTTATCCTAGAGAGTAGCCATAAGTTCTTCTAACATGAATGAAAATGGTACAGATGGATAAATTGGATTTTTCTGATCGTTTTTCATATATAACTTATTTCATTATGAGCTACGGTTGATTTTCTATGATTTTTAGAAGTTTTAACTATTTTGTGGAATTTCCTGAATTAAATTAAACCCAGAAAATCACTTATTGCATCAGCACCGCGTCATGCCTGCGTCAACAGGTTAACTACGCTGATTGGGGTCAAACCTGATGCGTGCGGTCCACACGTCAGTGTCATAGGTTAAGCACGGGTTATCTCTAATCTAACTTAAAGATTAGGGTGTCGGGGCCCATTGTCAGTGTCACTAGGTGGGGGGATTAGTACTAATTAGGTTCCTGACCGGTGGGGTCCGCCTATCAGGCCGGCGAGTTCGTCGCCGGTAACCACGGGACACGGCTGTGTCCGCGTTACGGGCAACGGGGGCGGCTGAGAGCACCGGGGCGCAGCCCGTGCTCTCCCGCATCCAAGGAAGCAGGTGGGAGGTGGCGGGGACGGCGGAGCTCACCAGAGCGGAGCTCGCGGCGGCGGCCGGAGCTCGGCTCGAGCGGGCGCATGGCTTCAGGGCACGGGGAGACCGGATGAGATGTGCAACGCCCCCCGGGGACCTCCAGGAGCTCCATGGGTCGCTGGTTGGAGCGTAGCGGCACGACAACTCCATACCCGGCGTCCACGGCGGACGGCGGCACTTAGTACAGTGCCTGGAACAGCTACGACATGGAAGAAGCAGCGAGGGGGGAGGAGAAAATGGCGGAGCTCACAACGGTGTCGTGGGGGTGCTCGGCCGCTCGGGGGAGGTGCTGACGGCGACGTACGGGCGGCGGCGATCTTGAGCACCCGACGATGAAGATGTCGGCTCCATAGGGCTTCCGGCGTCTCGTGGCTTGAAGGAGAGGATGAGGAAGACGCAGTCAAGCTCTTGGACTCATCGAAGATGCGATACCGTGGCGCTGGGTGCGGCAATGGCGAGCGGCGATGACGTTGCTCTCGGGTGTGCGCGCGAGAGAGGGTTAGAGGAGAGGGCGAGAGTAGAGAGTAATGGGGAGAGGCAGAGAGGGGTCCAGGGCGGCAACGAGGGAAGGATCGGGGCTCCTAGGTGGAAACAGGAGGTGCCCGAAGCCGCACGCATGCGCGCCACGCCTCTCCTCTGCCTACTGGTTGAAGGAAGAAGACAGGCGTGCCCCTGTGGGCTAGGCCAACAGTGCTGGGCCTGGTGGGCTGTGCTAGGTGAGCACTCTCTCTCTCTGTCTTTCCTATTTCTTTTTGTTTTCTATTTTTTGTAGTATATTTTGATTTAATTCAAAGACAAAACCACTTTCATAAATCCCGAAATTATTTGTTGGTACAAACTATATTATTATAGAGCTCCACCTCAAGTTTTAGAATTTTTAGAGCAATAAATATATTTATAGGATTTACTTGCTCCAACTCAAATAGGTATTCTGTTAATTCAAATACCAAAAATGTCCTGGAAAAATATGCACCATCTCCGGATATGGTTTTAACCTTTTTTCATAAATCATGAACATTTTTGCAGACCAATTTGGGTTAATTGAAAATATTTTTAAGTTGAACCTATTTGCATTGTTTTGGTGCTAGGGGTTTGATCATCCCCATTTCAACTTTTAAATAAATTTAGACATGATGCCAGGATGCTTGTGCAACTATTTACATGCAATTCTAGGACTGTGACAACTCACCCCCACTAAACAAGAATCTTGTCCCGAGATTCAAGACGTGAGGTAAGAAGACAGAGGGGACACAAAGCTAACACAATCTTCTCGATCGAATTGCCCTTCATAGGAATGTTGATTCCTTGCTTCATGTTGATCTTGATATCTTTGCTCTCGAGATCTTCATTCAACTCAATGATGACGAAAAGATATTTTATAGGAAACAATCTCTCTAAGGTTGAGCACTCAAGATCAACTCATGGAATGAGACGTGGAAACATCTCTTGAGTTGGGACACAAAACATACATCAAGATGGATGGATAGTAACAGATGATGAAGTTCTATTTGGCAGGCAACTATTCCATGCTTAAATAGATGGTAGATGCATTTCAACGTAGCGAGGACTGAGTTTCCATGATTCCATAACGAGCACTTTAGGGGAGGTGACTCGTAGAATTGTTCCCTTAAGTGGCAAAAAGAACTACTTCTGATACAGAGATCATTGAAACTCTCTATACCAGCCTAAGGAAAATCACAATTGATCGTTTGGTGGAGTTCAAAGGAACGACATACCCGGACTAGAATGGATGATGTGAACTACCTTGTTGAAGAGAACACAATGGATGATTTTTGCTTATCATCGGAAATGGATGGGTCCCATGGTAGGACCACTTCTGAAGACGATCCTGAATAGCAATTACTTAGAGGGGTAGCCCATGGGAAATTGGCACAATGGCATTGCAAGCTGGGAACAAAATGCAAATGTTGGGAATGTTCCAACCATCATATCTGCCTGAGATTCCAATCTAGTTGGTAACATGATGTTTCATACAGCATGTCTGAAAAGGAAAGGTTGCAACACAAATCGACGAGATGATGTTGCGAGATTCTCGGGAAATGGACTATGATAGTAAGCTCCGAAACATGAGCGGGTTCTGCTACACATATGTGAACACACTGTCCCAGACAAGCATGACCACGTAGTAATATTACAACAAAATACTACCAAATTCTGGTTAGGATCCATCATCAAGGATTTCGACATCTTTACGCAAGTCCATGGATAGATCCCAAGCATAGACTTCTCTTCGTTGAACAAATCAATCAGTGGCTTCGTGTGCTTGGAACACATATAGAATGGAGGTAGATAATCTCTCAAACCATAGTATACTTCGCACCTGCATGACTCACTTCGGATGATTCCAGAGGAGGCAAAAACAAGCTTTGTCGAATTCACAGTGGCAACTTGCATCAAATGCAAACGAACTAGAGGAATTTACTTCTTTGATCCGAACATATGCTTCATGAGCTAGCATGAAGAAATGCCTTCAAAAGTTTCCAACACTAGCTTAATATTCAACAAGATCAGGGATAGAATAAGGATGTTGTCGATGGGCTCAACAACAATTTATGCAGGTTTCCATACAAATGGAGTTCCATAACTATGTGAACAAGATGATAGCATTGGTCAGACCAAGAGATATAACGGGGTATGCTTGAGGAAACAACCATGAGTAAGACAACATTACGAACATCGTTGGTTCTGAATTGATTTGATTATAGCCCACACTCAAATCAAAGTTTTGACAAGACAATAGATCCAACAACTAGTCACGAGGACCAATCGATGAAGATATCACCTTTCTACAACACACACACACACACAAAGATATCACTTAGTGATGAACTAAGTCGGACAAGCTTTTATCTTCCAACTCTCCAAGTTATTGTTTAGCTTAACCAACTAGTTCAGGGTATCCAACACAGAGTCTTGGAGAATGGGTGGTTTACAAGAAACCAACTTGATCACGAGCTCAACATAACAGTCAGAGCCAACCTGGTGATACTTCCAAGAAGATATTCGAAAAATCACAAACCACCAATATGATACTAAGCTCGAGAACAATCTTTCTTTTTAGGGCAAGACGATGTCATCAAAAAGAGCAAGGGATTGATACAATCCTAACTCGTTGACTGAAGAGTGCACCAGGGAAAATGGACTAGGTAACACGATCAATCTCAGGATGATGATTGAATAACCAACACGCTAAGAATGAGATTGTTGTCCATTAACTACCATGCAACGGGGTTGCTAGGAGTATTGACTTCACACATCATAGTTCACTTGTCGTCATTCCGGTTGCAACAACACGGGGACCGAGGAATGAATAATGATGGCGAGAATTATCACTGTATCAAGAGTTCATAGGATAGTGTGCAATTCCCATGATATTCTTGATATAAAGATGGTAATACTCCAAGGTAGAACAGAACAAAAAGTGGATTCACATTTTGATTTGTGGTATACAACTACTTTGACCCAATCCTAGATATGGATGAGGTACTGGAGTTTTTTTCTCCTAGACATTCTGGAATAGAATGACTTGACGGACCACAAGAATAATAGGCATCGATGAACAAAAATGCAGATATACCCTCGACTATCAATTGATAGATAGAGGTCAGAATACAACTAAAGAGAGAGAACTCAAAGGAACATATGGTTTTCTGAGTTGCGGTTGCATAGATTAGTATGTCAAACAATTTCAACATATTTCTTCCAGATAATCCATGCAGAAAGGTAGGACTGGCAGATTCACAATGTAGAATGGAGAACTCATCAAGAGCACTCTGGTTGTGATCTTTTGGTTCAAACGAATTTCTGCCACACTAATCCATGGTATTTGGAAGAATGATATACCACGGACCTTCAAAACTATCACAAGGTTACTAATATCCTAAAGGAACGAGCAACACTATCAACACGAGGTATGTAGAGTGAATCTTGGGCTTAAGAACCTAGAAATAGAAGGCCTACTAACTAAATGGCATCACGAGATGCTTTCGATAATGACGGCCAGAATCATCACACTGGGAACACAAAACATGGCCATATTACTGGGTGGTTCTCTAAGACACCTAGGGTCATAATAATAGCTCCAACATATATACCGAGGCAACAGAGTACCTCAACTCAGCAATTAGTGTGGTTAATCTGGCCCAAAGGAACACCGGGAACCAGAAGAAGGGATTTGCAAATGCATCAGACTAATTAGAAACCTGGGATGACTCGGACATCATAACGGCTATAAATGCTAAAAGATTTGGAAACATCATGCAAAATGGTGGCATATCCACTCAACATCACAATATCAAGTTTCTGAGGCCGGCTATGAACATATGAAAGTAGTAGAAACTGAGCTGAGACTTGAATCCATCAATCCTGTAAGTCTATGGATTAGTAACACATGATCATGATAGAAAGGATAGAAGGCCTAGTTCTTTAACCCCGTATGAAAGATAAGATGACTCGGATCAGAAGGGCATAAGGTAAAGGAGTAAAAAGAGCCGTACGTTCCCTTCCACAATCAATTCCCTTACAGAGCTAAAGAATTTCTAGACTCAACTTCGACCAGTTTGGCTTGGTAATCCTACAAGCAGTCAAGCTCTGATACCAAAACTGTCAGGACCCCAATCCTAAGTCACACCGATCTAGCATGTAGCACATCATATCACTTTGCAGCCTCATGCATGGTATTCCCACGGGTGCCACCTTACCTGGCCCCGGACTGTTTGCGCCTTTTGGCTCACATATATGATAGTGTCGCTAGCATCCATATGATAGAGAACTCGGGCCGACATGAGTAGTTGTAAACCCAAAGTGGCATTAACTTACAGGGACAGGCATACATGACCCAGCAACGAATGTGTGGGTCATCAGCGAGTGAATCCGAGCTATAGCAGCCGGGCAAACAGGACTCCGGTAGATACCGCATGACATTTCCCTGAAGGGATAGACATAGGAACGAAGAAGGACACATGCCGGCCAACCTAAGTGTTCCGGAGCAGTAGCAAGCTACCATGGCTTAGTGGAAGCACTAGGAGACATTTCCCGGTAAGAGAGGCTACCAAGGATAAACAACTAGGTTATCGGATCCCACACATACCAAGCATTTCAAATCATACACACAATATCCTCGATATGGGAAAATACAGCATGGCATCACAACAAAACTCTACAATTCAAAGTATTTATTCATTAGGACCCGAAGAGCCAAGTATTACAAACATGGGTCTCATGACCCAACATACAGAGCATACAAGCAACAAGCACATGCGGAAGCTTAACTTGTCTGAGTACAGACAAATACAAAAGAAAAGGCTGAGAAGCCTGACTATCTATAAGACCCTAACGAGGGCACAAGATCATAGCTGAGGTCACAAGCTAAACGTCGAAGTCCACGCAAAACTACTAGTGAGACTGAAGTCTCTCTGCAAAAACATAAATTAAGCAAACGTGAGTACAAATGTACCCAGCAAGACTTACATCAGAACTAGCTACATATGCATTAGTATCAATAAAGGGGTGGTGGAGTTTGACTGCATCAAGCCAGCTTTGACTCGGTGGCTATCCTGAACTACGACTACAAGTAACTCTTTTGAGGTGGCGCACACGAGTCCACATATTCACCAAATCAATACACAAGTATGGATCCGCTCCCGTCTCCCTACGAGAACGCCATCCATAGCACTCATGCTTATCTTGCACATTTGAGAGTATCGACTTCAAGTTATCTATGAACAGTATCGGCAACCCAGAGGTCCTTTACCGCGGACACGACTATTCGAATAGATCATTTATAACCCTGCAGGGGTGTACTTCTTCACACACGCTCTCGCCACTTACCGCCGTGTACACGTCAAGTATCTCGGCAACCTTCAAGAAGAAGCCTCGCGAGGGTGTCGGCCATGACCTGACTAACCACACAAGTCTCTTGTCCAGGTTTATCACCTATTCGTGTTCCATCCGCAAGGAGATCCGGCTAGGGTGGCGCTCACCGCCCCAAACGATGTGTACAGGGTTCCCAAGCCCACCAAACGGGCGATGCTTGGTGTACCCGGCCACGGTGCCTAGTCTGTCCCAAGCTCACCTGTATCGGGTGCCACTTGGTAGACTACTAACACTACCTACAAACACCAGAAACTAGTTGCAACTCCTGGACAGAGATCGAGTTGATTAATAAGCCGAGAGGGGTCGGTTACCGGAACCCAACGTGTGGTAGTAGCTGTTCATGGATCACAAACACAGAACTCAGTTCCTGAGGATGGTTTGAATGAGGCAACCCACCATGTACTCCTACATGGCCTCTCACCGCTACCTTTACCAAATCGTGTTCACACACTTAGCTCTCAGCAGTAGGACATGTTCACCACTTTCCAATTCATCCCCGATGAATCAGACCTGACACAACTCTAAGCAATAGCAGGCATGAAAAACAATTATGAATGAGTAGGCACATCAGGGCTCAAGCAACTCCTATTCATGCTAGTGGGTTTCATCTATTTACTGTGGCAATGACAGGTCATGCAGAGGAAAGGGGTTCAACAACCGGAACATGTAACAGCTAAATCATTGTTGTCTTAATGCAGTAAAAGAGAGAAGAAGTGAGAGAGTGGGATTGTATTGGAATGGGCAAGGGGGTTTTGCTTGCCTGGCACTTTTGAAGATAGCAGTGAGTCTTCATCAGTGTCAACGATCTCATCGGCCGAACATACGTCTACCAAGGGGGGGGACAAATATCGGCAATAGAGAGGAAACACAATCAATGCAATGCAACAATATGATGCATGAATATGACATGGAAAAATGTTGTGATTTGAGCTAATGCAACTAGCAACCAAATTAAATAAAGTTGGTTTGAACCAAGTGTTCAAATTCAAACTCCATATGTGTTTATTTAAATATCAAACATTTGATTTGTACAAGATAGTAGCCATAAGTTGTTCTAACATGAATGAAATGGTACAGATGGATAGATTGGATTTTTCTGATCATTTTTCATATATAACTTATTTCATTCTGAGCTACGGTTGATTTTCTATGATTTTTAGAAGTTTTAACTATTTTCTGGAATTTCCTGAATTGAATTGAACACAGAAAATCACTTATTGCGTCAGCACCGCATCATGGTTGCGCCAGCAGTTCAACTGCGCTGACTGGGGTCAAACCTGACACATGGGGTCCACACGTCAGTGTCACTGGTTAAATAGGGGTTATCTCTAATCTAACTTAAAAATTAGGGCACCGGGGCCCACTGTCAGTGTCACTAGGTGGGGGGATTAGTACTAATTAGGTTCCTGACCTGCGAGGTCCACATATCAGGCCAGCGAGGTCATCGCCGGCGATCACGGGATAGGGTGGTGTCCGCGTTACGGGTAACGGGGGCGGCGGCTGAGAGCATCGGGGCGTAGCCTGTGCTCTCCTGTATCTAGGGAAGCAGGTGGGAGGCGGCAGGGATGGCGGAGCTTGCTGGAGCGGAGCTCGCGGCGGCCGCCGGAGCTCGGCTTGAGCGGGCGCATGGCTGCAGGGCACGGGGAGGCCGGGTGAGATGTGCCACGGCCCCCTGGGACCTCCAGCAGCTCGATGGGCTCGTTGGTTTGAGCGCAGCGGCACGACAGCGCCATACCCGGTGTCCATGACGGACGGCGGTGCTCGGTACGGTGCCTGGCATGGCTACGGCATGGAAGAAGCAACGAGGGGGGAGGAGAAAACGACGGAGCTCACAGCGGTGTCGTGGCGGTGCTCAGCCGCTCGGGGGAGGTGCTGACAGCGACATACAGGCGGCAACGATCTCGGGCGGCCGACGACGAAGATGACAGCGATGACGAATCCACGGGGCTTCCGGCTTCTCGTGGCTTGAAGGAGAGGATGAGGAAGACACAGTGAAGCTCTTGGACTCGTCGGAGAGGCGAGGCCGTGGCGGTGGGCGCGACAACGGCGAGCGGCGGCGACGTTGCTCTCGGATGTGCACGAGAGAGAGGGTTAGAGGAGAGGGCGAGAGTAGAGAGTAATGGGGAGAGGCAGAGAGGGGTCTAGGGCGGCAACGAGGGAAGGATCCGGGCCCCTAGGTGGAAGCAGGAGGTGGCCGAAGCCGCACGAGCGCGCGCCAGGCCTCTCCTCTGCCTACTGGCTGAAGGAAGAAGACGGGGGTGCCCTTGTGGGCTGGGCCAACAGTGCTGGGCTTTGTGGGCTGTGCCAGGTGTGCACTCTCTCTCTGTCTTTCCTATTTCTTTTTGTTTTCTATTTTTTGCAGTATGTTTTGATTTAGTTCAAAGACCAAACCAATTTCATAAATCCTGAAATTATTTGTGGGTGCAAACTATATTATTTCAAAGCCCCACCTCAAGTTTCAGAATTTTAAGAGCAATAAATATATATATTTGATTTACTTGCTCCAACTCAAATAGGTATTGTGTTAATTCGAATACCAAAAATGTCCTAAAAAAATATGCATCATCTCTGGATATGGTTTTAACCTTTTTCCATAAATCATGAACATTTTTGCAGACCAATTTGGGTTAATTGAAAATATTTTTAAGTTGAACCTATTTGCATTTTTTGGTGCTAGGGGTTTGATCATCCCCATTTCAACTTTTAAATAAATTTAGACATGATGCCAGGATGCTTGTGCAACTATTCACAAGCAATTCTAGGGATGTGACATTGGCATAGATCGAGATTAGGATTAGTCACTCTGAGTATCGGAGAGGTATCTCTGGGCCCTCTCGGTAATGCACATCATGATAAGCCTTGCAAGTAATGTGACTAATGAGTTAGTTGTGGGATGATGCATTACTGAACGAGTAAAGAGACTGGCCGGTAATGAGATTGAACAGGTATGAAGATACCGACGATCGAATATCGGGCAAGTAACATACCGATGACAAAGGGAATAACGTATGTTGTCACTACGGTACGACTGATAAAGTTCTTCGTAGAATATGTGGGAACTAATATGAGAATCCATGTTCCGCTATTGGTTATTGACCGCACAGGTGTCTCGGTCATGTCTACATAGTTCTCGAACCTGTAGGGTCCGCACGCTTAACATTTGATGACGATTTTGTAATATATGAGTTATGTGATTTGTTGACTAAATGTTGTTCGGAGTCCCGGATGAGATCACGGACATGACGAGGAGTCTCTAAATGGTCGACAGGTAAAGATTCATATATTGAAAGGTTGCATTTGGACATCGGAATGGTTCCGAGTGGTTCGGGCATTTTTCCAGAGTATTGGGAGGTTACCGGAACCCCCCGGGGAAGTTAATGGGCCTTAGTGGGCATTAGTGGAGAGAGGGAAGAACGGCCCTGAGGTGGTGCGCGCCTCCCCCTGCCCAAACCTAATTGGACAAGGGGTGGGGGCATGGCCCCCTCCTTCCTTCTCCTTCTCCCCTCCTTCATTTCTCTCCGGTGGAAGAAAGGAAAGGGGGGAATCCTACTTGGACTAGGAGTCCAGGTAGGACTCCCCCTGGCACGCCCAACCTGGCCGGCCTCCTCTCTCCCTCCCTCCTTTATATACGTGGACAGGGGGAACCCCAATAACACAATAGATAATCTCTTAGCCGCGTGCGGTGCCCCCCTCCATAGTTCAGCACCTCGGTCATATCGTCGTAGTGCTTAGGTGAAGCCCTGCGCCAGTAACTTAATCATCACCGTCGCCATGCCGTCGTGTTGACGAAACTCTCCCTCGTCCTCAATTAGATCAAGATCTCGATGGATGTATCATGCTGAACGTGTGCTGAACACGGAGGTGCCATACGTTCGGTGCTTGGATCGGATGGATCGTGTACATCAACCGCATTACTAAACGCTTTTGCTTTCAGTCTACGAGGGTACGTGGACACACTCTCCCCTCTCGTTTATCCCTCTACGAGTCTACGAGGGTACATGTTGTAATCTTCTTTTGCGGTGTGTTTGTTGAGACCGATGAATTGTGGGTATATGATCAAGTTTTCTATGAACAATATTTGAATCTTCTCTGAATTCTTTTATGTATGATTGGTTATCTTTGCAAGTCTCTTCGAATTATCAGTTTGGTTTGGCCTACTAGATTGATCTTTCTTGCGATGGGAGAAGTGCTTAGCTTTGGGTTCAATCTTGCGGTGTCCTTTCCCAGTGGCAGTAGGGGCAGCAAGGCACGTATTGTATTGTTGCCATCGAGGATAACAAGATGGGGTTTATTTCATATTGCATGAGTTTATCCCTCTACATCATGGCATCTTGCTTAAAGCGTTATTCTGTTCTCGTGAACTTAATACTCTAGATGCATGCTGGATAGCGGTCGATGTGTGAAGTAATAGTAGTAGATGCAGGCAGGAGTCGGTCTAATTTTCTCGGATGTGATGCTTATATACATGATCATACCTAGATTTTCTCATAACTATGCTCAATTCTGTCAATTTCTCAACAATAATTTTCTCATGACAACAATTGCTCAACAACAATTCTATCAGATCTCACTCTCGTAAGTGACCATGTAGGGATTGACAACACCTTATCGCGTTGGTTGCGAGGATTTATTTGTTCGTATAGGTACGAGGGACTCGTGCGTGACCTCCTACTGGATTGATACCTTGGTTCTCAAAAACTAAGGGAAATACTTACGCTACTCTGCTGCATCACCCTTTCCTGTTCAAGGGAAAACCAACGCAAGTGCTCAAGAGGTAGCAAGAAGGATTTTAGTCTTCACAACCCACAAGTATAGGGGATCGCAACAATTTTCGAGGGTAGAGTATTCAACCCAAATTTACTGATTCGACACAAGGGGAGCCAAAGAATATTCTCAAGTATTAGCAGCTGAGTTGTCAATTTAGCCACACCTGGATACTTAATATCTGCAGCAAAGTATTTAGTAGCAAAGTAATATGATAGTAGTGGTAACGATAGTAAAAGGTAACGGTAGCAAAAGTAGCGTTCGTGGTATTTTGTAGTGATGATAGCAATAGCAACGGAAAAGTAAATAAGCGGAGAATAATATAAGGAAAGCTCGTAGGAAATGGATTGGTGATAGAGAATTATGACGGATGTGGTTCATCATGTAACAGTCATAACCTGGGGTGACACCAAAATAGCTCCAATTCATTAATCTAATGTAGGCATGTATTCCGAATATAGTCATACGTGCTTAAGGAAAAGAGCTTGCATGACATCTTTTGTCCTACCCTCCCGTGGTTGCGGGGTCCTAGCGGAAACTAACGGATATTAAAGCCTCCTTTTAATAGAGTACTAGACCAAAGCATTAACACATGGTGAATACATGAATTCCTCAAACTATGGTCATCACCGGGAGTGGTCCCGATTATTGTCACTTCGGGGTTGCCGGATCATAACACATAGTAGGTGACTATAGACTTGCAAGATAGGATCAAGAACTCTCATCTATTTATGAAAACATAATAGGTTCAGATCTGAAATCATGGCACTCGGGCCCTAGTGACAAGCATTAAGCTAGCAAAGTCATAGCAACATCAATCTCAGAACATAGTGGATACTTGGGATCAAACCCTAACAAAACTAACTCGATTACATGATAAATCTCATCCAACCCATCACCGTCCAGCAAGCCTATGATGGAATTACTCACGCACGGCGGTGAGCATCATGAAATTGGTGATGGATGAAGGTTGATGATGACGATGGCGACGGATTCCCCTCTCCGAAGCCCCGAAAGGACTCCAGATTAGCCCTCTCGAGAGGTTTTAGGGCTTGGCGGCGGCTTCGCATAGTAAGACGTGATTAATCCTTCTTCTTTATTATTTTCTCCCCGAAAGAAAACATATAGAGTTGGAGTTGAGGTCAGAGGAGCTCCAGGGGGCCACGAGGTAGGGGGGCGCGCCCAGGGGGGCAGGCGTGCCCCCACCCTCATGGCTAGGGTGTAGGCCCCCTGGTCTTCATCTTTTTCAAGGATTTTTTATTATTTCCAAAACGAGGTTCCGTGAAGTTTCAGGTCATTCTGAGAACTTTTGTTTCTGCGCATAAATAACACCATGGCAATTCTGCTGAAAAGAGCATCAGTCCGGGTTAGTTCCATTCAAATCATGCAAGTTAGAGTCCAAAACAAGGGCAAAAGTGTTTGGAAAACTAGATACGACAGAGACGTATCAACTCCCCCATGCTTAAACCTTTGCTTGTCCTCAAACAATTCAGTTGACAAATATGTAAAGCCAGCATTCAAGTTTTCAGCAAAGATTATAAACTAACCATATTCACAATAACGCTTAGGTCTCATGTTTACTCATATCAATGGCATAATCAACTAGCGAGCAATAATAATAAATCTCGGATGATAACACTTTCTCAAAACAATCATAATATGATATAACAAGATGGTATCTCGCTAGCCCTTTCTGAGACTGCAAAACATAAATGCAGAGCACCTTTAAAGATCAAGGACTGACTAGACATTCTAATTCATGGTAAAAGAGATCCAGTCAAGTCATACTCAATGTAAACTAACAGTAATGAATGCAAATGACAGCGGTGCTCTCCAACTGGTGCTTTTTAATAAGAGGAGGATGACTCAACATAAAAGTAAATAGATAGGCCCTTCGTAGAAGGAAGCAGGGATTTATAGAGGTGCCAGAGCTTGGTTTTGAAATAGAGGTGAACAATATTTTGAGTGGTATACATTCATTGTCAACATAACAACCAAGAGATGGCGATATCTTCCATGCTACACACATTATAGGCGGTTCCCAAACAAGACAGTAAAGTTTTTACTCCCCCTCCACCAACAAGCATCAATCCATGGCTTGCTCGAAACAATGAGTGCCTCCAACTAACAAGAGTCCCAGGGGGAGTTTTGTTTGCAATTATTTTGATTTGATTTGCATAAAGCATGGGATTGGGCATCCCCGTGACCAGCCATTTTCTCGTGAGTGTGGAGCGGAGTCCACACCTCTTGAGAATAACCCGCCTAACATGGAAGATACAGACAACCCTAGTTGATACATGAGCTATTCGAGCATACAAAACAAGATATTTATTTGAAGGTTTAGAGTTTGGCACATACAAATTTACTTGGAACGGCAGGTAGATACCATGTATAGGTAGGTATGGTGGACTCATATGGAATAACTTTGGGGTTTATGGGATTGGATGCACAAGCAGTATTCCCGGTTAGTACAGGTGAAGGCTATAAAAACACTGGGAAGCGAGTAGCTAGAGAGCGACAACAGTCATGAACATGTATTAAAATTAATCAACACCGAATGCAAGCATGAGTAGGATATAATTCACCATGAACATAAATATTGTGAAGGCTATGTTGATTTTGTTTCAACTACATACGTGAACATGTGCCAAGTCAAGTCACTTAAATCATTCAGAGGAGGGTACCACCCTATCATACCACATCACAACCATTTTAATAGCATGTTGGCACGCAAGGTAAACCATTATAAGCTCCTAGCTAATCAAGCATGGCACAAGAAACTATGATCTCTAGTTGTCATTGCAAACATGTTTATTCATAATAGGCTGAATCAGGAATGATGAACTAATCATATTTACAAAAACAAGAGAGGTCGAGTTCATACCAGCTTTTCTCAGCTCAGTCAGTCCATCATATATCGTCATAATTGCCTTTCACTTGCACGACCGAATGATGTGGATAATAATAATAGTGCACGTGCATTGGACTAAGCTGGAATCTGCAAAGCATTCAATAAACAGGAGAAGACAAGGCAGTATGGGCTCTTTTGTCAGATTAACAATAATGCATATAAGAGCCACTTCCACAATTTAATTAGGGTCTTCTCCTATCGACCCGCAAAGAAAAGAAAAGAAATAAAACTATTTACACAGGAAAGTTCCCAACAAGCAAAAGAAGAACAAGAAATCTTTTTGGGTTTTCTTTTTAATTACTAGTACAAGCATGGAAATTAAAACTAGCTAAAAGCTAAAACTATTTTTTTGGTTTTTCTTAAGGTTTATTAAACACACAAGAAGAAAGCACAAAAAAGGAAATAAACTAGCATGGATGATACAATGAAAAAGTATGAGCACCGACATCTAGCAATGAGTGTGTGAACATGAATATAATGTCGGTGAGAAATACCTACTCCCCCAAGCTTAGGCTTTTGGCGTAAGCTGGTCTATGGCCATGGTTGGCCTGGAGGATATCCATAGTAATAGTTGGGGTCGTACTGCGAAGAAGAAGACTCTGATTGCCACTAGTTAGCAATCATCTCCGGATCCCACTGGTAATTAGACTGTCGTGGAGGATCAACTTGTGGTTCCGACTCTGGCTCTGTGGCTGATGTAGGGTTCCGCTAGGCGTGAATAGCCTCTATTGGAACAAGGTACTTGCCTGCAGATAAATCAAACAAGGAAGGAGCAGGCAGGGTAATAGTCTCAGGATGATGTTTATCAAAGAACAATTTATATTTAAGCTCCCCTTCCCTATTCTTAAAAATAAAATCGTGTGCCACCATACTCTTATAATCTAAATAAATAGGAGGCAGAAATTTTTCTTCCTTCTCATAATGACTAATAGGTATGTTAAAATGTGCAGCTAGGCGTGAAGCATAGATGCCTCCAAAGATGGGGCCCTTTGTATGGTTCAGACTTAACCGTTTAGCAATAATACCACCCATACTAACAGAGTTATCACAGAATAAACCGTGGAAGAAAATAATAATATCAGGAACACTAAGGTTTCCACAGTTTCCGCCACCAATTAAGCAACGACTAGCAAATATTGCAAAGTAGCGTAAAACAGGAAAATGTATGCTAGTGATTCGTGCATCAGAAACCTTCCTCGTTTCCCCTACAGTGATGGTATCAATAAACCCATCCACGTCGGCACGATGTGATTCCTCTATTGTGCCCTCGAAAGGGATCAAACAAACCCGACAAAAATCATAAAGTGACACCTCCTTATGCTCATCATATAAATAAAACTCCACGGTAGGTGGTGATCTCCTGGCATGGAAATGAAAGTTTTGCACAAAGATATTGGTGAGTAAGAGATACTGTTCGCGTTGGTCGTGGATGAAGGTGGTGAGGCCTGCATTCTCAGCCAATTCATAAAAATCATCATAAATCCCGGCTGCTCTCAAGAAATCATCGGAAGGCCATTCACACAGCCGAACCTCCGCGATGCGAGGCAGATTATATTTGGGCCTCTTTGCTTTTTCATTTTGCTTTTCCTTCGAGCTTCGGCTCAATGAGCCCCTCAAAAATCTCTTCATTATTTTCTGAAAAATATGAAATTTTAGGAACTTCAAAATAAAAGTAAACCAAACTCAACAAAATTGATAGCAACTACTCCTACAAGTGCCTAGAGCCTATATCATGCATCAAAACTACTTGGAACCACATAAATTTGACATGCAAGCTCAAGAACAGGGTCACCTAGGCAGCACAAATTTGTAATGAATAAAGCACTAGAACAAAAACTAATTGGACCAATGGAGGAGTCACATACCAAGGAACAATCCCCCCAAGCAGTTTTGTGAGAGGTGCTTTGAGCAAGGAGATCGAAAATGGCAGCAAAAATGAGCTTGGACTCGGGTTTGAACTGGATAATCGTGTTTGTGGGAGGAAGAAGGAGTGTGTGGGTGCAGGAATAAGTGGAGGGCCACCATGGGCCCACGAGGCAGGGAGAGCGCCCAGGGGGTAGGGCGTGCCCTCCACCCTCGTGGCCAGGTGGATGCCCCCCGTGCTGTGTTTTGAGTGCCAAATATTCTCAAATATTCCAGAAAAATCATATTTAAATTTCAGGGCATTTGGAGAACTTTTATTTTTGGGGTATTTTTATATTGCATGGATAATTCAGATAACAGACAGAAAATACTATTTTTTATTTAATATAAATAACAAAAAATAAAAGGAGGGTACAGAGAGTTGTGTTTCCTAAATTCATCCATCTCATGATCATCAAAAGGAACCCATTAACAAGGTTGATCAAGTCTTGTAAACAAACTCATTCCAAATAACATGGAACCAGAGATTTTTTGAATAAGACTAGGTTACCTCAACGGGGCTATGCACATCCCCAACAATAAGAATATCATATTTCTTCTTGACAGTAGGAAGAGGAAATTCAAAACCTCCAAAAATAATCGATGGAATTTTTCCAATAGAATTGATACTGTGGACTTGAGGTTGTTTCCTCGGAAAGTGTACCGTATGCTCATTACCATTAACATGAAAAGTGACTTTGCCTTTGTTGCAATCAATAACAGCCCCTGTAGTATTCAAAAAGGGTCTTCCAAGAATAATAGGCATACTATCGTCCTCGGGAATATCAAGAATAACAAAGTCTGTTAAAATAGTAACCTTTGCAACCACAACAGGCACATCCTCACAAATCCCGACACGTATAGCAGTTGATTTATCAGCCATTTGCAAAGATATTTCAGTAGGTGTCAACTTATTCAAATCAAGTCTACGATATAAAGAGAGAGGCATAACACTAACACCGACTCCAAGCTCACATAAACCAGTGGTAACATAGTTTCTTTTAATGGAGCATGGTATAGTGGGTACTCCTGGATATCCATGTTTCTTTGGTATTCCACCCTTAAAAGTATAATTAGCAAGCATGGTGGAAATTTCAGCTTCCGGTATCTTTCTTCTATTAGTAACAATTTCTTTCATGTACTTAGCATAAGGATTCATTTCAAGCATATCAGTTAATCGCATACGCAAAAAGATAGGTCTAATCATTTCAGCAAAGCGCTCAAAATCCTCATCATCCTTTTTCTTGGATGGTTTAGGAGGGAAAGGCATGGGTTTCTGAACCCATGGCTCTCTTTCTTTACCATGTGTCCTAGCAATAAAGTCTTTCTTATCATAACATTGACTCTTTGATTGTGGGTTATCAAGATGAACACCAGGTTCAATTTCTATATCATTATCATTGCTAGGTTGAGCATCAACATGAACATTATCATTAACATTATCACTAGTTTCAGGTTCATTACCAGATTGTGTTTTAGCATCAGAAATAGAAATATCATTTGGATTCTCAGGTGTATCAATAACAGGTTCACTAGAAGTATGCAAAGTCCTATCATTTTTCTTTTTCTTCCTTTTAGAAGGACTAGGTGCATCTATATTATTTCTCTCAGAATCTTGCTCAATTCTCTTAGGATGGCCTTCAGGATACAAAGGTTCCTGAGTCATTTTACCACCTCTAGTCATAACTCTCACACCATTACCATTATTCTTACTACTCAGTTAATTGAGCAAACCATTTTGAGCTTTAAGTACTTGTTCTACTTGAGAGGTAACCATAGAAGCATGTTTACTAATAAGTTTAAGTTCACCTTTAACATTAGCCATATAATCACCCAAGTGTCCAAGCATATCAACACTGCGTTTTAATTCTCTACCAAAATAAGCATTGAAGTCTTCTTGCTTAACCATAAACTTATCAAACTCATCTAAGCATGGGCTAGCAAACTTAGTAAATGGGATTTCAGCTTTATCATATCGATAGAGAGAATTTACCTTTACTACCTGTGTTGGGTTGTCAAGACCATGTATTTCTTCAGTAGGCGGTAAATTAAGACCATGTATTTCTTCAATAGGAGATGGATTAAAATTATGCATTTCTTCAACAGGCGGTAAATTAAGACCATGTATTTCTTCAATAGGAGGTAAATTCTTAACATCTTCAGCTTTAATACCCTTTTCTTTCATGGATTTCTTTGCCTCTTGCATATCCTCAGGACTGAGAAATTGAACACCTCTCTTCTTCGGAGTTGGTTTAGGAATAGGCTCAGGAAGTGTCCAATTATTTTCATTTGTCAACATATTATTCAATAGAATTTCAGCTTCATCCAGTGTTCTTTCCCTGAAAACAGAACCAGCACAACTATCCAGGTAATCTCTGGAAGCATCGGTTAGTCCATTATAAAAGATATCAAGTATTTCATTTTTCTTAAGAGGATGATCAGGCAAAGCATTAAGTAATTGGAGAAGCCTCCCCCAAGCTTGTGGGAGACTCTCTTCTTCAATTTGCACAAAATTATATATATCCCTTAAAGAAGCTTGTTTCTTATGAGCAGGGAAATATTTAGCAGAGAAGTCATAAATAATATCCTGGGGACTACGCACACAACCAGGATCAAGGGAATTAAACCATATCTTAGCATCACCCTTTAATGAGAACGGAAATATTTTAAGGATATAAAAGTAGCGAGTTCTCTCATCATTAGTGAACATGGTGGCTATATCATTTAATTTAGTAAGATGTGCCACAATAGTTTCAGATTCATAGCCATAAAAAGGATCGGATTCAACCAAAGTAATTATATCAGGACCAACAGAGAATTCATAATCCTTATCAGTAACACAGATAGGTGAAGTAGCAAAAGCAGGGTCAGGTTTCATTCTAGCATTAAGGGATTGCTGCTTCCATTTAGCTAATAACCTCTTTAGATCATATCTATCATTGCAAGCAAGAATAGCTCTAGCAGATTCTTCATCCAGAACATAACCCTTAGGAATAACAGGAAATTCATATTTATTAGGGGAGAGTCTTCATCATCACTTTTGTCAATATTATTAGTTTCAATAATTTCATTCTCTCTAACCCTAGAAGGTTGTTCATCAAGAAATTCACCAAGTGGCATAGTAGTATCAAGCGTAGAAGTAGTTTCATCATAAGTATCATGCATAGCAGAAGTGGCATCATCAATAACATGTGACATATCAGAATGAATAGCAGATGTAGGTTTAGGTGTCGCAAGCTTACTCAAAATAGAAGGTGAATCAAGTACAGAGCTAGCTGGCAGTTCCTTACCTCCCCTCGTAGTTGAGGGATAAATCTTGGTTTTTCGATCTCTCAAGTTCTTCATAATGATAAGCAGATATAAATCCCGAGTGACTCAAATAATAGAGATATGCTCCCCGGCAACGGCGCCAGAAAATAGTCTTGATAAACCACAAGTATAGGGGATCGCAACAGTTTTCGAGGGTAGAGTATTCAACCCAAATTTATTGATTCGACACAAGGGGAGCCAAAGAATATTCTCAAGTATTAGCAGCTCAGTTGTCAATTCAACTACACCTGGAAACTTAATATCTACAACAAAGTATTTAGTAGCATAGTAATATGATAGTACTGGTAACGATAGTAAAAGGTAATGGTAACAAAAGTAATGTTTTTGGTATTTTGTAGTGATGATAGAAATAGCAACAGAAAAGTAAATAAGCGAAGAACAATATATGGAAAGCTTGTAGGCAATGGATCGGTGATATAGAATTATGCCGGATGTGGTTCATCATGTAACTGTCATAACCTAGGGAGTGGTCCCGATTATTGTCACTTCGAGGTTGCCGGATCATAACACATAGTAGGTGACTATAGACTTGCGAGATAGGATCAAGAACACTCATATATTGATGAAAACATAATAGGTTCAGATCTGAAATCATGGCACTCGGGCCCTAGTGACAAGCATTAAGCATAGCAAGGTCATAGCAATATCAATCTCAGAACATAGTGGATACTAGGGATTAAACCCTAACAAAACTAACTCGATTACATGATAAATCTCATCCAACCCATCACTGTCCAGCAAGCCTACGATGGAATTACTCACGCACGGCGGTGAGCATCATGAAATTGGTGATGGAGGAAGGTTGATGATGATGATGATGGCGACGGATTCCCCTCTCCGGAGCCCCGAACGGACTCCAGATCAGCCCTCCCGAGAGGTTTTAGGGCTTGGCGGCGGCTCCGTATCGTAAAACACGATGAATCCTTCTTCTTTATTTTTTTCTCCCTGAAAGCAAATATATAGAGTTGGAGTTGAGGTCGGAGGAGCTCCAGGGGGCCCACGAGGTAGGGGCACTCCCAGGGGCAGGCGCGCCCCCCACCCTTGTGGCTAGGGTGTGGGCCCCCTGGTCTTCATCTTTTGCAAGGATTTTTTATTATTTCCAAAACGATGTTCCGTGAAGTTTCAGGTCATTCCGAGAACTTTTGTTTCTGCACATAAATAACATCGTGGCAATTCTGCTGAAAACAGCGTCAGTCCGGGTTAGTTCCATTCAAATCATGCAAGTTAGAGCCCAAAACAAGGGCAAAAGTGTTTGGAAAAGTAGATGCAATGGAGACGTATCACACACATGCTCCTAGGGGGATAGATTGGTAGGAAAAGACCATCGCTCATCCCCGACCGCCACTCATATGGAAGACAATCAAAGAACACCTCATGTTTCAAATTTGTTACACAACAGTTACCATACGTGCATGCTACGAGACTTGCAATCTTCAACACAAGTATTTCTCAAATTCACAACCACTCAACTAGCACAACTCTAATATCACCATCTTTATATCTCAAAATAATTATCAAGTATCAAACTTCTCATAATATTCAATGCACCTTTTTATGAAAGTTTTTATTATACCAATCTTGGATGCCTATCATATTAGGACCAATTTTATAGCCAAAGAAAATTACCATGCTGTTCTAAAGGACTCTCAAAATAATATAAGTGAAGCATGAGAGATCAATAATTTCTATAAAGTAAAACCACTGCTGTGCTCTAAAAGATATAAGTGAAGCACTAGAGCAAAATTATCTAGCTCAAAAGATATAAGTGAAGCACATAGAGTATTCTAATAAATTCCGATTCATGTGTGTCTCTCCCAAAAGGTGTGTACATCAAGGATTATTGTGGTAAACTAAAAAGAAAAGACTCAAATCATACAAGACACTCCAAGAAAAACACATATCATGTGGTGAATAAAAATATAGCCTCAAGTAAAGTTACCGATGGACGAATACGAAAGAGGGGATGCCTTATGGGGCATCCGCAAGCTTAGGATTTTTGTTGTCCTTGAATTTTACCATTGGGTTCCTTGGGAATTTCCAAGCTTAGGCTCTTGCCACTCCTTATTCCATAATCCATCAAATCTTTACCCAAAACTTGAAAACTTCACAACACAAAACTCAACAGAAATTCTCATGAGCTCCATTAGTATAAGAAAACAAACCACCAGTTAAGGTACTGTAATGAACTCATTATTTATTTATATTGGTGTTAAACCTACTGTATTACAACTTCTCTATGGTTCATACCCTCCGATACTAGCCATAGATTCATCAAAATAAGCAAACAACACACGAAAAAACAGAATCTGTCAAAAACGGAACAGTCTGTAGTAATCTGTAGGTTTCGAATACTTCTGTAACCCCAAAAATTCTAATATAAATTGGTGGACGTGAGGAATTTTTCTATTAATCATCTGCAAAAATAATCAACCTAATCACACTCTCCAGTAAAAAATGGCAGTAAATCTCGTGAGCGCTGATGTTTCTGTTTTTTTACAGCAAGATCACAAAAACTTCCCCCAAGTCTTCCCAAAGGATCTACTTGGCACAAACACTAATTAAAAGCATAAAAGCACATATAAAAAGAGGCTAGATGAATTATTTATTACTAAACAGAACCAAAAAGAAAAAAACAAATGAAAATTGGGTTGCCTCCCAAGAAGTGCTATCGTTTAACGCCCCTAGCTAGGCATAAGAGCAAGAATAGATCTAGGTATTATCATCTTTAGTATGCAATCCATAGGTTTCTCTCATAATAGATTCATAAGGTAATTTATTTTTATTTCTAGGAAACTGTTCCATGCCTTTCCTTAACGGAAATTGGAAACTAATATTCCCTTCTTTCATATCAATAATTGCACCAATCGTTCTAAGGAAAGGTCTACCAAGAATTATGGGACATGTAGGATTGCAATCAATGTCAAGAACAATGAAATATACAGGCACATAATTCCTATTTGCAACAATAATAACATCATTGATCCTTCCCATAGGTTTCTTAATAGTGGAATCCGCAAGATGCAAATTTAAAGAACAATCATCAAATCCACGGAAACCTAACACATCACACAAAGTTTTTGGAATCGTGGAAATGCTAGCACCCAAATCACATAAAGCATAGCATTCATGATCTTTAATCTTAATCTTAATAGTAGGTTCCACTCATCATGAAGTTTTCTAGTAATAGAAACTTCTAATTCAAGCTTTTCTTTAAAAGATTGCATTAAGCATCAACGATATGTTTGGTAAAAGCTTTATTTTGACTATAAGCATGCGGAGAATTTAGCACGGAGTGTAACAAGGAAATACAATCTATCAAAGAGCAATTATCATAATTAAATCCCTTAAAATCCAAAATAGTGGGTTCATTTCTATGTAAAGTTTTGACCTCTTCAATCCCACTTTTATTAATTTTTGCATCAAGATCTAAAAACTCCGAATCATTGGGATGCCTTTTAACTAAAGTTGACTCATCTCCAGTCCCATCATTATCAAGATTCATATTGCAAAAAAAAAGATTTAATAGGATAAACACCAATCACTTTAGATCTTCATCATTATTATCATCAAGACTAGAAGAACACGCTTTTATAAAGCAATCTATTTAGCACGCATCGTAGCGGTTCTTTCTTTGCACTCATAAATGGAAATTATCATGGCTTTGAGAGACTCATTGATATCATGCTTAGGTGGAATAGATCTAAGTTTCAAAGAATCAACATCAAGAGAAATTCTATCCACGTTCCTAGCCAACTCATCAACCTTAGACAATTTTTCTTCAATCAAAGCATTGAAACTCTTTTGCGAACTAATAAATTCTTTAATACTAGATTTAAAATCAGAGGGAATCTTATTATTATTTCCATAAGAATTGTTGTAGTAATTACCATAATTATTAGAGGATTTACTAGGATATGGCCTAGGATTAAAGTTTCCTCTATATGCGCTGTTACCAAAATTGTTCTTACCAACAAAATTCACATCCATAGATTCATTATTCTTCTCAATCAAAGTAGACAAAGGCATATCATTAGGATCAGAAGAAACACTCTTATTAGCAAACAATTTCATAAGTTCATCCATCTTTCCACACAAAACATTAATTTCTTCTATAGCATGGACCTTTTTACGAGTAGATCTTTCGGTGTGCCATTGAGAATAATTAACCATAATATTATCTAGCAATTTGTTAGATTCTCCTAAAGTGATTTCCATAAAAGTGCCTCCCGCCGTCCTAATCTAAAAGATTTCTAGAAGAAAAATTCAATCCAGCATAAAAAAAGTATGATCATCCATAAATTCAAACCATGAGTAGGGCAATTGCGAATCATTAATTTCATCCTCTCCCAAGATTGTGCAACATGCTCATGATCTAGTTGCTTAAAGTTCATAATATCATTTCTAAGAGAGATGATCTTAGAGGGAGAAAGATACTTAGAGATAAAAGCATCTTTTCACTTATTCCAAGAATCAATACTATTTTAGGCAAAGAAGAAAACCATGTTTTAGCACGATCTCTAAGCGAAAACGGGAATAGCTTAAATTTAACAACATCATTATCCACATCTTTCTTCTTTTGCATATCACACAAATCAACAAAGTTGTTTAGATGGGTAGCGGCATCTTCACTAGGAAGGCCAGAAAACGGATGTTTCATGACAAGATTTAGCAAAGCAGTATTAATTTCACAAGATTCAGCATCCGTAAGGGGAGCAATCGGAGTGCTAATAAAATCATTATTGTTGGTATTGGAAAAATCACATAATTTAGTATTATCTTGAGCTACGGGACAAACATTCCAACACACAAGCACACAAGAAGCGGGCGAAAAAGAGGCGAATGGAAAACGAGGGCCAATAAAAAGGCAAGGGTGAAGTGGGGGAGAGGAAAACGAGAGGAAAATGGCAAATAATGTAATGCGAGGGATAAGAGTTTGTGATGGGTACTTGGTATGTCTTGACTTGTGAGTAGATCTCCCCGGCAACGGCCCCAGAAATCCTTCTCGCTACCTCTTGAGCACTGCGTTGGTTTTCCCTTGAAGAGGAAAGGGTGATGCAGCAAAGTAGCGTAAGTATTTCCCTCAGTTTTCGAGAACCAAGGTATCAATCCAGTAGGAGACTACACGCAAGTCACCTCTCACCTACACAAACAAATAATAACCTCGCAACCAATGCGATAAAGGGGTTGTTAATCCCTTCATGGTCACTTACGAGAGTGAGATCTGATAGAGATAATAAGATACATATTTTTGGTATTTTTATGATATAGATTGGAAAATAAAGATTGCAAAATAAAATAGATTGGAAACTTATATGATGGAAAATAGACCCGGGGGCCATAGGTTTCACTAGTGGCTTCTCTGAAGATAGCATAAGTATTATGGTGGGTAAACAAATTACTGTCGAGCAATTGATAGAAAAGTGCATAATTATGAGAATATCTAGGCATGATCATGTATATAGGCATCACATCCATGACAAGTAGACCGAAACGATTTTGCATCTACTACTATTACTCCAAACATCGACCGCTATCAAGCATGCATCTAGAGTATTAAGTTCATAAGAACAGAGTAACGCATTACGCAAGATGACATGATGTAGAGGGATAAACTCAAGAAATATCATATAAACCCCATCTTTTTATCCTCTATGGCAACAATACAATACGTGCCTTGCTGCCCCTGTTGTCATTGGGAAAGGACACCGCAAGATTGAACCCAAAGCTAAGCACTTCTCCCATTGCAAGAAAAATCAATCTAGTAGGCCAAACCAAACTGATAATTCGAAGAGACTTGCAAAGATAACAAATCATACATAAAAGATTTTAGAGAAAAATCAAATATTGTTCATAGATAATCATGATCATAAACCCATGATTCATTAGATCTCGACAAACACACCGCAAAAAGAATTACATCGAATAGATCTCCAAGAAGATCAAGGAGAACTTTGTATTGACATCCAAAGAGAGAGAGAAGAAGCCATCTAGCTAATAACTATGGACCTATAGGTCTGTGGTAAACTACTCACACATCATCGGAGAAGCTATGGTGTTGATGTAGAATCCCTCCGTTATCGATTCCCCCTCCAGTGCAGCTCCGGAAAAGGCCCCAAGATGTGATCTCCTGGGTTTAGAAGGTTGCGGCAGTGGAAATAGGGTTTCGTGGTGCTCCTGGATGTTTTCAGCGTATATGTATATATAGGAGGAAGAAGTAGGTCGGTGGAGCTGCGAGGGGCCCACGAGGGTGGGGGTGCGCCCAAGGGGGGCAGGCGCGCCTCCCTGCCTCGTGGCCTCCTCGCTCCTTTCTTGACGTCTACTCCAAGTCCCCAGGATCACGTTTGTTCCAAAAATAACTCTCCCAAAGATTTCATGACGTTTGGATTCTGTTTGATATTCCTTTTCCGTGAAACACTGAAATAGCCAAAAAAACAGCAATTTGCACTGGGCCTTGGGTGAGTAGGTTAGTCCCAAAAATAATATAAAAGTGTATAATAAAGCCCTTTAAACATCCAAAACAGATAATATAATAGCATGGAACAATCAAAAATTATAGATATGTTGGAGACGTATCAGGTGTCTGTTTCTCCAACTTTAGTTGAATCGAGTTTGACTACGGCATGTCCTTGTTCAAGGTTAAAATAGCAAACTTGACGAAATATCATTGTGGTTTTGATGCGTAGGTAAGAACGGTTCTTGTTAGAAGCCCGTAGCAGCCACGTAAAACTTGCAACAACAAAGTAGAGGACGTCTAACTTGTTTTTGCAGGGCATGTTGTGATGTTATATGGTCAAGATGTGATGAGATATAAATTGTTGTATGAGATGATCATGTTTTGTAATAGTTATCGACAACTGGCAGGAGCCATATGGTTGTTGCTTTATTGTATGAAATACAATCGCCATGTAATTGCATTACTTTATCACTAAGAGGTACACATAGTCGTAGAAGCAATAGTTGGCGAGACGACAACGATGCTACAATGGAAATCAAGGTGTCAAGCCGGTGACGATGGAGATCATGACGGTTCTTTGGAGATGGAGATCAAAGGCACAAGATGATAGTGGCCATATCATGTCACATATTTTGATTGCATGTGATGTTTATCCTTTACGCATCTTATTTTTCTAAGTACGGCGGTAGCATTATAAGATGACCCCTCACTAAATTTCAAGGTACAAGTGTTCTCCCTGAGTATGCACCGTTGCTACAGTTCATCGTGCTGAGACACCACGTGATGATCGGATGTGATAAGCTCTACGTTCACATACAACGGGTGCAAGCCAGTTTTGCACGTGCAAAATACTTGGGGTTAAACTTGACGAGCCTTGCATATGCAGATATGGCCTCAAAACACTGAGACCGAAAGGACGAATGTGAATCATATAGTAGATATGATCAACATAGATATGTTCACCATTGAAAACTACTCCATCTCACGTGATGATCGGACATGGTTTAGTTGATATGGATCACGTGATCAATTAGATGATTAGCAGGATGTCTATCTAAGTGGGAGTTCTTAAGTAATATGATTAATTGAACTTTAATTTATCATGAACTTAGTCTTGATAGTCTTTGCAAATTATATTGTAGACCAATAGCTCGCGTTATAGCTCCCCATTTATTTTTTGATATGTTACTAGAGAAAACTAAGTTGAAAGATGATAGTAGCAATGACGCGGACCGGATCCATGATCTAATGATTATCCTCATTGCTGCATAGAAGAATTATGTCATGGATGCACCGCTAGGTGACGGGTCGATATGCAGACATTATGAACGTTTGGCAAGCTTGGTATGATGACTATTTGATAGTTTAGTGCGCCATGCTTTACGGCTTAGAAGCGAGACTCAAAAATGTTATGAACGCCACGAAGCATATAAGCTGTTCCAAGAGCTGAAATTGGTATTTCAGACTCATGCCCAAGTCGAGAGGTATGAGACCTCTAACAAGTACTTTGCCTAGAAGATGGAGGAGAATAGCTCAACCAGTGACCATGTGCTCAGAATGTCTGAGTACTACAATCGGTTGAAACAAGTCGGAGTTAATCTTCTAGATAAGATAGAGATTGACAGAGTTCTCTAGTCACTATCACCAAGTTACTGGAACTTTGTGATGAACTATAATATGCAAGGGATGGAAAAGACAATTCCTGAGCTCTTCACAATGCTAAAGGCTACGGAGGTAGAAATCAAAAAGGAGCATCAAGTGTTGATGGTTAACAAGACCACTAGTTTCAAGAAAAAGGGCAAAGGGAAAAAGGGGAACTTCAAGAAGAATAGCAAGCAAGTTGCCACTCCCGGGAAGAAGCCCAAGTATGGACCTAAGCCTGAAACTGAGTGCTTCTACTATAAACGGACTGGTCACCGGAAGCGGAACTGCCCCAAGTTTTTGGCGGATAAGAAAGATGGCAAAGTGAAAGGTATATTTGATATACATGTTATTGATGTGGACTTTACTAGTGTTCATAGTAACCCCAGGGTATTTGATACATCTACAACATATCTACTTTTCTCACGCTTTTCCTCTTGTTTTGGACTCTAATTTGCATGATTTGAATGAAACTAACGCCGGACTAACGTTGTTTTCAGCGGAACTACCATGGTGTTGTTTTCGTGCACAAATAAAAGTTCTCGGAATGGAATGAAACTTCACGAGGATTTTTTATATAATAAATGAGAATTTCTGGAGCCAAGACCTATCGAAGAGGGGGCCCTGGGTGGGCAAAACCCACCAGGGTGTGCCCCCCTCTCCTGGCGCGCCAAGGTGGGTCCACCTGGTGGCCCCGCAGATCTCAACCCTGACACTATAAATTCCTATTTTCAGAGAAAAAATCAGGGAGAAAGAATTATCGCGATCCATGAGACAGAGCTGCCGCCAACCCTGTTCTTCCTCGGGAGGGCAGATCTGGAGTCTGTTTGGGGCTCTGGAGAGGGGGATCTTCGTTCTTCGTCATCACCAACCCATCTCCATCGCCAATTCCATGATGCTCCCCACCGGGAGTGAGTAATTCCTTCGTAGGCTCGCTGGTCGTTGAGGAGTTGGACAATATTCATCATGTAATCAATTTAGTTTTGTTAGGGCTTGATCCCTAGTACCCACTATGTTCTTAGATTGATGTTGCTATTACTTTGCCATGCTTAATGCTTGAAACTTTGGGCCCGGGTGCCATGATTTCAGATCTGAACCGTTTATGTTATCATCATTATATCCACGTTCTAGATCCGATCTTGCAAGTTATAGTCACCTACTACGTGTTATGATCCGGCAACCCCGGAGTGACTACAACCGGGCCCACTCCCGGTGATGACCGTAGTTTGAGGAGTTCATGTATTAACTATGTATTAATGCTTTGTTCCGGTTCTCTATTAAAAGGAGGCCTTAATATCCCTTAGTTTCCAATATGGACCCCGCTGCCACGAGAGAGTAGGACAAAAGATGTCATGCAAGTTCTTTTAATAAAGCACGTATGACTATTTACGGAATACATGCCTACATTATATCGATGAACTGGACCTAGTGCCATATCGCCCTAGGTTATAACTGTCACATGATGAATATCATCCAACAAGTCACCGATCCAATGCCTACGAACTTTTCCATATTGTTTCTGCTAAGTTACTACAGCTATCATCATTGTTATACTTGCTACAAAATTACTTCTATCACTGTTACTGTTACCATTACTGTTGTCAATATTATCAAAACTATAAAACTACTTTGCTACTGATTGCTTGCTACAGATAATTAATCTCCAGGTGTGGTTGAATTGACAACTCAGCTACTAATACCTTCAAATATTCTTTGGCTCCCCTTGTGTTGAATCTATAAATTTGGGTTGAATACTCTACCATCGAAAACTGTTGCGATCCCCTATACTTGTGGGTTATCAAGACCTTTTTCTGGCGCCATTGCCCGAGATCATAGCTATATTTGTTGAGTCACTTGGGATTATTATCATATTATCACTATGAAGTATCTGAAGGATCCTAAGACTAAGATATTTCCCTCAAGGACAAGTGGAGGTAAGGAACTGCCATCCAGTTCTGCTTTAGATTCACCTTCTGTTATGAATAAACTTGCAACACCATCACATGCTATTAATTCTAATATGTTGCAAGTTATTGATGATGCTACTTCTACTAAGAATGATGCTTATGATGATGCCAGTACCTTGATTGATAATGATGATGTGCCACTTGGTGAATTTCTTGATGAACAAATTGCTAGAGTAATACAACATGATGTTGTTGAATTTGATGATGAGCTTGAAACTGAAACTCCTGAAACACCTGCTAGAACTAGCCTTCCTAGATATGAACTTCCTAAGGTACTGGAAGGTTATGTTATGAGTCAAGAAACAACTAGAGATATTCTTGCTTGCAATGATAGAGATGATCTAGAGAAATTATTACACAAGTATAAGGAAAAATCTGTGAATGCTAGAATGAAGTGTGATCCTAAGTTTGCTACTTCACCTACCTTTATTGATGATAAGGATTATGAATGCTCCGTCGACCCGGAGTTAATTACTTTGGTTGAATCTGATCCTTTCCATGGTTATGAAACTGAAACTATTGTGGCACATCTTACTAAGTTGAATGATATAACCACCCTTTTTACCCATGATGAGAAAACCCGCCACTACTTTATTCTCAAATTATTTCCTTTCTCATTAAAGGGTGATGCTAAATCTTGGTACAATACTCTTGCTCCAGGTTGTGTGCGTAGTCCCCATGATATGATTTACTACTTCGTTGAAAAATATTTTCCTGCTCATAAGAAACAAGCTGCCATACAGGAAATATTTAACTTTGTGCAAATTAAAGAAGAGAGTCGCCCACAAGCTTGGGGGAGGCTTTGCCAGTTACTTAATGCTTTGCCTGATCATCCTCTTAAGAAAAATGAAATACTTGATATCTTCTATAATGGACTAACCGATTCTTCTAGGGACTTCCTAGATAGTTGTGCCGGTTGTGTTTTCAGGGAATGAAATGTTGGACAAGCTGAGGCATTATTGAATAACATATTGAAAAATTATGATGATTGGACTCTTCCTGAACCACCGGCTAAACCCACTCCGAAGAAGAGGGGTATATTATATCTCAGTCCTGAAGATATGCAAGAGGCAAAGAAATTTATGAAGGAAAAAGGTATTAAAGCTGAGGATGTTAAAAATTTACCTCCTATTGAAGAAATACATGGGCTTAATACACCACCACTGCGTAAGGTGGTAGAGGTAAATTCTCTTATGAAGTTCAATGATAGTGGTAATCCTCACAATATGCATCCTAGTCAATGCCTTTATGAGTTTGAAAGCTACATCAGAAAACAAGATCACTTCAATGCAAATGTTATGAAACAATTGAAATATAATTCTGATATGATTGCTCGCTTGAGTGACTTGTTATTTAGAATTTCAAATGATGTTAGAGGTGTTGTGAAACATGCTTATATGGTTCAAACTGAATTAGAACAAGTTGCTAAATCTCAAAGAGAATTACTTGATGAAATGAATAATAATATGCATGACTTTGCTATTAGAGTTGCAACTAGAGGATGTAAAATGACTCACGAACCACTTTATCGTAAGGGACACCCTAAAAGAATTGAACAAGATTCACAAAGAGCTGACACTAGTGCACCTAGTTCTTCTAAAAAGAAAAAGGAAAAAAGAATGATAGGACTTGACATGCTTCTAGTGAACCTGAAATAGGGAAACCGTCTGATGCCGAAACTCAACCTGGCAATGAACATTCACCTACTGGTAATGAAAAAGTTAATGATGGGGTTCATGAAGACTCTCAACCAACCAATGATAAAGAACCATATAATGATGTTGAGATAGACCACCTGTTGATCTTGATAGCCCACAATCTAAAAATAAAAGATATGACAAAAGAGACTTTGTAGCTAGAAAACATGGTAAAGAAAGAGAACCGTGGCTTCAAACACCGATGTCTTTTCCACCGAAGTCAACTAAAAAGAAAGATGATGAAGAATTTGAATGCTTTGCTGAGATGCTCAGGCCAGTCTTTTTGCGTACTCGCTTCACTGATATCCTAAAAAATCCTCCATATGCAAAGTATATGAAAGACATCATCACAAATAAGAGAAAAATACTGGAAGATGAAATCTCCACTATGTTTGCTAATTACACTTTCAAAGATGGAGTACCTAAAAAACTTGGAGATCCAGGAATATGAACTATACCTTACTCTGTTAAAAAGAATTATGTGAAAACTGTTTTTTGTGATTTAGGAGCTGGTGTTAGTGTTATGCCTTTCACTTTATATAAAATAATTATTTGAATAAACTCACACCTACTGAGATAGCTTTGCAAATGGCTGACAAATCAACTGCCATACCTATCGGTATCTGTGAGGATGTGCCCGTTGTTGTTGCTAATGTTACTATTTTGACTGACTTTGTTATATTTGAGATGCCCGAGGACGACAACATGTCGATTATCCTTGGTAGACCCTTCTTGAATACTGCAAGGGCTGTTATTGATTGCAATAAAAGCAAGGTCACTTTTCATATCAATGGTAATGAGCATACGGTGCACTTTCTGAAGAAACAATTCCAAGTGAATGGTATAAATGCTATTGAAAAATCTCCGACAATCACTATTGGAAGTTTTCAAATAACTCTACCTACTGTAAAAAAGAAATATGAAATGCTTATTGTCGGGAAATGCATATCCCCATTGAGGTAACTTAGTGATTTACGAAAGTTCTTCGGTTTCATGCTAATTGAAAGTGGTTGTTAGTAAGACTTGATCAACCTTATTAATGGATCATTTTTGAATGGTATGGAGTTGATGAATTTAGTAAGCACTACCTTCTGTCCCTAATTTTTATCCTCTGTTTTTATTAGTTAAATTACTACGTTCCCTAACATCAGGAACCACTTTATCCTGAGGGATACCCTAAAAGAATTGAACTAGATTCACAAAGATCTAACACTAGTGCACCTAGTTCTTATAAAAAGAAAAGGAAAAAGAAAAATGATAGGACTTCACATGCTCCTAGTGAACCTGAAATAGAGAAACCTCCTGATAATGATAATGAAATTTCTATCTCTCATGTTGAAACTCAATCTGGCAATGAACACTCACCTACTGATAATGAAAAAGTTAATGATGGGGTTCATGAAGACTCTCAACCAACCAATGATAAAGAACTAGATAATGATGTTGAGATAGAACCACCTGTTGATCTTGATAACACACAACCTAAAAATAAAAGATATGATAAAAGCGACTGTGTGGCTAGGAAACACAGTAAAGAAAGAGAACCGTGGGTTCAAAAACCTATGCCTTTTCCACCCAAGTCAACTAAAAAGAAAGATGATGAAGAATTTGAACGCTTTGCTGAAATGCTGAGGCCAGTCTTTTTGTGTACTCGCTTGACTGATATCCTAAAAATGCCTCCTTATGCAAAGTATATGAAAGACATCATCACAAATAAGAGAAAAATACCAGAAGCTGAAATCTCCTCTATGCTTGCTAATTACACTTTTAAAGATGGAGTACCTAAATAACTTGGAGATCTAGGAATACCAACTATACCTTGCTCTATCAGAAAGAATTATGTGAAAACTACTTTGTGTGATTTAGGAGCTGGTGTTAGTGTTATGCCTTTCTATTTATATAAAAGACTTGTTTTGAATAAACTCACACCTACTAAAATATCTTTTCAAATGGCTGACAAATCAACTGCCATACCCATCGGTATCTGTGAGGATGTGCCCGTCATTGTTTCTAATGTTACTATTCTGACTAACTTTGTTATACTTGAGATTCCTGAGGATGACAACATGTCGATTATCCTTGGTAGACCCTTCTTGAATACTGTAGGGGCTGTTATTGATTGCAATCAAAGCAAGGTCACTTTTCATATCAATGGTAATGAGCATACGGTGCACTTTCCGAAGAAACAATTCCAAGTGAATGGTATTAATGTTATCGAAAAATCTCCAACAATTACTATCGGAAGTTTTCAAATACCTCTACCTACTGTCAAAAAGAAATATGAAATGCTTATTGTTGGGGAAATGCATATCCCCGTTGAGGTAACTTAGTGATTTACGAAAGTTCTTCGGTTTCATGCTAATCGAAAGTGATTGTTAATAAGACTTGATCAACCTTATTAATGGGTCATTTTTGAGTGGTATGAGGTTGATGAATTTAGTAAGCACTACCTTTTGTCCTTACTTTTTATTTTATAGTTTTATTAGTTAAATAAAATAAAATGTCATGTTCGGTCTATTTTCTGAATTTCTCGTGAAATAAAAAATGACCCAAAAATATAAGTTCTCAGAATGCCATGAAAATTTTACACGATTTTTTTTCTGAATATTTGAGAATTTTTTGTGCAACAAACATCAGAGGGAGGTGCACCTGGTGGGCACAATCCACCTGGGCGCGCCATCACCCCCAGGTGCGCCCTGGTGGGTTGTGGTCCCCATGTGGGCCCCCTGTCGGTGTCAAAACCGGCGGATCTCGGGTAGGGGGTCCCGAACTGTGCGTCTAAGGCGGATGGTAACAGGAGGCATGGGACACAATGTTTTACCCAGGTTCAAGCCCTCTTGATGGAGGTAAAACCCTACGTCCACCTACAATGGCGGGGAGCAAGCGAAGAGCTTCCCCAACCCCTCTACGGTTTGTAGGTGGCGAAGAAACACCGAAGTTGGCGCCCACGGAGCCCCCAGGAGGAAGACAACGGAGAATTCCTTTACCTGATGAACCGGATTAAAGCGCTGGCTCAATCAGGATTGACAGTAATCGAGGTTATGTCAATATGCATAATGCGGGGAGTGCAGCCACTTCAATATCGAGGGCATCCCCTGTGGTGTTTTAATGGGGAAGATGATGCCACCCGTTGTGGGCGGAAGGGTCCGGAAAACGCTGCTGCCTTAGCAAAAATTATGTCCGAGTTGTTCAAGGGAGAGGAAGGGGAGTTCATCTGCATCAAGCCACGGGATGGATTCTCCATGTACAACTGTAACATCCCAAATTTTCAATTTGGAATGTTATACATTAGGTCATCATGCATATCATATTTTACTTTGCTTTTGGTTTTGATCCTAGAAAATCCTAAGCAACTCAAGGACCCACGGAGAGAGTTGGGGATTTCGTTATTTACATATTTGAGTTTTCTCAAATTATGTAAACAGGATCATTTGATTTTATTTATTTTATCATCAATTATTTCTATTACAAAAATATGAGAGAGGGAATAAAATGACTTTCCCAAAATATAGAAATATTGAGGATTTAATAAAAAAATCAAATAAGATTTATTTCGGAGTTTTTCGGTAGTTTTATTTGAATTTAGGAAAAATGCGCGTTTTTCAAAGTTGTAGTTTGGGCCCAAATAAATGTTCACTTTTTCGGGCTTGATTTTAGAAGCCCGGGAAAATTTTATTTCAGGAATTTTGGAGTCCGTTTAGTATTTCTTTTTATTTTTCTTCCGAGCGGAATTATCTAAAAAAACGCGGAACCGACTATGGGCCGTACTCGGCCAGGACACCGCCGGCCGAGGCCTTTATAAGCCGCCGCCCCGGGGCCCAAGAGAACCCAGCCGCCCCAGCTGAAACCCTAACCCTAGCCCAGCCGCCGCCGCCGGAGCCGCACGTCGCCCGAGGTTCGCCGCCCTCGAAATCCGTGCCGTTTTAATTCTGTTCGTCGTTTTTCTTTTTCGTCGGATTTTCCGCGGTTATTTTCTGATCGCGATTTCTGATCCAATTTTCATTTTAGTATAACTTTTCGCTCGTTTATCGGACTCAGGCGATTCAAGCGCCTGGAGTTTCGTCTCGAAACCCTCTTTCCGAATAACCAACTTAAACAAGTTTTTGCTACTGTAAAATTTGCCTTAGATCTAGATTACTAGAACGAAGTTGTTTTCTTTCGCCGTTTGATTTCTTTTGCTTCGTTCGATTTGATTCTTTTTGCGAACCAGGGTTCTTAAGTTGAACTTTCTGGTTAGATCTTCTATTTGAGTTTTACCTGTGCATTAGATGAGTACTTATTGTATGCTTGTTTGTTTGTCTGCGATAGAATACCCGGAGTGTGCCTCCTGTTACTTTGAATCTCTAGGTTTCGCGGATCATCAGCAAGGCAAGTAACACTTTGATCATACCCTTTTCTACAACCCAGTTTTATTGCATTAGATCAATCCTCACACATTGCATGATTAGGATCTAATTAAACTGTGGGATGGGAAGTAGATGAGGTAGTACCTATTACCTGTGTATTATCAAACCTTTGGGAGTTACTTCTACGTTTACTTATTATGCCATGCTATGCTAGTAGACGTGGATTGTGTGAGTGATATCCATGACAGATGTGAGATTGTTAATTAAGGGTTTATCTAAGGTGGCAACCTAAACACACATCTGGGTGGATTGAGGCACCTGGGTATCCCAGGACTTGCCTGTTTTTCTTTTGGACCGCCATCCAGGCTCAAAGGGATCATGAGATTATTCATACTAGAAACTTTCGTGTGCAGCCACAAGCCATTATGGGCCCTGCCATAGTTGATTAAGTTGTGCGAACTCTTACAGTGGTAGACTAGCAGATGTAGGGGATGTAGGTGGTACGGTCTACCCGATCGTAAGGTGCTAGCGCTTCTGAAAGACTATGTCTCGGTCATCCGTTTCTCAAACACCATGTAGTGCGAGAAATCCAACGGAGGCGATCGAGTCTTGTGGGGAAAAGTGCGCAAACCTCTGCAGAGTGTATAAACTACTCATGGTTAGCCGTGTCCCCGGTTATGGACAAATCTTGAGTATCTAGTACCTGGATTATCATGTGAATCTCAACATGTTACTCTAAAGTTAATTTTGTTGGGTTTAATGATGTTATTTAATTGGGATTGAGAATGCTGTCAACCATTCTCAATGTTTAACAACCACCATGATAGTAATTAAATTTATTCCTTTGAAGTAGGGAAAAATTGGCTTTACGCAAAAACTGTAACCATAGAGCTTTCCACCAGCCAAATATGCATATAGTATAGCTGTTGCATTCCATTACTCTATATGTGTTACCTTGGCAGCATATTCCATGTGCTGACCCGTTTTCAGGCTGCAATGTTAATGTTGCAGACTTTTCAGACGACGATTGAGGAGTTTTAGGTCGTGGTTCTATACTCAGTGATGCCGTTGGAGTTGATGGACTCACTTAGCTTCCAAGCCTTCCGCTGTTATCGTTATTAGATGGCCTTAAGCCATATTTATTGTAATAAGTTCTCTTTTGAGACACTCGATGTAATAAGTGTGTGATTGCTACTCTGCTATAAATCCTCCCAGTACTGTGTGGTGTCAGCATTACTGATCCAGGGATGACACCGGAGCACAGAGATCAGACTGTTTTGAGGTCTGGTCGCTACAGAGATGGTATCAGAGCACACGCTGACTGTAGGACACGACCACTAAGCCAAAGACCTAGATCACTACTCACTCTCTTCTCTTCTGACTTCTCATCTTTTCTACTCTTTAGGATGGTGGATGCAAGGAACAAGTTCACCCAACCAGATGAGGATACACCCTTTGGACGCCACTTGAAGGAAGTCACTAGATACCAGAACATAGGAATACCAAGCTTCACGGGAACCTACAATGCCACTTTACCTGAAGAAGAGCGCTGGATGATTCAAGTTCAAGTTCCAGGAAGTACGTTCATGCCAGTCACTGAGCCCATAGAGTTTTCTTTTGATGCACCAACTTGGAGTCTAGGAAAGAGTATGGCAGCTCACATCGCCATGGGACGCATTGGAGAAGTCTACCGCAAGGATCTCAAGGATACTATCTACAAGATTTGTGGGCGCCGAGATGAACACTGGGAGATGATCAGCACCAGGAAAGATAGGTCAATTGCAGCTTTTATCCAGGAGTTAAACCAGCACATTCGACGACAGGAGAATCAGATGTGCGCTGACATGATAGATCTGAAGAAGGCTAAGACTAGAATCAAGGAACTGGAGGAAGAACTCAAGGCTACACGTGAAGATTATGAAGAATAAATTGAAGTATTGGTGGATAAGAATGCCGACCTAACTATGAAGCTACCAGTATTTATGGGAGGCCCGACACCAGTAGATGAAGACGAAGAACCCAAGGAGATTAGCCCGGAAGACTACATCATCATTGACGGCACCGACTCGGAACAAGATAGTAGCAATGATGACTATGTTGATGAAGCAGGAGCAGATATCATGGAGTCTACAACCATAGAATATTTCTAGTAGACCACCTCATCAGTAGTAGTAGTCCACCATGTAAATTTAGTAGTCTGAGCACTTTGCGATAGTTAGATTGATTGTATGCCTTTGTTTGATTGATTGAAGTGAATTGTTTGCTTTTGCCTCATGTGCATATGGGTAGTGTTTTCTCTTTAGACCCCCTCTATTCGTATATCTCATCTTTTCTAAACCCTCAGATGCCTCCGAGACGTGACCCTGGATTTGCCTTTTCGCCGGAGCTCACCCAGTTGATCCAGCAGCAGAACACCCTGATGCAATTACTAGTTCAGAATCAGAATCAGGGGAACAACAACAACAACCCACCACCCCCACCACCACCTGTTGACCACTTAGCCCGTTTTCTTAGGCTGAATCCGCCGGTGTTTTCCAGTAGCACCGAGCCGATAGTAGCAGATGATTGGCTCCGCAAGATAGCTAGGGAGTTGACCACAGCAGGATGCACAGATGCGGAGAAGGTGAAGTTTGCCGCACATCAGTTAGAAGGACCCGCAGCATCCTGGTGGGAGAATTTCACAGCCACCTTCCGAGTCGACACTGTCACATGGGACCAGTTTCAGTAGGCTTTTCGTACCGCCCATGTTTCAGCAGGAGCAATGGCCATGAAGAAGCGTGAGTTTCGTAACTTGCGCCAAGGAGGACGGACAGTTCGCCAGTATGTGGAGGAGTTTAGTAAGCTAGCACGTTATGCCCCAGATGACGTTGCTACGGATGCAGCTAAGCAGGAGAAATTCCTGGAAGGATTGAATGATGAGTTGAGTATGCAGTTGATGGTAGCCACCTTCAACAACTACCAGGAGTTGGTAGATCGTGCTCTTATGATTGAAGGGAAGCAACAGCAAATTGAGAACCGCAAGAGGATGTATGGACAAGGAAAGTATAATTCAGGAGCTCAGCAGAAGCCTCGCTTTACCCCTAGACCGGGAGGACATTTTCAGCATACCCATGGAGTAGGTAGCTCGCACAATCACAATGGCACCAAGAATGGTAATGGGAATGGAGGAAGCAGTGGCCATAACCGCAGCACCCCATCAACCCCAGCCAAGAAGGACTTGAGCCACGTCACTTGCTATAAGTGTTCGAAGCCAGGACATTATGCAAATGAGTATCCTGAAAGCCAAAACGGCAATGGAAGTTCTGGAAAGAAGCCGAACCCTTTCAACAGGGGACAGGTGAACCACGTTAATCTGGAGGAGGTTGAAGCTCAGCTCGATGCAGTAATAGGTAAGTTTTTGGTTAAGTCATTTACTGCACTCGTTCTTTTTGATACTGGTGCATCGCATTCATACATATCAAGGAGATTTGTGGATAAGTATAACCTACCAACCCAAGCCCTTAGGTCACCCATGTTAGTAACCTTGCTAGGAGCAGAGTATGTGGCAAGTCTATGGTGTGATCGGTTACCATTAAGGATTGGTAACTATGTTTTTCCCTCAAACCTAGTAGTATTGGAATCTCAAGGATTGGATGTGATATTAGGCATGGATTGGTTATCAAAGTATGAAGGGAATATTGAGTGTGCTAGTAAGTCAATTTTGCTTACCACACCAGAAGGGAGAAGGATCAAGTATGTATCCCGGCATGTGCCAAAGAGGACACAAGTAAATTCCTTATCAGGAGTTGTGCAGGAGGAAGTACCAGTGGTAAAGGATTTTCCTGATGTATTTCCCAAAGAGTTGCCAGGCATGCCACCGGATAGAGACATTGAGTTTTTGATTGAGCTTTTACCAGGCACTGGGCCAATATCGAAGAGACCATATAGGATGCCAGCAAAAGATTTGGTGGAAATTAAGAAGCAGATTAAGGAGTTACTGGATAAGGGATATATTTGCCCAAGTTCTAGCCTTGGGGATCACCAGTACTTCTAGTGGAGAAGAAGGATGGATCGTTAAGAATGGTTGTTGACTATCGAGGATTGAATGAAGTAACAATCAAGAACAAGTACCCACTACCAATGATCAACGATCTGTTTGATCGATTGCAAGGAGCTAAAGTATTTTTCAAGATCGATTTGCGATCAGGATATCACCAGTTGAACATTCGAGAACAGGATATCCCGAAGACAGCATTCACCACAAGATATGGACTATATGAGTATACCGTTATGTCATTTGGTCTGACTAACGCGCCTGCCTATTTTATGAACATGATGAACAAAGTGTTTATGGAGTTTTTGGATAAGTTCATCATAGTGTTCATTGATGATATCCTGGTACATTCGAAGAATGAAGAGGAGCATAAGGAGCATTTGCGTTTGGTACTTGGAAAGCTCAAAGAACATCAATTATATGCCAAGTTCAGCAAATGTGAGTTTTGGTTGAAGGAAGTAGGATTCCTTGGACACGTTATATCCGAAGAAGGTATAGCAGTAGATCCCGCTAAAGTTGAAACCGTGACCAAGTGGGAAGCACCAACAACAGTTGGAGAGATCCGGAGTTTTCTTGGACTCGCAGGATACTACCGTAGGTTTATTGAGAATTTCTCAAAGATCGCGAAGCCTATGACGGAGTTGCTGAAGAAGGATACCAAGTTCAAATGGACTGAGGAGTGTGAGGCTAGTTTCCAGGAGTTGAAGAAACGCTTGGTTACCTCACCAGTGTTGATTTTGCCAGATCAGACCAAGGATTATGAGGTGTATTGCGACGCTTCACGTCGAGGACTTGGAGCAGTGATTATGCAGGAAGGGAGAGTTGTTTCGTATGCCTCAAGACAACTGAAGCCCCACGAATTGAATTATGCCACGCATGATTTGGAGTTAGCAGCCGTAGTGCATGCATTGAAGACATGGAGACATTTCCTCATTGGAAATCGTTGTGAGGTTTACACGGATCACAAGAGTTTGAAGTACATTTTCACGCAGAAGGAGTTGAACCTCAGACAAAGGAGATGGTTGGAGCTCATCAAGGATTATGATATGAGATTTCATTATCACCCCGGGAAGGCTAATGTAGTAGCTGATGCATTAAGCATCAAGAGCCATGTCAACACGTTAATGACGGGAGAAATACCCAAGGTGTTAGCAGAAAATCTTCGTGAACTATGTTTGGAAATAGTTCCGAGAGGCTATGTAGCAGCGTTGGAAATTTAGTCAACCTTGATGGATAGAATCAGAGAAGCTCAGAAAACTGACAAAGAGATTGCCGCTATAAAGGAGAAACTGAGCAAAGGAAAAGCTAAAGGATTTCGTGAGGATTAGCACGACACCCTATGGTTTGAAGACCGTGTTTATGTACCCAATGACCCGGAGATCAGAAAGTTGATTCTGCAAGAGGCACATGATTCACCATATTCGATTCACCCAGGAAATACCAAGATGTATTTGGATTTGAAGGATATTTTCTGGTGGACCGGAATGAAGAAGGATATTGCGGAGTATGTAGCAGTTTGTGACGTATGTCATAGAGTAAAGGCAGAGCATCAGAAGCCAGCAGGATTGTTGCAACCATTGCCGATACCCAAATGGAAGTGGGATAAGCTAGGCATGGATTTTATCACGGGATTACCAAGGACTCGTTCAGGCTATGACTCAATTTGGGTTGTAGTTGATCGATTGACGAAGGTAGCTCATTTCATCCCAGTAAAGACCACTTACACCAGTGCTAAGTTGGCAAAGATATACATGACCAGGATCGTATGTTTGCATGGAGTTCCGAGGAGCATCGTATCAGATAGAGGAACCCAGTTTACCTCAAAGTTCTGGAAGCAGTTGCATCAGACTTTGGGTACTAGGCTAGAATTTAGTACAGCTTTTCATCTACAGACAGATGGACAGACTGAGAGAGTCAATCAGATTTTGGAGGATATGCTGAGAGCTTGTGCGCTAGATTATGGATCTAGTTGGGACGATAATTTGCCATATGCAGAGTTCTCTTACAATAATAGCTATCAGACCAGTTTGAAGATGGCACCTTTCGAAGCTCTGTACGGAAGGAGGTGCAGGACACCGTTGTCATGGGACGAAGTTGGAGACCGCCAGTTGTTTGGACCAGATCTGAGTAAGGAGTCTGAACAGAAGGTGAAGTTGATTCGCGATAGGCTCAAGGTAGCCCAGTCCAGGCAGAAGAGCTACGCAAATTCTAAACGCAAGGAGACAGTTTACGAAGTTGGAGATAGAGCTTATCTTCGAGTATCCCCACATCGAGGGATTAAGCGCTTTGGAGTTAAGGGGAAGCTAGCGCCATGATTTGTAGGACCATATCGAGTTTTGGAGCATATGGGAGAAGTGGCTTACAAGTTGGAATTGCCAGGAGGATTGACAGGAGTTCATGATGTGTTCCACATTTCTCAGTTGAAAAAGTGTCACGCGGAGATGGCTGACATACCTTTGAGAGACACAGTGCCATTGGAAGCAATTCAGTTGGATAACAATTTGACCTATGAGGAGAAACCAGTCAAGATTCTTGAGTTTGCCAGCCGAGTCACTCGCAGCAAGGTTATCAAGTTTTGCAAAGTTCAGTGGAGCCACCACACGGAGGATGAAGCCACCTGGGAGCAAGAGGAAGATTTGCTCAAGGACCACCCTCACCTATTTTCTAGCCAACCCGAATCTCGAGGGCGAGATTCATCTTAAGGGGGTAGGTTTCTAACATCCCAAATTTTCAATTTGGAATGTTATACATTAGGTCATCATGCATATCATATTTTATTTTGCTTTTGGTTTTGATCCTAGAAAATCCTAAGCAACTCAAGGACCCACGGAGAGAGTTGGGGATTTCGTTATTTACATATTTGAGTTTTCTCAAATTATGTAAACAAGATCATTTGATTTTATTTATTTTATCATCAATTATTTCTATTACAAAAATATGAGAGAGGGAATAAAATGACTTTCCCAAAATATATAAATATTGAGGATTTAATAAAAAAATCAAATAAGATTTATTTCGGAGTTTTTCGGTATTTTTATTAGAATTTAGGAAAAATGCGCGTTTTTCAAAGTTGTAGTTTGGGCCCAAATAAATGTTCACTTTTTCGGGCTTGATTTTAGAAGCCCGGGAAAATTTATTTCGGGAATTTTGGAGTCCGTTTAGTATTTCTTTTTATTTTTCTTCCGAGCTGAATTATTTTAAAAAAAAAGCGGAACCGACTATGGGCCGTACTTGGCCAGGACACCGCCGGCCGAGGCCTTTATAAGCCGCCGCCCCGGCGCCCGAGAGAACCCAGCCGCCCCAGCCGAAACACTAACCCTAGCCCAGCCGCCGCCGCCGCCAGCCGCCGCCGCCGCCGGAGCCGCGCGTCGCCCGAGGTTCACTGCCCTCGAAATCCGTGCTGTTTAAAAAAATTCTGTTCGTTGTTTTTCTTTTTCGTCGGATTTTCCGCGGTTATTTTCTGATCGTGATTTCTGATCCGATTTTCGTTTTAGTATAACTTTTCGCTCGTTTATCGGAATCAGGCGATTCAAGCGCCTGGAGTATCGTCTCGAAACCCTCTTTCCGAATAACCAACTTAAACAAGTTTTTTCTACTGTAAAATTTGCCTTAGATCCAGATTACTAGAACGAAGTTGTTTTCTTTCGCCGTTTGATTTCTTTTGCTTCGTTCGATTTGATTCTTTTTGCAAACCAGGGTTCTTAAGTTGAACTTTCTGGTTAGATCTTCTATTTGAGTTTTACCTGTGCATTAGATGAGTACTTATTGTATGCTTGTTTGTTTGTCTGCGATAGAATACCCGGAGTGCGCCGCCTGTTACTTTGAATCTCTAGGTTTCACGGATCATCAGCAAGGCAAGTAACACTTTGATCATACACTTTTCTACAACCCAGTTTTATTGCATTAGATCAATCCTCACACATTGCATGATTAGGATCTAATTAAACTGTGGGATGGGAAGTAGATGAGGTAGTACCTATTACCTGTTTATTATCAAACCTTTGGGAGTTACTTCTACGTTTACTTATTATCCCATGCTATGCTAGTAGACGTGGATTGGGTGAGTGATATCCAATGCAGATGTGAGATTGTTAATTAAGGGTTTATCTAAGGTGGCAACCTAAACACACATCTGGGTGGATTGAGGCACCTGGGTATCCCAGGACTTGCCTGTTTTTCTTTTGGACCGCCACCCAGGCTCAAAGGGATCATGAGATTATTCATACTAGAAACTTCCGTGTGCAGCCACAAGCCATTATGGGCTCTAGCATAGTGGATTAAGTTGTGCGAACTCTTACAGTGGTAGACTAGATGATGTAGGGGATGTAGGTGGTACGGTCTACCCGATCGTAAGGTGCTAGCGCTTCTGAAAGACTATGTCTCGGTCATCCGTTTCTCAAACACCATGTAGTGCGTGAAATCCAACGAAGGTGATCGAGTCTTGTGGGGAAAAGTGCGCTAACCTCTGCAGAGTGTATAAAATAATCATGGTTAGCCGTGTCCCCGGTTATGGACAAATCTTGAGTATCTAGTACCTGGATTATCATGTGAATCTCAACATGTTACTCTAAAGTTAATTTTGTTGGGTTTAATGATGTTATTTAATTGGGATTGTGAATGCTGTCAACCATTCTCAATGTTTAACAACCACCATGATAGTAATTAAATTTATTCCTTTGAAGTAGGGAAAAATTGGCTTTATGCAAAAACTGTAACCATAGAGCTTTCCACCAGCCAAATATGCATATAGTATAGCTGTTGCATTCCATTACTCTATATGTGTTACCTTCGCAGCATATTCCATGTGCTGACCCGTTTTCAGGCTGCAATGTTAATGTTGCAGACTTTTCAGACGACGATTGAGGAGTTTTAGGTCGTGGTTCTATACTCAGTGATGCCGTTGGAGTTGATGGACTCACTTATCTTCCAAGCCTTCCGCTGTTATCGTTATTAGATGACCTTAAGCCATACTTATTGTAATAAGTTCTCTTTTGAGACACTCGATGTAATAAGTGTGTGATTGCTACTCTGCTATAAATCCTCCGAGTACTGTGTGGTGTCAGCATTACTGATCCAGGGATGACACCGGAGCACAGAGATCAGACTGTTTGAGGTCTGGTCGCTACAACAACCTTCCAAGCTGGGTGAGTTATATCTCCTTACTCCCATTCTTCCCGCATTCTTTGTCGTAGGTACTGACCTTGCCATTGTCCGGCAGGAACTACGAAAAGCCATAAGGGAGGTCAACAACCCATCTCCACAACCAGAGGACCCTGACCGGGCCCTCGGTCCCGGACTCGAAGAAGATCCGGACATATTTGTGGAGCTGATAGACCGGTAGTTCTATCAATTAAGCCGTGATGACGGCATGGTGGCCATTACGGTCGACTATCCCAGATTGCTTCCTGCGTCGCACGTAAGAAAAACCAAAAATCCCAACTCCAAAAACTAGGATCCCCTTTTAGACACCTCACCTACCATATACATATGGTGTTTTACAGGGAAGGCATTCGGGACGCCGTGCCGAACCCGCAGCAACTTGCCAACAAGAGGCACCGAGGCCGGGCAGGCCAAAAAGGAAGGCGGTCAGGACGGAGATGCCGGTGCAGAGGTATGACAAAAACCCCGCTCTGTGGTTGTCGTCTTTCTCAAAATGTAATGACGTCCATGTTTCTTTAGCAGAAAAAATGCTCGCCGGAATATGTCCGGTGAGGCTGCCGATCATGCTTCCACCAGTCGGGCTCCAGGACCGGACATAGAGGGGGAAGCCGACATGGGGCGGACACCGGATACTCCCCCTACAGAGGATGCGGATAGATTATCCGCTACAAATTCAGAAGTGGAGAGCGCCATGAATCATAGGCGTCGCCGGGCCGTACTCCGTGATGCTTGCTTCTCACCAGAGGCATTTGATGCCTATAATTCTGGAGACGCGTACCTCCGTGCTGCTCAAAATGGTCTAGCCAGAGCCACGGACCAGTATGTAAGGGATGTACGAGTAAGCAAATCTGACGATTATATGTATCAGTATCCCCTGAGACCTGAAACAGTTAGCAGAACTGATTTAAGGATCATCTATTGTGCAGGTTCTTACAGAGAAGAATACTCGACTGTCACAGGAGCTAGAGGAATGCAAGGCCCAACTTCAGGCTGCTGTTTCCGCATTGAAGGATCCTAAAAAGTCCCCAGCTGGTAACATTTGTTTCAAGGAATGATGGGTACCATATAGTGTGCGGCGTGGATGTAGATCTAATAATAGATATTGCAGATGAATCCGGAGAGAATCCGAAGGACCAGCATGTCGTACGACAGCTAAAGGCTGGCGAACTGTGCTGACTGAGGTTAGGCGGGAGAAAAACAATCTCCAAGATTCCAATACCAAGCTGAGCGTGGAACTAAAAGATGTTCGAGCCCAGCTTGCGGACTGCAAGAAGGAGAATAAGCGGCTTTGACGCGGCATTTTCAGTAAGTGCTTGAATGAACCCTTAAAAAGGGGACGGCAGAGAATCCGGCTAACAGAGTTATGTCTGCAGGTATGCTGACGGGTCGTCCTGCGGAGGAGATGCCCGGGTCTGCAGGTGATCTTCTATCCGAGCTCTCACAACTGCACGAACAACTTCGGCAGGTGATGCAAGGTATTGCCCAGGCCTTGTGGCCATTAGTCTCTCTGCCAGAAGGCATTGGAGACCTTGCGGAGAATCTCAAGGGAGCACGGCGGTGCTTCTGATTATGGAAGATATCGGCCTGCCGTCAAGGTGCCAGGGAAGCCTGGGCCATGGTGAAGACGCGGTATACCAAGGCTGACCCAAACCACATGGCCGAGGTCGGACCTGTGGGGCCCGATGGGAAAGAGATCCCTGTTAGCTTTGTCTATGGGCAAGTAGAATTAGCCGCAAAGTATTCCCAACAGGATTGTAGGTTAGACCGCCCGTTGGATGGTATAGAAGAGGAATTTAGTCAGTCTACATGACTATGTAATTAAAGTGACATGTATAATGCCTTCTAGCCAGATTGTAAATCATTTGTCATGGCGGACCTTTTCGCTTCAACCTCGGGACCCGATAGTCCGAAGTGTGTCCGAATACACACTCAGTTATATAAGAACCGGGGTATGCGTGGAAACCAGGCGTAGGGGTCATTAGTGCTTGAACAGACAAGTACCCAACTAGTTATGTTATATTACATGGGTAGTAAGAAACGTCTTCCAGGGAGAATAGTTCCATTAGGGGTTCCTTTCCCTGGGTACGCATGCCCTTAAGTGCATGTCCGGACTATGAGCGGAGACGCAGGGAAAAACATCTGGGGGCATATATGGAAAATAAATAAAAATCATATTTTGTTCACCGACCGAATATTCCCTTAAGAGCGCTAGCTTTCGGCTTCACCCAGTCTGAGGTACACATCCGGCTGATCCGGCAGTAACAATCACAGAGGTGCTCCCCTTATGCCCTAGCCGAATTAACGGGAACGTAGGGCATAAATACAAGAGCCAGGCAACCCAGCTTGGCCAAAAGTTAAGTCATATCGATGCATATAATGGCGAAGAAAAGGTACAGGCGGAAGAATAACACATGTGCGGGGCATGAAGCCCGGATAGATAATTAAGCTTCTGTGTAAGAAGCCCCCAGGTATAATGAGCGCGTTTAGTGCGTCTATAGTGTGCAAGCGAGGCACAAGTTGGCCCTTGAAGGCCTTGAGAAAGAATAAAAGAAAGAAAGAGAAAAAAGACAGATAATGTATATGCAAAAAATGGACACAGGAAGGAGACGAACATAGAGTCCAGCGCTAGGCGTAGAATCTTCGGAGCCTGGCTGCGTTCCATGGGTTCGGCTCAAGTCGATTATTCGATGCATCCCGCAGACGGTACACTCCACCAGTCAGAACTTGGTCAATAATGAAGGGACCTTCCCATTTGGGCTCGAGCTTGGTCTTTTTCTTCTCCGGTAGGCATAGAACTAACTCGCCAATATTATAAGTTTTGGCCCGTACTTCTCTGCTTTGGTATCTGCGAGCCTGTTGCTGATAGAATGCGGAACGGGCTTTTGCCATGTCGCGCTCCTCCTCCAGGGTGTCCAGACTGTCCTGCCGATCGAGCTCGGCTTCTCTTTCTTCGTACATGCGCACTTGAGGTGAGTCATGAATTTTGTCGTAGGGCAGAACTGCCTCTGCACCGTACACCATAAAGAAGGGTGTATATCCGGTAGTACGATTCGGTGTGGTCCGCAGCCCCCAGAGTACGGAGTCGAGCTCCTCTACCCAGTGCGTGTTAGACTCCTTTAAGGACCGCACTAATCTGGGTTTAATGCCGCTCATGATAAGACAATTTGCTCGCTCAACTTGGCCGTCGGTTTGTGGGTGATAGACGGAAGCATAATCGAGCTTGATGCCCATGTTGCTGCACCAGAGTTTTACCTCGTCGGCCGTGAAGTTTGTGCCGTTGTCAGTGATGACGCTGTGGGGGACGCCATAATGGCGTACAACCCCGGATATGAAGTCTATCACCGGTCCGGATTCGGCTGTTTTAACAGGTTTGGCTTCTATCCATTTGGTGAATTTATCCACCATGACCAGTAAGTATTTTTTCTTATGGGTCCCCCCTTTAAGGGGTCCAACCATGTCAAGCCCCCAGACCGCGAAGGGCCAGGTAATGGGGATTGTTTGGAGGGCGGTGGGTGGCATGTGGCTTTGGTTTGCAAAAAGCTGGCAACCGGCGCATCGTTGGACCAAGTCATGTGCATCTGCCCAGGCCGTCGGCCAATAAAACCCTGTACGGAAGGCCTTGCTTACAAGGGCCCGGGTTGCGGCGTGGTGGCCGCCGAGTCCGGAGTGAATTTCTGCCAAAAGCTTCCGCCCTTCCTCTTCGGAGATACACCTTTGAAGGACTCCGGTAGTGCTTTTTTTATACAGCTATTCCACGTGGACCTTGTAGGCTTTAGATCACCGCACTATGCAGCATGCCTCATTTTGGTCCTCAGGAAGTTCCTGCCTAGTTAGTTAGGCCAAGAATGGTTCTGTCCACGGGGCGATGATGGCCATTATGACGTGGGCTGAAGGTGTTATTTCGGTGGCAGAGCCTCCGATTACGTCAGAGTGTTCGGTATCGGGCATTTTGGCCGGGTCCGGACTATTGTTACCGGTGTCCCCTTCCCATACCGCGGATGGCTTAAACAACCTCTCCAAAAAGATTTTGGGGGGGACCGCATCGCGTTTTGCGCCGATGCGGGCGAGAATATCCGCCGCCTGATTGTTTTCCCGAGCCACCTGGTGAAATTTGAGCCCCTCGAACGGAGCTGCCATCTTTAGGACGGTGTTTCGATAGGCCGGCATCTTCGGATCCTTGGCATCGAAGTCTCCATTTATTTGGGATATTGCAAGGTTCGAATCCCCACGCACCTCCAAGCATTGAATGCCCATGGAAATGGCCATCCGAAGACCATGTAACAGAGCTTCGTATTCGGCTGCGTTGTTGGAGTCTGTATACAGTATCTGCAGTACGTATTGCACTGTATCTCCAGTTGGGGACGTCAGGACGACGCCAGCCCCCAGACCAGCCAGCATTTTGGAGCCGTCGAAGTGCATGATCCAATTGGAGTATGCACCGTACTCTTTAGGGAGTTCGGCTTCCGTCCATTCGGCGACAAAGTCGGCCAATACTTGCGATTTAATGGCTCGCCGAGGTTTGTATGTTATGTCAAACGGGAGGAGCTCGATGGACCATTTGGCAATCCAGCTCGAGGCCTCGCGGTTGTTTATAATATCATTAAGTGGCACTTCCGAGGCTACTTTAATCGAACAATCTTGAAAGTAGTGTCGCAGCTTCCGGGATGCCATGAATACCGCATAGGCTAACTTTTGATAATGTGGGTACCGTGATTTGCATGGAGTGAGGACAGTGGATACATAATATACCGGCTTTTGAGGAGGGAATTTATGTCCGTCCGCTTCTCGTTCGACGACGAGCACTGTGGTTACAACCTGATGAGTTGCCGCAATGTACAACAGCATTGGTTCGCTGATGTTTGGCGCGGCCAGGATTGGGTTGGTTGCCAGTATGGCTTTTATTTCTTCCAATCCGGCTGTGGCAACGTCCGTCCACTCGAAGTGTTCGGTGCGCCGAAGGAGGCGATAAAGGGGTAATGCCTTTTCTCCTAAGCGGGAGATAAAGCGGCTTAGAGCCGCCACACATCCAGTTAATTTCTGGATTTGTTTGAGGTCCGTTGGGATAGCCAACTATGACAGAGCTCGGATTTTGGCAGGATTAGCTTTAATTCCTCTACTGGAGACAATGAAGCCCAGGAGCTTTCCGGCTGGTACGCCGAAATCGCATTTTTCCGGATTGAGCTTGATGTCATATGTTCGGAGGTTGTTGAATGTGAGCCTCAAGTCGTCTATTAGAGAGTCGACATGTTTGGTTTTAACGACCACATCATCTACATATGCCTCTACTGTTTTGCCGATCTATTTCTCCAGACCTGTCTGAATCATGCGCTGATATGTTGCGCCGGCGTTTTTGAGCCCGAAAGGCATTGTGTTGAAACAGAAGGGGCTGTATGGTGTGATAAATGCCGTTGCGGCTTGGTCGGACTCCACCATCTTGATTTGGTGGTAGCCGGAGTATGCGTCGAGGAAACACAATGACTCGTGTCCTGCGGTAGCATCAATAATTTGATCAATGCGGGGGAGGAGGAAGGGATCCTTCGGGCAAGCCTTGTTGAGGTCCTTGAAGTCGACACATAGGCGCCAGGATTTTTCCTTCTTTGGTACCATCACCAGGTTTGCTAGCCAGTCCGGGTGTTTTATTTTTCTAATGAATACAACCTCCAATAACTTGGCTAGTTCCTCTCCCATAGCTTGTCTCTTTGGTTCAGAGAAACGCCGAAGAGCCTGCTTGACCGGCTTGAATCCCTTTAGGATATTGAGGTTGTGCTCGGCCAGCCTGCGTGGGATTCCTGGCATGTCTGAGGGGTGCCAGGTGAATATGTCCCAATTCCCGCGCAGGAACTCTCGTAGTGCGGCGTCCACGGTGGGGTTTAAATGTGCCTCGATGGAGGCTGTTTTTGTAGGGTCCGCTGGGTGGACTTGGAATTTGACTATTTCATCCGCTGGTTAAAAGAGGTGGACTTGGATCTCTTGTCAAGTATCACGTCATCCCTGTCCACTTTGGAGCGTAGCGTAGTTAATTCCTCAGCCGAAAGAGCTTCGGATAATGCCTCGAGGGCCAATGCGGCTGTTTTGTATTCAGCACAGAGTGCTGTGTCCAGATCACTAGCGAGAGTGATGATTCCGTTGGGCCCGGGCATTTTGAGCTGCATGTACCCATAATGGGGTATGGCTTGGAAAATCATGAACCCCTCCCGTCCTAAAAGGGAGTGGTATCCACTATTGAATGGGGCCACTTGGAATGTAATTTCTTCGGACCTATAGTTCTCCGGCGGGCCGGATACCACATCTAGTGTGATTTTCCCAGCATAGCGTGCTTCCCGACTGGGGATGATTCCTCTGAAGGTTGTGCTGCTTTGCTCAATGCAGTTCCAGTCAATTTCTATTTTTTGAAGAGTGTCCTCATAGATGAGGTTTAATCCACTGCCGACGTCCATGAGTACTTTGGTGAGTCGAAAGTCGTCCACAATTGGACTGAGGACCAGTGCAGCTGGTGCTCGGGCTGTTTGGAATTTAGGTTCGTCACTGGCATTGAAGGTAATAGCCGTGTCGCTCCATGGATTTATTGTTGCCACGTGGCAGATTTCGGCAATGTTGCAGAGTGTTCGCTTGCGCCTAGTATTTGATGCGAAGGTCTCAAAGACTGTTAATACCATATTGTTATCCCTGGGATGGTGCTCTGTGGCATCTGGGATGAGAAGATCCTCGCCGCTTTTGGCCACCTGTGGGAGTATCCAACATGCTCTAAGGCTGTGTGTTGGTATGGTATCCGCTGTACTATGAATTTTGCAGGGTCCGTTGAGCCATCCCTCCAATACGGTTCCATGCTCTGTAGAGGGTTTTTGCTTCTTTGTAATTAACTCGGGTGTCTTATGATACTGCACCCTTTTACTTCAGACTGGGTGTATATTTGGAGCCGGATTATCCCAAAATTTCATTTCGGTTTTCCAGGCACTTTCCATCACACAGTACTTTCGTACTATAGACGCCAAGTCGGCGAAGCGTAATATGTCACGGCGACTTATGGCGTTAAGGATTCCCTTGTCCGTGCAGTTATTGCAGAAAAGTGAGACTGCGTCTTCCTCGCGGCAGTCCTTAACCTTGTTCATCACAAGGAGGAATCTGGCCCAATAATGATGTACTATTTCATGGGGCTCTTGCTTGATGTGGGAAAGATCGTTTATGTCTGGGTGGGTGGGTGGATTTGAGTCCGAACCCCTACCCGATCTGAGACCCAGGGGCCGAGGAGTTTCCAATCTTGGAAGTTTGGATTCCGGAGTGTTGCCCGATAAGTCTGGCCCGCTGCCTGACTGTAGGTTCAGGGCTTGGGTGATGTCCTCCCACAAACGGGTATCTGGCTCGGAGAGCTCAAGTATCAAGATAGAGGAAGAATCGCCACATTGTTCCTCCACTACCGCAATATGATGGGTGACCGGTGGAGAGTTAATCTCCCTTTGATCGGTTTTAAGCCCAATTCGATCATAGTCCGTAGCGACTCCCAAGGTAGCGATGCGATCCAAGAGCTCGTTTAGGGAAGAGAGCTCTATTGGATCCATCTGCTCGGCGAATTCTGAGCAGACGTGGAGGCTGTTTTCGATGACCCGAGAAGTCATCATCGGTGCGGCGGCCGAACGGGCGGTCATAATGAATCTACCAAGCTGGAGAGTTTGGCCTATAGCCAGGGCTCCCCCGGCAGTAATGTTGTTTTTAACAACAAGACGAGGCATCCTTCCTTACAGCGACAACACAGTGGAACTCTCAATGAAAGCACCAATGTCGGTGTCAAAACCGGCGGATCTCGGGTAGGGGGTCCTGAATTGTGCGTCTAAGGCGGATGGTAACAGGAGGCAGGGGACACAATGTTTTACCTAGGTTCGGGCCCTCTTGATGGAGGTAAAACCCTACGTCTTGCTTGAATATTCTTGATAATATGAGTAGTACAAGAGTAGATCTACCATGAGATCAGAGAGGCTAAACCATAGAAGCTAGCCTATGGTATGATTGTCCATTGTCCTACGGACTAAAACCCTCCGGTTTATATAGACACCGGAGGGGGCTAGGGTTACACAAGATCGGTTACAAAGGAGGAGATATACATATCCGTATTGCCTAGCTTGCCTTCCACGCCAAGTAGAGTCCCATCCGGACACGGGACGAAGTCTTCAATCTCGTATCTTCATAGTCCAACAGTCCGGCCAAAGGATATAGTCCAGCTGTCCGGAGACCCCCTAATCCAGGACTCCCTCATCCCCTCACATATCTCTTTAGCCCACATCATCACTTACCTCCAAAAAAATCTCCATTGCTCTCTCTCCCGTGTTCTTGAGCTCAAACCCGTGGATTTCGATCTCTTTGCTCGAAGCTCCGTTTCTGAAACTATTTTCGAGGGATTGTTGCTTGGTATGTGACTCCAACATTTGTCCAATTCGTTTTTGTTTTAGTGGTTTATACTTTGAATAATTAGCTACTCTTGATGCTGCTGTAGATGTTCTTGCATGTTCAATTCTTACTGTTCTAAGTAGTTTGAATGCTTGCTATGGCCTCTATGTATCTCTATGAGTAGTTGCTATCAGTCTTATAATGTTTTGTTGACAAATTTTTGTCACCCCAATTTTTTTTTATTTTCAGAAAATTGTACGCAGACATGATGAACCTATTTCGAAGGAGTTCTTCAAGGATACGATCCTCGGCGGCAGCTTGTAGTGATAGTTCTGCTTGCCGTTCTTATGTTGAACCAAGTGAAAGTTCCACACGAAGTGCTGCATCCAAAACATTCTTATGGCCTTGGGATGACTATATGATGCGAGTCGGCATTAAGGAGGAATTTGAGCGATATGTTCACAATGCCGGTCTCGGTCCATACCTGTCAGATAATTGTGAACAACACCAACTTCTCACTGAATCATTTGTCAACGGATTCAAATAATTTCTGCGTGAGTCTAGGGTTCGTTTATGCTTTATGATAATCCATTTAGTATTCCACTAGAGAATTTTGCTTACCATTGCAAATTTCCATTTTAGGGTTTGCTTGATGAGCCATCAACGGCTGAGTTTGAGTCCTTATTGACTAGCCTTCGTTATGGTGAAAATAGGGGAGTGAGACAAGGAAGAATAAAGAGCATTCACTTTCCTGTAATTCAGTACTTTGCATTATTTAACGGGAAATGCACAGTAGGCTAGTAAGACTGTAGCATACTTTGTGCGACAGACTTGAGTCTCATTCACACTGCTCTCACAGGTGAAAGGAATTATAACCTTGGAGCGATTGTTGCACGTAGACATCATCATAATGCTAAAAGTGGCTGGTTGGTGGAATTTACGCCACACGTTTAGCACGAGGGCTGGGCGTTTCACCTTTGCCCTTTAATCCTATCCTACCCACTCAGTATTTAGATTTTGACACCTTAAAGAGCATAAGGTTCTCAAGGGAAAGGTTGATAACTTCACTTATAATCTTTCGTTTAACCAAACATCTGTTGTGGACACATATTTCCTGCGCCTGCTCTTTTTAACTATAACAGCAAGGGAAGATGTTTTGTTCTTGAGAGCGAGGCCCGAGCTCATAACACAGTAGTGGTGGCGGCACGGCGTGCTGAGGCATCCGCACCAAGAGCCTCTATGAGCTACCACACTGACTACTACCCTCTAGGCTACTAAACGATTACCAACTTAGGCCAAAAGCCTAAGCTTGGGGGAGTACGTGTTTCTCACCAACATTACCTTTAGGTTTACATATCATTCTATTTTCCGGTGTTCACACTTTTTCATTGTATCATCCATGCTTAGATTTATTTTCTTGCTTTCTTCTTCTGTTTTTTAAAAACTTTAGAAAAAACCAAACAAAATTAGTTGTACCTAGTTTATTTTCCATGCATGCTTAGCTGTAGTATTAAAAACAAAACCCAAAAAGATTTCCTTGTTCTTATTTTGCTTGTTGGGAGCTTTCCCGTGTAAATAGTTTTTCTTGTTTTTTTCCCTTTTATTTGCTTGTTCAAGAAAACCAAAAAAATCCAAAAATATTTCAGTGTGTTTCTCTGAATTTCTTTTCCTTTTATTCGAGTTGTGTAGAGGAGAAGACCACGATGAAAATGTTGAATGGCTCTCATTTGAATAATTGTTGAACTAAATAAGAGCACATTTTACCTTGTCTTCTCCTATTGAATAAAATGTTTGCAGATTCCAGCTTAGTCCATGGCACTCTTGCACTATTATTATTTCCATATCATTCAGTCGTGCAAGTGAAAGGCAATAATTACGACATTCGATGAACTGGCCGTGGTAGAGAAACTGGTATGAACTCGACTTGTTCTATCTGTGTAAATATGTATAACCTAGCATCCATGATTCAGCCCATTATGATTAAACATGTTTGCAATGACAATTAGAGATTATAGTTTCTAATGCCATGCATGAGTAGCTGGGAGATGATAATGATTTATCTTGGATATCGACGTAGCGTTAAAATGATTGTGATGTAGTATGATGATGTGGTATCCTCCTCTGAATGTTCAAGTGGCATGACTTGGTACATGTTCATGCATGTAGTTGAATCAAACCCAACATAGCCTCTATAATGTTTATGTTCATGGCATTCATATCCTACTCATGCTAGTGTCCAATGTTACTTATGAATAATGCATGGTCATGATCATTGTTGCTCTCTAGTTGGCCGCTTCTCAATCTAAATTGCTAGCCTTTGCCTGTACTAAGTGCGAATTCTGCTTGTACATCAAAAACCTTGAACCCAAAGTTATTCCAGATGAGTCCACCATACCTACCTATATACGGTATTATCCTGTCGTCCTAAGAAAATTTGCATGTGCCACCTCTAAAAACTTCTAAAAACATATCCTTTTTGTGTGCGTGGATTGTTCATTGAACGACAAGAGGTGGTTGGTTTCTTCCATGCTAAGCGGGTTATTCTCAGGTCGAGTGTTTATTCACTCGCCATTGCATGAGAAAAGGACGGTAATAGGGATGCCCAGTCCCAAACTGCAAAATACAAAAAGAGTTAATCGCTCGAATAATAAAAAAACTCCCAATGGAGTCAAAACCTTTACTTTTATCGCTTGGGACCCGCCACTAGCCTGTTTAGCATGGGTGATATTGATAACTGATGGTCGTGAAGTAAATGAGAAGGGTGCATGTCTCAAAATTTCATTTACATCTGTTTTAAAAATTGAGGTCTGGCACCTTTGCAAATCAGTGCTTCCCAGCCTCTGCGAAGGAACTATCTATTTACTTTTATGTTGTGTCATCACCTTCTAAAACAAGCGCCAGAAACTTAGTAGAGCACAACTATCATGATTTATGCATTGTGTGTAGCTAATGTTGGGTGCATCATGACTGGATCTTTTCTACCATGAATTACAATACTTAGTCGATGCATGAACTTTGGAGGTGCTCTGCATTTATGTTTTGCAGTCTCAGAAAGGGCTAGTCAGATACCACTATTGTCATATTATATCATGGTTGTTTTGACAATGTGTTGCCATTTGAGATATCTTATTATTGCTCGCTAGCTGATTATGTCATTGATATGAGTCATTATAATATTTAAGAGTTATTGTCGACATGGTTAGTTATAATGCTGGCTGAAAACCTGGGTGTTGTTTAAGCTTATTTATGCAAACAAGAGCAAAAGAGTTCGTAAAAGTTTTTCTTTCTTGCTTTGAGTTTATCAACTGAATTGCTTCAGGACAAGCAAATGTTTAAGCTTGGGGGAGTTGATACGTCACCAACGTATCTTCTTTTTCTCATGCTTTTATTCTTGTTTTTGGACTCTAATTTGCATGATTTGAATGAAACTAACCCCGGACTGACACTGTTTTCAGCAAAACTACCATGGTGTTGTTTTTGTGCAAAAATAAAAGTTCTCGGAATGGAACGAAACTTCACGAGGATTTTTTATATAATAAATGAGAATTTATGGAGCCAAGACCTACCAGAGAGGGGCCCCTGGGTGGGCACAACCCAGTAGGGCGCGCCCCCCTCTCCTAGCGCGCCCAGGCGGGTTGTACCCACCTGGTGGCCCCACAGACCTCAACCCTGACATTATTAATTCCTATTTTCAGAGAAAAAAATCAGGGAGAAAGAATTATCGCGATCCACGAGACGGAGCCGCGAAGCCCTGTTCTTCCTCGGGAAGGCAGATCTGGAGTCCGTTTGGGGCTCCGGAGAGGGGGATCTTCATTCTTTGTCATCACCAACCCATCTCCATCGCCAATTCCATGATGCTGCCCACCGGGAGTGAGTAATTCCTTCGTAGGCTCACTGGTCAGTTAGGAGTTGGATGAGATTCATCATGTAATCAAGTTAGTTTTGTTAGGGCTTGATCCCTAGTATCCACTATGTTATTAGATTGATGTTGCTATGACTTTGCCATGCTTAATGCTTGTCACTTTGGGCCCGGGTGCCATGATTTCAGATCTGAACCATTTATGTTTTCATCATAATATCCATGTTCTAGATCCGATCTTGCAAGTTATAGTCACCTACTACGTGTTATGATCCGGTAACCCCGGAGTGACAACAACCGGGCCCACTCCCGGTGATGACCGTAGTTTGAGGAGTTCATGTATTCACTATGTGTTAATGCTTTGTTTCGGTTCTCTATTAAAAGGAGGCCTTAATATCCCTTAGTTTCCAATATGGACTCCACTACCACGGGAGGGTAGGACAAAAGATGTCATGCAAGTTCTTTTAATAAAGCATGTATGAAAATTTACGGAATACATGCCTACATTATCGATGAACTGGAGCTAGTGTCGTATCGCCCTAGGTTATAACTGTCACATGATGAATATCCTCCAACAAGTCACCGATCCAATGCCTACGAACTTTTCCATATTGTTTCTGCTAAGTTACTACTGCTATCATCACGGTTACACTTGCTACAAAATTACTGCTATCACTGTTACGGTTATCGTTACTGTTGTCACTATTATCAAAACTATCAAACTACTTTGGTAGTGATTACTTGCTGTAGATAGTTAATATCCACGTGTGGTTGAATTGACAACTCAGCTGCTAATACCTTCAAATATTCTTTGGCTCCCCTTGTCTCGATTCTATAAATTTGGGTTGAATACTCTACCCTCGAAAACTGTTCTGACCCCCTATACTTGTGGGTTATCAGTATTCAATACCGGTTTAGTTGCTAACATTAGTAACTCGAAACATGAGTTACGAAATGAATAGAGACTAGTTGAGGGCGAGGAAACGATGTGTGTTGGAAGTGATTCCAAGGTTGATAAGATCACCATCGCATACTCCCTCCACCTTCGGGATTAGTGTTGAACATAAATAAATGTCATTTGGTGTTTGCGTTGAGCATGAATATGATTGGATCATGTTTATTGCAATACAGTTATTCATTTAAGTTAGAAAATAATTATTGTTATGTTTACATGAATAAAACCTTCAATGGTCATACATCCAATGTGAATGGTTTGTTGAATCTCGATCATGGTTATACACACATTCATAATATTGATGCCAAAAGATGCAAAGTTGATAATGATAGTGCAACATATTTGTGGCACTGCCGTTTAGGTCATATTGGTGTAAAGCGCATGAAGAAACTCCATGTGGATGGACTTTTGGAATCACTTGATTATGAATCATTTGATGATTGTGAACCATGCCTCACGGGCAAGATGACTAAGACTCCTTTATCCGGAACAATGGAGCAAGCCACTGACTTATTGGAAATAATACATACCGATGTATGCGGTCCGATGAGTGTTGAGGCTCATGGTGGGTATCAATATTTTCTAACCGTCACAGTTGATTTGAGAAGATATAGGTGTATCTACTTAATGAAACTCGAGTTTGAATCATTTTGAAAAGTTCAAAGAATTTCAGATTGAAGTGGAGAATCATCGTAACAAGAAAATAAAGTTTCTGCGATCTGATCGCAGAGGTGAATATTTGAGTTACAAGTTTTGGCCTTCATTCAGAACAATGTGGAATAGTTTCACATCTCACGCCACCTGGAACACCACAACATAATGGTGTGTGCAAACATCGTAACCATACTTTATTAGATATGGTGCGATCTATGATGTCTCTTACCGATTTACCACTATCGTTTGGGGGTTATGGATTAGAGACAACTGCATTCACGTTAAATAGGGCACCATCTAAATCCGTTGAGACGACACCGTATGAACTATGGGTTGGCAAGAAACCAAAACTATCGTTTCTTAAAGTTTGGTGTTGCGATGCTTATGTGAAAAAAAGTTTCAAACTGATAAGCTCGAACCCAAATCGGAGAAGTGCGTCTTCATAGGATACCCAAAAGATATTGTTGGGTACACCTTCTATCACAGATCCGAAGGCAAGATATTTGTTGCTAAGAATGGGTATTTTCTAGAGAAGGAGTTTCTCTCGAAAGAAGTGAGTGGGAGGAAAGTAGAACTCGATGAGGTAACTGTAACTTCTCCCGAATTGGAAAGTAGTTCATCATAGAAATCAGTTCCAGTGATTCCTACACCAATTAGTGAGGAAGCTAATGATGATGATCTTGAAACTTCAGATCAAGTTACTACCGAACCTCATAGGTCAACCAGAGTATGGACCACACCAGAGTGGTACGGTAATCCTATTCTGGAAGTCATGTTACTAGACCATGACGAGCATACGAACTATGAAGAAGCAATGATGAGCCCAGATTCTGTGGAATGGCTTGAGGCCATGAAATCTGTGAAGGGATCCATGTATGAGAAAAAAATATGGACTTTGATTGACTTACCCGATGATCGGCGAGCCATTGAGAATAAATGGATCTTCAAGAGGAAGACGGATGTTGATAGTAGTGTTACTATCTACAAAGCTCGAATTGTCGCAAAAGGTTCTTGACAAGTTCAAGGTGTTGACTACGATGAGATTTTCTCACTCGTATCGATGCTTAAAGTCTGTCTGAATCATGTTAGCAATTGCCACATTTTATGAAATCTGGAAAATGGATATAAAAACTATATTCCTTAATGGATTTATTAAAGAAGAGTTGTATATGATGCAACCAGAAGTATTCTCAATTCTAAAGGTGCTAACAAAGTGTGCAAGCTCCAGCGATTCATCTATGGACTGGTGCAAGCATCTCGGAGTTGGAATATACGCTTTGATGAGTTGATCAAAGCATATAGTTTTATACAGACTTGCGGTGAAGCCTGTATTTACAAGAAAGTGAGTGGGAGCACTATAACCTTTCTGATAGGTGTATGTGAATGACATACTGTTGATCGGAAATGATGTAGAATTTTTTGGAAAGTATAAAGGAGTGAAAGGAGTTTTTCAAAAAAAGACCTCGGGGAAGCTACTTGCATATTGGGCATCAAGATCTATAAAGATAGATCAAGACGCTTGATAAGACTTTTGATGAGTACATACCTTGATAAGATTTTGAAGGAGTTCAAAATGGATCCGTCAAATAAGGAGTTCTTGCCTGAGTTTTAAGGTATGAAGTTGAGTAAGACTCGAAACCTGACCATGGCAGAAGATAGAAAGAGAATGAAAGTCATTCCCTATGCCTCAGCCATAGGTTCTATAAAGTTTGCAATGTTGTATACCAGACCTATTGTCTACCTTGCCATGAGTTGGGTAAAGGGGTACGGTAGTGATCCAGGAATAGATCATTGGACAGCGGTCAAAATTATCCTTAGAGGACTAAGGAAATATTTCTCGGTTATGGAGGTGATTAAAAGTTCATCGTAAAGACTTACATCGATCCAAGCTTTAACACTGATCTGGATGACTCTGAGTCTCAATCCGGATACATATTAAAAGTGGGAGCAATTAGCTAGAGTAGCTCCATGCGGAGCATTATAGACATAGAAATTTGCAAAATACATATGGATCTGAATGTGACAGACCCGTTGACTAAAGTTCTCTCAGAAGCAAAACATGATCACACATTAGTACTCTTTGGGTGTTAATCACATGGCGATGTGAACTAGATTATTGACTCTAGTAAACCCTTTGGGTGTTGGTCACATGGTGATGTGAACTATTGGTGTTAAAACACATGGCGATGTGAACTAGATTATTGACTCTAGTGCAAGTGGGAGACTGAAGGAAATATGCCCTAGAGGCAATAATAAAGTAGTTATTTATATTTCCTTATATCATGATAAATGTTTATTATTCATGCTAGAATTTTATTAATCAAAAACTTGATACATGTGTGGATACATAGACAAAACACAGTGTCCCTAGTAAGCCTCTACTAGACTAGCTCGTTAATCAAAGATGGTTAAGTTTCCTAACCATAGACATGTGTTGTCATCTGATGAAAGGTATCACATCATTAGGAGAATGATGTGATGGAAAAGACCCACCCGTTAGCTTAGCACAATGATCATTAAGTTTTATTGCTATTGCTTTCTTCATGACTTATACATATTCCTTTGACTATGACATTATGCAACTCCCGAATACCGGAGGAACACCTTGTGTGCTATCAAACGGCAAAACATAATTAGGTGATTATAAAGATGCTCTATAGGTGTCTCCGAAGGTGTTTGTTGGGTTGGCATAGATCGAGATTAGGATTTTTCACTCCGAGTATCGGAGAGGTATCTCTAGGCCCTCTCAGTAATGCACATCATAATAAGCCTTGCAAGCAATGTGACTAATGAGTTAGTTGCGGGGTGATGCATTACGGAATGAGTAAAGAGACTTGCCGGTAAAGATATTGAACTAGGTATGGAGATACCGACGATCGGATCTCGGGCAAGTAACATACCGATGACAAAGGGAATAACGTATGTTGTTATGCGGTTTCACCGATAAAGATCTTCGTAGAATATGTAGGAGCCAATATGAGCATCCAGGTTCTGCTATTGGTTATTGACCGGAGATGTGTCTCGGTCATGTCTACCTAGTTCTCGAACTCGTAGGGTCCGCATGCTTAACGTTCGATGATGATTTGTATTATGTGTTATGTGATTTGATGAACCGAAGTTTGTTTGGAGTCCTGGATGAGATCACGGACATGACGAGGAGTCTCGAAATGGTCGAGAGGTAAAGATTCATATATTGGAAGGTTGCATTTGGACATCGGAATGGTTCCGAGTGGTTCGGGGCATTTTTCCGGAGTACTAGGAGGTTACCGGAGCCCCCTAGGGAAGTTAATGGGCCTTAGTGGGCTTTAGTGGACAGAGGGAAGAACGGCCACGAGGTGGCGCGCGCCTCCCCGTTCCCAAACCGAATTGGACAAGGGGTGGGGGTGCGTCCCCCTCCTTCCTTCTCCTTCTCCCCTCCTTCCTTTCCCTCCGGTGGAAGAAAGGAAAGGGGGGCGAATCCTACTTGGACTAGGAGTCCATGTAGGACTCCCCCCTAGCGCGCCCAACCTAGCCAGCCTCCTCTCTCCCTCCCTCCTTTATATACATGGCCAGGGGGCACCCCAATAGCACAACAGACAATCTCTTAGCCATGTGCAGTGCCCCCCCTCCACAGTTCAACACCTCGGTCATATCGTCGTAGTGCTTAGGTGAAACCCTGCGCCGGTAACTTCACCATCACCGTCGCCACGCAGTCATGCTGACGGAACTCTCCCACGTCCTCAATTGGATCAAGAGCTCGATGGATGTCATCATTCTGAACGTGTGCTGAACACGGAGGTGCCGTACGTTCGGTGCTTGGATCAATTGGATCGTGAAGACATTCGACTACATCAACCGCGTTACCAAACGCTTCCGCTTTCGGTCTACGAGGGTACGTGGACACACTCTCCCCTCTCGTTGCTATGCATCTCCTAGTTAGATCTTGCGTGATCGTAGGAATTGTTTTTGAATTACAACGTTCCCCAACACTATTTGTTAGTGTATGTTTCATCAACTAGTGCCACTATTACTGTAATCTCACGTTTTCAATAGTGCCACTAGGGTGGTTCATTGCTGATGTGTCTCCAACGTATCTATAATTTTTAATTGTTCCTTGCTATTATATTGTCATTCTTGGATGTTTTATAATAAATTTATAGTCATTTTATACCATTTTTTGGTACTGACCTATTGAAATAGTGCAAGTGCCAGTTGTTGTTTTTTGCATGTTTTTTTACATCGCAGGTAATCAACACCAAATGGAGTGCAAACACAGCAAAACTTTTTGTGGATATTTTGGACCAGAAGACATCCAATGGGCTGGATAAGCGCCTGGGGGGTGCCCCGAGGGGAGCACAACCCACCAGGGTGCGCCTGGGCCCTGGTGGGTTGTGCCCACCTCGGGTGCCCCCCAGACCACCTCTTTTCTCTATAAATACCTCGGTATTCTAGAAACCCTAGGGGAGTCGAAAAAATTCAATTCCAGCCGCCGCAGAGTCTAGAACCACTAGATCCAATCTAGACACCATCACGGAGGAGTTCACCACTTCCATTGGTGCCTCTCCGATGATGGGTGAGTAGTTCTTTGTAGACCTTTAGGTCCATAGTTAGTAGCTAGATGGCTTCCTCTCTCTCGTTTGATACTCAATACAATGGTCTCTTGGAGATCCATATGATGTAACTCTTTTGTGATGTGTTTGTTGGGATCCAATGAACTTTGAGTTTATGATCAGATCTGTCTCTTTTTATCCATGAAAATTATTTGAGTTTCTTTGATCTCTTATTTGCATGATTGCTTATAGCCTCGTATTTCTTCTCCAATATTTTGGTTTTTGTTGGGGATATTACTATCAGCTAAAACCCCCCCAGGATGGGCCGGGTCAGCCTTAATGGAGGGTTACGTAAGAAGCCCAATATACAGTCAAGATGATAGTTTATTAGTATATATAGAAAGCCCAAAGGCTTCGGGCCGGCTTAAGGCCCGTTATTGTAAACTGCCATATGGGCGGAAAGACTTGTAAATAAAGGCATGTAAAGGAAGTCACCGAGCCGGACACGATTATGAGCCGGTCGGGACTCTGTAAGCCACCAGGCGTCAACCCGTGTATATAAGGGGGATGACCCGGTGGCAGCTTAAGGAAAGAAAGCAATCAAGTCGATCACTAAGCCGGTGAGTTGAACCTCTTGGAGATCGAAACCTCAGCAATACCAATCCCAACTAGACGTAGGCTTTTACCTTCATCGTAAGGGGCCGAACTAGTATAAAATCCTCTCTCGTGTCCTTTGTCCCGATTAACCCCTTTCAGCTTCCTAGTGCGATGGCCCTACGACTAAGTCCTTGCTCTAGGACATCTGCTGTGACAATTCCACGACAGTTGGCACCCACCGTGGGGCCAGCGCACAGTGGATTTGAGTTATTGAAGGGCAACTTCGAAGGGCTCAAGGGATACACTGTGGACCGGATGACCAAGAGTCGTCGCGGCAAGATCTACATCGACGACGAAGGCTGGGGCCCCAAGGTCGCCTCAATGGAGTACGAGTACTGGGTCCCCTTCGGCGGAATTCACGTCTTCATCGGCCGGATTGGCGAGTCAGACCCTGGGCCGGATGTCCACACCGACCTCATCGAAACGGCTCAGCGTGCCGGGTCCGCCCGTGTTCAATCTGTCGTGAAGCATGCCTTCGTAGGCTGCATCCACGGCGGTGAATACTCCAAAGGATCGATGGAGGGCGGAGAGACGGCCATCTGCTCTGATACTGCATCATCAACAGGTGAGACAAACTCGTTGTACCAACTTCAAGATGGCGTGCTCGGGGGCTGTTCCGATGGCAGCATTATTTCGGACCCCCTTGAGCCGCCGAATTGGGCCGGAGCCTTCATGGCAGGGACACAACCCGGGGAGAACTCCACCGCAGCGATAGCGGCGGCCAAGGGGTCGGCAGCTGCCGGGTCAGGAGACCCCGCACGCCCCCCGGCTCAGGTTTTCATGGACCTCATGGATAAACTGATGACTCTATTAACCGTTGTGGTAGAGCCAGCGGATAAAGCCCAACATGACGCGGAAGTGGCATGCATGCGGGAGGAGATGGTGCAAGGTAAGGAAAATCTAGCCACGGAGGAAACCCGGATGGCAGCAGAGCGAGCAACTTTGGATGCTCGTGCTCAGCAGCTTCAAGCAGAAACCTTCCGGCTCTCGGTAGATCTTAATGCATCAAACGAAGTCATGAGGAGGAGGCATCAGAAAACTCAGTCGCGTCTGCCTCTAACGCTGGATCCAAGGAATATGTTCCATACACCCGGAGCTGGAGGGAGCAACCCGCCAGAGGCAAACCGGGTCACGACGCCCAGTGCACCAGTTCAGCACCGCACCATGGAGCCGCCGCACATGAATACAACTCCTCATTATATAGCAACGCCCCCGGGTCACTTTTACAACCCCATGGAGAACCTCATTGCGGCGTCGGCTCATTTGGCAGCTCTCCCAATCGAAGGCGACTCGCCAGCAGCAATTGAAACCCAGAGGGTAAGAGAACTACTTCAGACAGCTTTGGCCCAGCAGGATGCATACTTCTACAGTCGAGACAGGATTCATTCAACTCCTCGCCCAAGCCGGAGCCCGAGTTATAGTAGGCACATGGAGTCTGCAGAGATGTCAAGTGATGCTCAACGCCACAACCGGCCATATAGGCATGAGCTAGTGCGGGCTGGAGCCCTTAACTTGGTGGATCAGGAGAGGATTCGTCAAGAGGCAGAACGGGCGGCTCAGATAGCAGCAGAGCAGGCAGCTCACCAAACCTTTCTGGCTTATCCAGCAACCTCGGTTGAGGCAGGAGTGGTTACAAGAACCGGAGGCGTACCTTGCCTAGTCCCAGCCATACGCAATGAGCGGTTGCCCAAGTATTTCAAGGGACCTCGTAAGGTACCTAACTACACGGCTGACTTACAGCCAGGGGCTTGGATTGAGAGTTATGAGATGGCTATGGAGCAGATTGAGGTTAGTGATGCTGCAATGGCCAAGTACTTCATCATGATGTTGGATGGAACGGCTCGGACCTGGTTGAAAGGATTACCACCCAATTCCATCGGCTCATGGGCAGAGTTGAAGACACGGTTCATCCAGAACTTTAAAGACACGTGTAAGAAGCCAATGTCAATTGTGGACCTGACCAATTGGAAGCAAGAGGATGGAGAATCTACAACCCATTGGGTGCGCCGGGTCAAGGAGATAATACATTCGTCTGATAAAATGGATGCCGGCTCAGCAGTTTTGATGTTGGAGAAAAACTGCCATTTTGTACCTCTAAAGTAGAAGTTGGGGCGGCTTAAAAGAGACTGTAATGACATGGGAACATTGATGGCGGCTCTTGTCAAGTATGCCGATTCTGATACCACTAAAGACCCGGCGTCTGATGAAGAAAAGGCAACGAAGGGAAAGAAGAACGACAATGGCAAGGGTCACCAGCATAACCCGGCAAATCAAGGAGGTAACAAGCGTAAGGCTGATGAGTTTGTTGCTAATACTAATGCGCACGGTGGTAATCAGCGGCGCAAGGGTAGGCAGCCCCCTCGATCGGGCGGGTCAGGCCCCACCCTTGAGCAGCTGTTGAATGAACCTTGTCCAAGACACGACACCAGGGAGAAGCCAGCTACCCACTTGTGGAAGGATTGCACGATCATGAAGGCGTTTAAAAATTCAAATGCATTTGATGGGGGTCACAGTACGGGTGGCGGCTCAGGCGGCTTTCAGGGCCCGGGCGCCGGTTCAAGCGGAGGAGGTTTTCATGGTCACCCTGGTCACCAGGGAGGATATAATAAGTAACACGGCCAAGGGAATCAACAACAGCAACAATCCGGCAATCAGAGCAACCCGAAGTAGTTGTGTAGTGGACAGTATCATGTCTTCACTACCAGTTTATGTAAGAGAGACCAGAAACTCCACAAGACGGCCGTCAATGCCATTGAGCCGGCAGTTCCACATTATTTATGTTGGTCGGAGCATCCCATTGTATGGAGTAGAGAGGACCACCCACCCCGGGTTGATAATCCGGGTCACTTGGCGTTAGTAGTGGCACCTTAGGTTGGTGGGTATAAGTTTACCAAAGTACTCATGGATGGAGGCAGCAGCATCAACATCCTTTATTATGAGACGTTTCGTCGGATGGGATTGACGGACAAGAATCGTAAACAATCCAACACAGTTTTCATGGTGTGGTGCCTGGTAAATCGGCATACACAGTTGGTAAGATCGAGCTGGAAGTAGCCTTTGGAGATGAATGACTCGAGAGCAGAAAAATTAACCTTTGAAGTGGTTAAGATCAAAAGCCCATATCATGCTTTGTTTGGGCAGCCGGCTTATGCCAAGTTCATGGCTCGGCCGTGTTACGTGTATTTGCAGCTCAAGATGCTGGGTCACAAGGGCACCATTACAGTCGATGGGAGCCGGAAGATAGCCTTGGAATGTGAAGAAGGGGATGCAGCCTATGCTGAATCTGTTTGTGCGATAGAGGAGTTGAAATTCTACAAGGATCATGTTGACCCGGCGGACATGACGTCATTAAAGAAACCTACAACAGAGCATGAGCCAAAGTTAAAGTTCAAGTCAGCTGATGACATTAAGGTGGTTGACTTTGTGCCCGACGATTCATCCAAACAGTTCATCATCAGTGCTAACTTGGATCCGAAATAGGAAAGCGCACTCATCGAGTTCATCCATGAGAACCGGGACATCTTTGCATGGAAACCTTCAGACATGCCGGGTGTCCCGAGGGAACTCGCTGAGCACACTCTTAATATCGATCCAAAGTTCAAACCTGTCAGACAGTTTCTTCGGCGGTTCAATGAAGAAAGGCGCAAGGCCATTGGAGAAGAGGTGGCCCGGCTCTTGGCGGCCGGGTTCATTGTGGAGGTCTTTCACCCAGAATGGTTAGCTAACCCGGTGCTCATGCTCAGAAAGAACGGCACCTGGCGTATGTGTGTGGATTACACAGATTTAAACAAGGCTTGTCCGGCTGATCCATTTGCTCTTCCCCGTATTGATCAGATCATTGATGCTACTGCGGGTTGCGCGCGGTTGAGTTTCTTAGATGCTTACTCCGGGTATCATCAGATTAAGATGGCAGTCAAGGATCAAGAGAAAACAACGTTTATAACACCTATTGGGGCGTTCTGTTATGTGTCTATGCCTTTTGGGCTCAAGAGTGCTTAGGGGACTTACCAACGGTGTGTGCAGAATTGTCTTCATGATCAAATTGGGCGCAATGTTCATGACTATGTGATGATATAGTGGTGAAGTCCAGAGAAGAGGAAACCTTGGTCACAGACCTGAAAGAGACTTTTGATAATCTTCGGGTTTACAAGATGATGCTTAACCCGGCCAAGTGTGTTTTTGGAGTACCAGCCAGCAAACTCTTGGGCTTTCTGGTGTCTAACCGAGGTATTGAAGCTAACCTGGAGAAGATCAAAGCAATTACATCTCTGGCCAAGCCAACCTGTGTCAATGATGTTCAACGACTGGCGGGTCGTGTGGCTGCTTTGAGCCAGTTCATAAGCCGGTTAGGGGAAAAGGCTATGACTCTGTATCAGTTGATGAAGAAAACAGATGTGTTTGTTTGGAGTGATGCTGCGAACGCCGCTTTTGAGGATCTGAAGGCACAACTGGTTGAGCCGCCGGTCCTAGCTGCTCCAATTGAGAAAGAGGTTCTATTATTATACATAGCTGCCAACTCACGGGCTGTCAGTGTAGCTATGGTGGTAGAGCGCAAGGAGGCTGGCAAAGAGCATCCAGTTCAGCAGCCGGTTTATTATGTCAGTGAAGTGTTAACTGAGTCTAAGCAACGATATCCACATTGGCAGAAGCTTGTTTATGGGGTGTTCATGGCAAGCCGGAAGCTTAAGCATTACTTTCAGGGACATCCAATCACTGTGTTTAGCTCTACTCCTTCGGGAGACATTATTGAAAACAGAGAAGCTACAGGGCGAGTTGCCAAGTGGGCAATTGAGCTTCGGTCTCATGGGCTGAAGTATGTTGCACGCACTGCGATTAAGTCTCAAGTTTTGGTTGACTTCATCAATGACTGGATAGAGATGCAGATGCCAGAAGAAAAGCTGGACAGCACATATTGGACTTTTCATTTTGATGGGTCCAGGCAATTGGAAGGCTCGGGGGCTGGAGTTGTATTAACTTCCCCACGAGGTGATAAATTTTGTTATGTGTTACGATTGATGTTTTCGTGCACTAATAACGCAGCAGAGTATGAAGCATTGCTCCATGGTCTCCGAGTGGCAAAGGAGATGAGCTTGAGCCGGGTTAGATGTCTTGGTGATTTAGATCTAGTGGCTCAGCAGGTGTCTGGCAAGTGGGATTCCAAAGACCCTCTCATGGCGGCTTATCACCGAGAGGTCGATGCGGTTGCAGGAACACATTGACCGTCGAAAAAACGAAGCAGCTGATGCTTTAAGCTGGCTGGGGTCTCAATGTAAGCCGGTACCACCCAACACCTTTTTAGATGTTCTGCATCACCCCTCTTTCAAGTTGCCCACTAAAGAAGATTTAGCTGTTCCTGACCCGGAGGCGCAGTTGGTGGCGGCTCTTCATGTCATCCCAGATTGAACGGTGCCGTTTTTGGCTTACATGACCCGGGGAGAATTGCCAGCGGATGAGACCCTGGCTCGATAGATAACTCGACGGTCTAAGTCCATGACGATTTCGGATGGAGAGTTATTTCATCGCAGTGTTTCTGGAGCATTTCAACGGTGTGTCTCCCCTGAAGAAGGTCAAGAAATCCTTCGTGAGATCCATGAAGGCGATTGTGGTCATCACGCCAGGTCAAAATCCTTAGTGGCCAAGGCGTTTCGTCACGGTTTTTACTGGTTGACGGCTCACGCTGATGCGGAAGATCTGGTCAGTAGATGTGATGGTTGTCAGAAATTCGCATGACGAGCGCATGTGCCGGCTCAAGAGCTCTGATGATTCCAATAACTTGGCCGTTTGCAGTCTGGGGGCTTGACATGGTGGGACCTTTCAAAAGGTCTAAAGATAAAAAGACACATCTCTTGGTGGCTCTTGATAAATTAACTAGATGGGTTGAGGCGGAGCCTGTGAGTAAGTGTAATGCAGCCACGGCGGTTCAGTTCATGAAGAAAATAATCTTCCATTTCGGTTTTCCACACAGTATTATCACAGACAATGGCACTAATCTATCCCAAGGGGCTATGGAAGAGTTTTGTCAGCAAGAGCACATCCGGCTTGATGTTTCTTCTGTAGCTCATCCTCAATCCAATGGTCAAGCTGAGAGAGCCAATCAGGAAATTCTGAAAGGGCTAAAGCCCCGACTTATGGTTCCTTTACAGCAAACGCCGGGTTGTTGGGTAGAGGAGTTGCCTTCAGTGTTATGGAGCATCAATACTACACCCAACAGGTCTACGGGTTACACACCACTACAGGAATCAGCTACTTTGCCATCCGCCACGGCGGACGGCAAAGGCATGAACGGCGGACGGCAAAGGCCTTTGCCGTCAGCCGCGGACGGCAAAAGGCTCCGGCAAAATAGGCTTCGGTAAACAGCTACTTTGCCGTCTGCTACTGATGGCAAAGTCTTTGCCATCGGCCGCAGACGGCAAAGAGAGCGCGGCCGACGGCAAAGATGGCGGACGGCAATAATTGCGCTGTCAGTCCGTTAAGTGGCTAACGGCAGGCCTTTGCCGTCCGCCGCTGACGGTAAACTTTCTAATGTCTTTGCCATCCGCCGTATGATGTCATCTACACGTCACTACATGGCAGGTTCTTTGCCATCTGCCACTGATGGCAAAGTCTTTGCCGTCTGCCACTGTAGGCAAACTGACCAAACGGGTCAGCTCCCAGGAAGCACAGCTGGATGCCACGTGCCTTCTTTGCCGTCCGCGGCAGACGGCAAAGAGCCTGCATATTGGCTCCTCTATCTGGTTTTTATTAAATCCAACAATTTTCATCACAAAATATATATGACATATATAGATATATTTCAAAAGGCCATTACAGAGCAAACATATAAGATATCCAACACATAACTTCATCGTTCAACATAGAGGCATCCAACCATATATATTACAATAGTTTCATCCAACGATACATGCATAGTTCAACGAGACAAAAGAAACAGAGAAAGGGATAAGGAGCACTCCATCTATGCAAGCTTTCGTCAAGTGAATGAACTCTGCAAAATGAAAAATAAGAAAGTTAGAACAAGAAGAGTAGAACAAGAAGAAGAGTAGAACAAGAAGATGACTAGAACAAGAAGAGTATGTCATTTATGAGCTAACTTACGTGAAATGGATCATATATAAGCTAACTAAGTTGAAATGGGTCATTTATGAGCTAGCTAAGGTGAAATGGATCATTTATGAGCTAACTTAGTTGAAATGGATCATATATGAGCTAACTAAGTTGAAATGGGTCGTTTATGAGCTAGCTAAGGTGAAATGGATCATTTATGAGCTAACTTAGTTGAAATGGGTCGTTTATGAGCTAACTAAGGTCAAATGGATCGTTTTTCAGGTAACTAAGGTGAAATGGATCTTTTTTAGCTAACTTAGATGAAATGGATCATTTATGAGCTAACTTAGTTGAAATGGATCGTTTTTGAGCTAACTTAGGTGAAATGGATCATTTATGAGCTAATCTAGTTGAAATGGATCTTTTTGAGCTAACTTAGGTGAAATGGATCATTTATAAGCTAATTTAGGTGAAATGGATCGTTTTTTAGGTAACCTAGGTGAAATGGATCGTTTATGAGCTAAATTAGTTGAAATGGATCGTTTATGAGATAACCTAGGTAAGATTGGTCATTTTGGAGTTAACCTAGGTGAAATGGGTCATTTTAAAGCTAACGTAGGTAAAATGGATCATTTAGGAGCTAATCTAGGTAAAATGGGTCATTTTTTAGCTAACTTGGATGAACTGGATCATTTATAATCTAACCTAGGTAAAATGGGTCATCTTAGAGCTAACTTAGGTAAAATGGATCGTCTATAAGCTAACTAAGCTAATTATGCAATTTTTGACATAAGTAAGCTAGGTACAGATCGTTTTAGAGCTAACTTAGGTAAAATGGATGGTTTTGGAGGTCAGTAAGCTTATTAAGTCATTTTGGAGGTGAAGAAGCTAAGTCTAGGTCATTATGGTAATCATTGGAGGAAATAAAGCTAAGTCTAGGTCTTTATGCATGTGTTAAGCAAAACACGAGATAAACTTACCAAGATGTAGGAGGTGTAGGAGCGGGGTGGCTCGTGTCGGTAGCTGGAGAAGGATCGTGCGATGCTTGTCTGGAGTTACGCTGCACCAAAGATCATTTCCAATGTCTTGTTAGCATGATGACACTTAAATGTTAAGACTAGCAAGTAATGTCCATTCAATAAAACTCACCGTGGTCCCAGGAGCAATCACTGGCATCGGCAGAGCGGTCTGACCTGTCTTCTCGCACACAGACTGCACATTTGGTTTTGACGACTCAGTCATACTAGTTAGTAATGAGACAAACACTACATGAATGTTTTGGCTAATCTGCAAAAGAAACTTACCACAAGGAGCTCGTACATGGCCCTTGCCTGCATGTCATTCCGTGCCCTCTCCTCCTCCATCATCTTTGTCGTCCTCTCCTCCAACTCCCGCTGCCTCTCCGCCGCCTCCGCCAGAAGTTTCTCCGTTCTATCTCTCTCACTCTGTATAGCAGCCTACAACACCACTCACATGACCATTTGTAATCATTGATGGAAGCGCACACAATGTAATGGAGAAAGATAACTGAGTACGTATCACTAACCTTGATGGCAAGTTGCACTGGCCGTTCACGAGGCCTTATCTCAGGAGCGGAGCTCGACTGGCGCGCCTTGATCTCCGAGAGAGTGCTAGGACAACGGATAAGTCCATCTCCAATGGCTATGGAGCCATGGGACCTCCCGCCACCAGATATCATCAACAGCTCTGGATCAATGGGACCCTGGCTCGGGTTAAAGTCCTCCCCTTTCCTCGCCTTCCCCTCATCTCTATATCTCACGAGCTTGTTGTGGGAGGAGATGTTGGTGAAGTTGTTTGCATCATCGAGGTCAGACTGAGAGAAAGCCTTGACTTTCTTGAAAGAGGCAGTGTGGGCCATGGCATACAGGTCGTACACATCTGGCACCTTATCCGCCTTATTGTAGCGTGCCTGAAAGAGAGAAACAATGAAAATTAGTAATTAAAGGGATCAAGCTAGCATGATGAATGAATTGCATGAATCATGAAGCAAACCACATACCCAGTTGCGCCCGAACTGATATAAGTTGGAGCTGCCTTGATGGTGTGGCACACCTTCCATTTGGGCACGTTTGTCCTTGGCCTCATTGTGGAGGGCTAGCCATCGTTGTGAGCACCACTCATCGACCAACACCTCCCAACAATCCATCCGATCCGCACACCATCTTGGTCGGGGTGTCGGGTCAGGCTCGGGGTCGGGGTCTCAGGGTCGGGGTGTCTGGTCAGGGTGCCGGGTCGGGGTCGGGGTGCCGTGTCGGTGTCGGGGTAAGGGTGGGTGTGGTGTCAGGGTGTCGATGTCGGGGTGTCGTGTCGGTGTCGGGGTCGGGGTCTCGGGGTCGGGGTGTCAGGTCGGGGTGCCGGGTCGGGGTCGGGGTGCCGTGTCGGGTCGGGGTGCCGTGTCAGGTCGAGGTTTTTTCCTCTTTTTTCCTTTTCTTGTTCTTCCTATTCTTCCTTTTCTTCCTTCTTCTTCTTCTTCTTCTTCTTCTTCTTCTTCTTTCCTTTTTCCTTTTCTTCTTCTCCTCCTCTCCTCTTTTTTCTTCTTCTTCTTCCTCTTCTTCTTTTTTCTTCTCCTCCTCCTCTTCTTCTTCTTCCTTTCCTTTTTCCTCTTCTTCTTCTCCTCCTCTCCTCTTTTTCTCTTCTTCTTCTTCTTCTTTCCTCAAACTAAACTAAACCTAAAACTAAAACTAAAACTAAATCTAAACTAAACATAAACCTAAAACTAATAAAACAGAAAAAAAGGAAAAAACTAAATCTAAACCTAAAACTAAACTAAAACTAAACCTAAAACTAAATCTAAACTAAAACTAAAAAAGAAAAAAACAGAAGAAAGGAGGGGGGCTCACCTGGGGCAGGGCCGGTGGAGGAGGGCGGCGGGGCGGTGGAGGAGCTGGCCGGGGCCGGGGCGGCGTGGGGCCGGGGAGGGGGGGGCGATGGGGCGGCGGGGGCGACGGGGCGGCGGCGGCGGGGGCGAGAAGCGGCGGCGGTGGGGTGGTGGGGCGAGGAGAGAACAGAGAGGGGCGTGGGGCATGGGCCGTTAGATACTGCCTCTTTGCCGTTGGCCCTTTTGCCTCTTTGCCGTCTGCTGGCAGACGGCAAAGAGGTGGGCCGTTAAGTTTTTCCCAAACGGGCGGGGGGTGGGGGCCACCTCTCTCTTTGCCTTCCGCCAGCTGACGGCAAAGATTCTTTGCCGTCCGCTGGCGGACGGCAAAGATCTGGCGGACGGCAAAGAGCTTCTTTGCCGTCCGCCAGATCTTTGCCGTCTGCTTTTTGGTAGCTGATGGCAAAGAGCTTCTTTGCCGTCAGCTAGCGGACGGCAAAGAGCTGGCAGATGGCAAATTAGCTGATTCTAGTAGTGCACCCTTCTTCATGGTTTATGGGGTAGACGCAGTATTGCCCAGTAATATCCGTCATGACTCACCCCGTGTGGCGGCTTATGTTGAAGCTAACAATGAAAAAGCCAGACAGGATGCGCTTGACTTGTTGGATGAAGAAAGAGACTTAGCAGCAGCACGGTCAGCAATCTATCAACAGGACCTGCGTCGTTATCACAGCCGTCGGGTTAAGACCAGGACTTTTCAGGAAGGCGACTTGGTGCTCCGGCTCATCCAAGATCTTTCAGATGCACACAAGTTATCCCCACCTTGGGAAGGACCCTTTGTGGTCAGTAAAAATTTAAACAACGGGTCTTACTACCTCATTGACGTTCAGAGCATGCAGACTCGCATAAGCCAGAAGAGGAGACCCGCCGGCCGTGGAACATTGCTCAACTTCGGCCATACTATACCTGAGCCACCGGCTCTCATCATGTACATAAGTTCGCATTGTATATACGATGATAAGCAATAAAGTAAGACCATCGGTCTCTTTTCTTTTCAAAGATTATGCATCTTTATTATTTTTCACAAATGATTATTAAGGATTTGATCATATTTGAATCAAGTGTAACCTTTTCTAGTCTGGCTTATGATCGTATTCGAATCTAGCTGTAAATCTCATGGTCACTTGGGGGCTTCCTGTTCAAACATAGGTCGTATTCGAACCAAAGAGAACATAGCTGTCGTAACCCTCTTGATCGGCTCAAAGCCAAACTCACTTGGGGGCTTCTTGATCATATCCGAATCATAGCTTAACCCCTTTTGAGCCGACTTGGATCGTATTCGAATCAGGGTCGTGAAAAACCTCTGAAGGTCATTTGGGGGCTTCCTGTTCAAACATACGTCGTATTCGAACCAAAGAGAACATAGCTGTCGGTACCCTTTTGATCGGCGCAACGCCAAAGCCATTGGGGGCTATATGGTCGTATTCGAACCTTAGCTTAACCCCTTTGGTCCGGTTTACTGATCGTATTCGAATCAGAAACCCCCAATCTTTTTAATACAGAGTGAAAATTATGTTTATTATCTGTTGCTTGCCTTTGAGTTTTTGTTGTTTCAATATTACAAATGAGATAGCCTGGTTTTCTTTGTCGGCTCAATTATTGGACCACACAAACACCCGGGTTATTCAAGCCTGTGGTCTAAGGAACCAAAGGTACGAGCTACTGAGATATGATGATTATTGAATATTTAAGGAATATTAACTTTTATACATATTGAGTTATCAATTCATCACCCGGGTTACTTAAGCCGGTGATCTAAGGATCAACAAAGATAAGGTATGGTTTTTACTTATACGTGCTTACCTGCTACGTTAACTCAAGAGTTAGTATTAAACCTTATCTTTTATTTACATTGGTCTTCGTTTTTTCTTACTGAGGTAAATTTATGGATTGTATATTAGGTGTTTAAGCCTAGTTGGTTATAAACCGCCTTGCCAGGTTTTTTCCTTATTTTCACACGAACAACGTTCAAACATTGCGGAGACAAGCATTAAACGATGCATAAGAAAGCATTAAACATTGGCATCTAGAAGCACAGATTCACATAAGAAGTATTTTATGCACGACGACATAAGCAAATAGGCAGAGTTTTTACTAAAGTTATTACAAAGCTTTATAAACCTGTGAAGATGATCATTGTCCCTCCCTCACCGGTTCACCACCGTCTGGTTGCTGGAAGTTAGACTTTGACCAATCAAAGCCGTTCATGGTGACGAATTTGGCTTCATCGTCAATCAAGCCGACCGGGTCAATTTCCGTAGCAAAGGTATCTTCTCTCACAGGTGGGATTAGATCTGCTACTTTATATGAAGGAGTGGCCATCTTCTTATTTTCACTGTCAAAACCCGGCTACTTGTCCACATTGGTGTCCTCTCCAAGACTAGTGGCCTGAGGCCGGACTTCGCGTACACACGCTATAAAATCATCTTGGCCAAACGGAGACCCGTCCTCCATCACGGTAGGATAGCCCCTTGCTACGTCCGCCAAGTCCAGATCTGGCACCCAAGCCTTGGAGCGGCTTAGAGCAGTCAAAGCTCCGGCTCGCGCATAGGAACGTTTTACCTCTTGGAACCGGGCAGGAAGGATGGACAGCTTCTTCAGGACATCACTAAGCCGGTTGGATCCTTGGTTCGCAGGAGAGATAGCGGCCAGAGCCCATTGTGCACCAATGTACAGTTGTTCAACCAAGGTGTATACTGCCTTCAGTTTAACCAACAGGTATTGGCTCAGATTTTTGCTTCATGGACCTACATATATTTAACAGTCAGTGGCGGTTTATACTCCGGTTTGGCATAAAATACACAAAAGGTCAAAACTAGGCAGCTTACCAAAGATAGCAGCGACCATCTGAGACACCCGGCCCTTTAAACCGTTCAGCTCGGTTGATATTTCTTTCAGGGCTGTTTCGGCTGTTTCAGCTCGCCGGGTCAGAAGTGTTTTGTCACCTTCCCAAGTTTTCTCTTTGGCAGCAAAGTTGGTCTTCAAATTCTCCCTTTCAGAAAGGGTTACTAGCAGTTTGGAGGTGAAAGGCTTACTCGCTAGCCGGATCTTTGCGTCATCCAGTTGAGAGTTTAGTTCAGACAATGCATTCTGTGAAATATTCAGACAAGTCAAGACTTGGTTTTAAATTCCAGCATCAAAATTCAAGATTCAAGTCCCAAGTACTTTACGAATAAACCACTTGGCACTTGGGGGCTAATGTATGCCAAATCAAATTTTTTACAACTCTACCAGCATATTTGAAGTCCCAAGCCCTTTACAAAGTAACAGCACTTGGCACTTGGGGGCTAATGTACGAAGTTCAGCAAAGTTTTTCAAGGTTAAGCTGGACTGTTAAAATACTTTAAAGACAGTTTTAAATTCTAAAGTACCGATTCATTACTGATCAAAATGAACTGGTCCTTGGGGATTATGGGTGAAGTTTTTTCTATCAGTATAAGGCAAAGCTTCAAAGATAAAAGTTTTGGCTTATATTCTAAGTCTACAGGTCATTTCGTTTCTCTTATAATCTGAAGACTTGGGGGCTGAAGGAATATTGGTAAACTAGAAATAACATACCTCATACTTCAACTGAAGCTACTTGAGCATCTCAATCTCAGACTCACGACTGGAGTGTACATGACTGAGATAGCCGGATAAGATATCACTGGCATTGAGACGGTCATAATTGGCGATATCAAAGCGAACCTTCTGCCGCTCCAACGCTTCTTGCTTTGCTGTGCACCGAGCTAACACCGTTGGATTCCCCGGCTCAACAAAGTGGCTCCTAGTAATTTGAACATCCGGAGCACGTGGAGATGGCGGTTCAGTTGAGCTTGATGGTCTGACTGTGGAAGGATTCATGGTAGCTTGGTCAAGGGACGGCTCCGAAGGATTCGCTTCATGGCTAATAGGCGGGTCTTCTAGGGCGGCAGTTAGTGGAGAAGGCGGCCTAGCCGGCTCAGACATTGGTACTGGCGGGTCTTCCACCGGCTTTGTTACCTTTGCTTTTTTGGATCTCGTCTGGCCACTAAAAGAATATATATATATATATACATTATAGGACAATCAACATCAAAGATACAATTGAACAGTCCGGAAGAAAAGAAGATTTTTTGATTACCCAGGGGCAGTCTTGAAAGCTGGGAATTGTGTTTGAGAAGAGTCGCCTGAAGAACGAGACACCTCCTAAAAAGGTAAATGAAAGGAGTTAAAAAGGAATACAGTGAGCAGGATTCATTAAAACAAGTTAAGGACGGTAAAAGTAAACCTCTTTCAGGCGTTTTCGAGGGGTTTGTTGAAGATCAACAGCCGGTTCATCTTCAATCTCAGCTTCACGGCGGCTTTCATGTTGTTGCTTTTTCAAATGAAAGTTGGGATCCAAGTGAGCTAAAGGGTTAGGAAACCTTACTTTACGGAACACTCGTCGAACTTTGTGTCTTGATAAGGGCTCTGAGTCGGAGGAAGTGATAGTTACCTCTGCTTCTCCGGCCTGACTGGCCCCAGTGTCATCCTCGTAAGAATCAGTGTCAATAAGATTGTTAAAAAATTGGCCAAGGGAATCAAGGGCTACCTCTGAGTCAGACGAATCATCAAGCTTCATTAAATCTTCATCAGTTGTTTTCTTCTTTTTCTTTGATTTCCGGGTCGTCTTCTAGGTGTTCATAGCGGCGGCTTTCGCCTTCTTGGCAGCTTCGTGGTCATATTTCACCTTCCAGAAGTCAGAATTGGCCTGTAAAGACAAGAAGAAAGATCAGTATTAAGTACTGATAGTTGGGCAAAACACAAAGAAAAGGAGGTATACTTACTTCTAGCACCGGATTAATCTTGCAGAAGGGACTTAACCCAACAATACTGCAATCTTCGTACTTCCCATTTACCAAAAGGGTTGACATCGAAACAATGTCTTCTTCGGTGAGTTCAACTGGGCTGTGACGAAGAGGGTGGTCCGGGCTTCCGTCATATTCATACATCAATTGAGATGGACGAATTAATGGGATAACCCGCCATGAGATCCAGCAACGGGTCAGATCTACTCCGGTTAGACCATTACCCAACAAACCATTGAATGTTCTAATGGAGGGAAGAAGCTTCCTATGCTCAGCGACGGTAAGCTTATCCGGAAGGGTGAACTTGGAGTCAAGATGACTAGGGCGGTAACCCGGCAGAGGCTTCTCATTTGCTGGAGAAGTATCCTGACAATAAAACCAAGTTTGGTTCTAGTCTTTTGGGTGGCTCGGTAAGACGATGAGAGGAAAAACAGCACCCTGACGGCGCTGAATCGAGATGCCTCCAAGTTCTAAGCTAGAACCGTTGGTGCCTTCATTCTGGCGATTCAGATAAAAGTACTCTCTAAACAGCTCTACGGTGTGCTCTTGCTGAAGATATGCCTCACAGAGCACTTGGAAGTTACAAATATTGGAAATAGAGTTGGGTCCAAGGTCCTGAGGATGGAGTTTGAAAAAATGAAGGACATCTCTGAAGAATTTTGAACCGGGTGGTGAAAATCCACGGTTCATGTGGTCGGTGAAGATAATCACTTCTCCGTCTTTTGGATTGGGACGTTCTTCCTGCGGGTCAGGAGCACGATAAGACATGACATTCTTTGAAGGCAGAAACCCAACGATGAAGAACTCTTTTAACCGTTCCTTAGTTACGGATGAAGGGACCCAATTACAGACGGTGGGTGACTTCGACGGCATGATGTGAAACGAACTGAAAAATAAATAATAATATGTCGGTTCAGTCTATGGTCAATTATAAAGCAAGTAATGGTGGTTTAACTAAGGGCTAATGGCATATAAGGAAAACAAAGTCGGAGTGGTTAGCCGCCATGACTACAGATTTTCTCAGAAGGCAAAATTCAGTAAAAGGGGTCTACTGATATCAAAAACAAATGCTAAACAGCTACCGCGCGAGTTATATTTCTTTTCTGGATCAAAAGAAGTTGCGGAGAAGATCTAAAAGATGGCCCGTGATGAACAAATGAAGAACACTGAAGAACTCGTAAACCTAGAAACAGATCTAGGTGCGTGAGAGAGAAGAAAGCTTACAACAAGCAGGCCTGCCGCGAAGAGTCGCCGCGTTCTCTGGACGAACTCAGGGTGATGCATTGGCCAAGCTTGACGACGGCGATGAGAGTTCCGGTGACGGCGAAGCTCAAGTAGCGACGGAGGTTGCGAGAGGAAGAAGATGAGGAATAAAGGAGAATGAGAAAGACCTAAGTTATGCCTATTTATAAGGGAATGCGCGAACAGGCGGGCGCGAAAATCAAGGAGACCCAGTAATGATTATCCAACTGAACAGACGCCTCGATTCCTGGAAGGCATTAAAAATGAAAGATCTGTTGGAAGATGACGTCATGAAAGTTTTTTGTGTTTCAAAAAGATGACGTCACGGCGGGTTAAGGAAGTTTTCAGACAAAGGATGGATTCTGCCTAAGTATTGAAGATTGATGAAGAACAAAGTTGAAAGTCAACCTAGGGCCTAATGTTGGGGATATTACTATCACCTAAAACAAGTGCGGGTCAGCCTTAATGGCGGGTTACGTAAGAAGCCCAATATACAGTCAAGATGATAGTTTATTGGTATATATAGAAAGCCCAAAGGCTTCGGGCCGGCTTAAGGCCCGTTATTGTAAACTGCCATATGGGCGGAAAGACTTGTAAAGAAAGGCATGTAAAGGAAGTCATCGAGCCAGACACGATTATGTGCCAGCCGGGACTCTGTAAGCCACTAGGCGTCAACCCGTGTATATAAGGGGGACGACCCGGTGGCGGCTTAAGGAAAGAAAACAATCAAGTCGATCACCAAGCCGGCGAGTTGAGCCTCTTGGAGATCGAAACCTCAGCAATACCAATCCCAACTAGACGTAGGCTTTTACCTTCATCGTAAGGGGCCGAACTAGTATAAAATCCTCTCTCGTGTCCTTTGTCCTGATTAACACCTTTAAGCTTCCTAGTGCGATGGCCCTACGACTCAGTCCTTGCTCTAGGACATCTGTCGTGACAATTCCACGACAGTTTTGTTTGTCCAACTTGATCTATTTATCTTGCAATGGGAAGACGTGCTTTGTAGTGGGTTCAATCTTATGGTGCTTGATCCCAGTGATAGAAGGGGAACCGACACGTATGTATCGTTGCTACTAAAGATAAAATGATGGGGTCTATTTCTACATAAATAGATCTTGTCTACATCATGTCATCATTCTTATTGCATTACTCCATTTCTCCATGAACTTAATACACTAGATGCATGCTGGATAGCGGTCGATGTGTGGAGCAATAGTAGTAGATGCAGGCAGGAGTTGGTCTACTAATCTTGGACGTGATGCCTATATAATGATCACTGCCAGGATATCGTCATGATTATTTGAAGTCCTATCAATTGCCCAACAGTAATTTGTTTACCCACCGTTTGCTATTTTTCTCGAGAGAAGCCACTAGTGAAACCTATGGCCCACGGGTCTTTTTCTCATATTATTTGCTTTTTGCGATCTATTTTATTTGCCTTTTATTTTTAGATCTATTAAACCAATAATACAAAAATACCTTGCTGCACTTTATTTTATTTGGCAGTCAATCTATCAATATTTACAACTCTCTCACGTCCATTTGCCAATTTCTGGCACTGTTACCCGAAAGTGATTGACAACCCCTTTAATATGCCGGGTTGCGAGTATTTGTTACTTGTGTGCATGTGTTGTTTACGTAGTGTTGCTTGGTTCTCCTACTGGTTCGATAACCTTGGTCTCATCACTGAGGGAAATACCTACCGTCGCTATGCTGCATCATCCCTTCCTCTTTGGGAAATACTAATGCAGTTCTAGCAGACATTAAAAGGAATTTCTTGCGCCGTTGCCGGGGAAGATCATCTACATCTACCTGGTTCCTAGTCACAAATCTCATCTCACAATTTACATTATTTTCCATTTTCCTCTCGTTTTCCTCTCCCCCACTTCACAAAAATTTGCCGTTTTGTTCGCCCTCTTTTTCGTTCGCCTTTTTCTCGGCCGATCTATACTTTGCTTGCAATCATGAGTGATTTTGGTATGGCACCAACAAATGATGGCCTAACTCCTAAGATTGGGTGTACGGGCAATCTGGATGCTGAAACTTTTATCTTGGGGCAAGGGAATGCTATGGGAAAGGAACGTATCCAAGAATTTTTCAATTGTGTGGGAAATCTAAGTCTTGATGATGCTCCTATACTTAGAACTACTAGATCCTATGCAGATGCTATTTCAGCACTAGTTCTGAAACTTGAAAGTAAATTTATCCATACTCACCCTACCTTGCAAAGATTGTTTCTTATCTTCCCGTTATAAATATGTTGGCCACTCTTGTTCTTATGAATGAATTTGACTACGTAATATGGGAAACTAAGAAAATATTTGATTTTTATGGTATGAACCGTGAAAAACCCATGATAGATGAAATTCTTTATAATATCGATTATGCGTTAAGACATTTGCTTGGGGATAATAAAATCTTTGATGAAAATCTAAAAAAGGAAATCCCCATTCTAGATGTAATCCAATAAGTTTTCAACAATGTTAGTGAACATTACTCTTGGATTGTTGCCGGAAATCAAAGGGGTTATGATAATGAGCAATGTAATAATGCTAAAGTCTCTATGGATAATATGTTTTAAGTTGTGTTTACAAAACCCCATGATGAAAACACCTCTAAGGAAATTAAGAAGAAAGATGACAAAACTTAGATCCTTGCTTGATGCCTAGCTAAGGGCGTAAAACTATAGCGCTTGTTGGGAGGCAACCTGTGGGAGTCCTGGATTAGGGGGTCTCCGGACAGTCGGACTATCTCCATTGGCCTGTGACGCCCCGAGACCGTTGCGCCAGGTGTCTTCCAGTTATTCGCCACGTTGCCATGTCATTCACTTGCTTGTTGCATCTTGTCATGTCATCATGAGCATTGCATCATCATGTTTTCAAAACCTGCATCCGTCCGGGTTCCCCCAGTTCCGTCCGTTGTCCGTTCTGAGTCCAACCACACTTGCACGCGCCCGCGGCATGTCCGAAATATTATTTTATAAGTGGCCGTAAAATGTTCTCGGAATGGGTTGAAAGTTCGAGTGTGGTCTTATTATAGTGTAGGTAGACCGCCTGTCAAGTTCCATCGCATTCGGAGTTCGTTTGATAGCCCAACCGTTAAACTATAGCGGCATTATAGCCGGTCTAACGTCGGAAGTTTTCGGTCTCCGGAAATAGTCGTCGGGCCTCCCTCTCTTCTCTTCTCTCATCTCGAGACCATCTACACAGCTCACTACCTACCGCTAGGTCCAACCTAACCTCTCTCGTCAGCCCGCAGCCCACCCTCGCGCGCGTCCGAAAGTTGTCCCGAACCCGATCCGGGGAGTCGTCACCGTTGTGTCCGGATCATCCCCAAACGTCTACAAAACATCTCTGTTTTGTTTATTGGACTCCCTAACCAATTTATTCTCGACCGCCTGATTACGATCGGACGGACCGAGTTAACCCCTCCCCAAATCGCCTACCTATATAAACTCTAGCCTAACCCTAAAATCTAGCCCGCGTGTCCCATCAATCCATCTGCGCCGCCACCTGATGCCTTCCTCCTCCTTGCATTCTGTGCCAAGCCAATCAGATCCACCTTCTCCTATACTCCTCTCGATCCTCACCAATCAGAGCCCCCATGGCCCTTCTCGACCAACAGAGCTCGCCCGCCTCCTCTACCTTGACCCCGATGACCTCCGGCTTCGCTGTAGCACCGCTGGACCAGCAGCCCTCACCGCCCTTCTCCGTTTTCCTCCGTCCTTCTTCCATCTCCCTATTTTCTTTGTTGTTGCTCCAGGGAGTTGGAGCAGGCATGGCACCCAAGCGCCTCAAGTTCGTCACCCGCCACCGGCCTGCTACCTCCACCGCCCGGAGCCGTGCCTTCGTTCGCCGCCATGTCCTTCCTGGATCCCCGCTGCAGCCGCTCCTTGACGCCCGCACCGTCCGCTCGCGTAGGCCACGACCAGACCCGTCGCTTTCCGCGCCTCCGTTGACCCTGGATCCGGTGCGCTGCCTGCAGCTGCGCCAAGATGCTGCCGCTGCTCTGCTTTCGACGAGTAAAGGACGAGGCGCCTGTTCGCCTAGCGCCGCTCGTCGCCTTCGCCAAGTCCCCTGTGCTGCTGGAGCCCCATGACCCCGCGCCAAGCCTCCTCCCTGCCTCCTCGACCACCACGCCGACCCGTTCGCTTCTCTGTTTCCGGCAATGGGACGCGCCGAGCCTTCGTTGACCTCCAGCGAGCGCCGAGTCTGCGGCGTCGTCGGACTCCAGGTTGCCGCCCTCCTCACCGGAGTCCCTCATGCCGCCGCCGGACCCGCTGCTACGGCCTCCTGCATCGTCGGCGTCCTCTGCATCGAAGCAGATGCAGAGCAGGACGAGCGCCCTGAACCGCCCTGTATCGATGTGCGTTGACCGCTCCCCGGCCCAGCTGCTCTCCTCCAGTGCCACGCAGGCCCAACTCCCTTCAGCCGCGCAAGCCCAGTTCCCACGCGAGGCCCAGATCCCGCACCGGCCTGCCACTGTTACACCGACCGGGCCTCGACCAAGGGTGAGCAGCCCCCCCAGTGCCTCTGATATTTTTTTTCCGCCGATTGGGCCATCCTGTTTCAGCCCCTTGTATTTTTTTATGCGCTGCAAATTTTGCCATTTAACCAGAGACTGCCTGTTTTACAGAAAACCCCTCATAGTTCATGCATATAATAACTTAATAAGTAAGCATCATATGGAAAAAACTTAATATATGAAACTTGCTTTGAATTTTGTCTAGTTTCATAATTTGCCATTTTCATCTATGTTTAAAATGTTTAAAATGCGGTTTGATTAAATTTGCCCCTATGCCATGTTAAAATGCTTTAATTCATAACTGAATAACCGTAGCTCGGATTTAAATAATCTTTATATGTAAATGGGGTAGAAAAATGCCTAATTTATCATGGTGGTATCACTTTGCTTGTCCAACAACCCTAAAATTGTGTTTAGGGAAAAACAATACCTAATTCATTATTATGCACATGAGGAGTTTCCGGACTTGTTGTTTTGTTGTTCCGGCCTCATTTAAACTTGCCTAGACTAGATAGTTTCTTCATGCTTCACCTCTTGCCATGCTAACAACATTTAATCTTGTTGGGTACATAACGAGATCGAACTAAATAATGGAATGTGGTGTTTTGTCAATATGCATCCCGGTGCATATTGAGCTCCATTGAACTTGTAGTATTGTTTGTGCATGTCGCCATGCCATGCTTCATTAAACCGGACATGCATCATACTTGATTGTGCATCATGCCATGTTTATGTGATGGTTGTTTACTATGTTGTTTGCTCCTTTCCGGTGTTGCTTCTTTGGGTTGGTTCCGATAACGTCGTGTGTGTGAGGATCCGTTCGACTACGTCCGTTTGTCTTCTTCATGGACTCGTCCTTCTTCCTTGCGGGATTTCAGGCAAGATGACCATGCCCTCGAAATCACTTGTATCTTTGCTTGCTAGTTGCTCGCTCTTTTGCTATGCCTATGCTGCGATACCTACCACTTGCTTATCATGCCTCCCATATTGTTGAACCAAGCCTCTAACCCACCTTGTCCTAGCAAACCGTTTTTTGGCTATGTTACCGCTTTGCTCAGCCCCTCTTATAGTGTTGTTAGTTGCAGGTGAAGATGAAGTTTGTTCCTTGTTGGAACATGGAGATGTTGTTCCTTGTTGGAACATGTTTACTTGTTGGGATATCACAATATCTCTTATTTAACTAATGCATCTATATACTTGGTAAAGGGTGGAAGGCTCGGCCTTATGCCTGGTGTTTTGTTCTACTCTTGCTGCCCTAGTTTACGTCATATCGGTGTTATGTTCCTGGATTTTGCGTTCCTTACGCGGTTGGGTTATATTGGGAACCCCTTGACAGTTTGCCTTGAATAAAACTCCTCCAGCAATGCCCAACATTGGTTTTACCATTTGCCACCTAGCCTTTTCTTTCCCTTGGGTTCTGCAGAATCAAGGGTCGTCATTATTTTACCCCCCTGGACCAATGCTCCTCTGAGTGTTGGTCCAAACTAGAGCCCTGTGCAGCGCCCCCTCGGGGAAACTCGAGGTTTGGTTTTTAGTTGTATGGAGCGCTCATCAGAGTGTGCCCTGAGAACGAGATATGTGTAGTTCCTATCGGGATTTGTCGGCACATTCGGGCGGTGTTGCTGGACTTGTTTTACCATTGTCGAGGATGTCTTGTAAAACCGGGATGCCGAGTCTGATCGGAATGTCTCGGGAGAAGGAATATCCTTCTTTGACCGTGAGAGCTTGTGATGGGCTAAGTTGGGACTCCCCTGCACGGATTTGAACTTTTGAAAGCCGTGCCCGTGGTTATGGGTAGATGGGAATTTGTGAATGTCCGGTTGTAGATACCATGAAAATTAACTTAATTAAAATGAATCAACCGCGTGTGTTACCGTGATGGTCTCTTCTCGGCGGAGTCCGGGAAGTGAACACGGTGTTGGAGTAATGCTTGACGTAGGTTGTTATAGGATCACTTCTTGATCGTAGTTCTTCGTTCGTGCTTTGCCTTCTCCTCTCGCTCTCTTTTGCGAATAGGATAGCCACCATATATGCTAGTCGCTTGCTGCAGCTCCACATATTACCTTGCCTTACCTATAAGCTTAAATAGTCTTGATCGCGAGGGTGCGAGATTGCCGAGTCCCCGTGGCTCACAGTTTACTTCCAAAACCAGATGCAGGGACCGATGATACCGTTCCAGATGATGCGCTTGAGCTCAAGTGGGAGTTTGATGAAGACTCTTGTCGTTACTATGTGTCTTTCCCAGATGATCAGTAGGGGTGCCCAGTTGGGGCGATCGGGGACCGTGTCGCATGTTGGGGTTGATCTCTTATTTTGGTACCGTAGTCGGACCATGAGTGTATTGGATGATTGTAATTTTATTCATGTATTTGTGTGACGTGGCGAGTGTAAGCGAACTATGTACCTTTACCCCTTTTATCTATTTACATGGGTTGCTGTGAAGATTACCTTACTTGCGACATTGATTTCAATGCGGTTATGCCTCTAAGTCGTGCTTCGACACGTGGGAGATATAGCCGTATCAGGGTGTTACATGGCCGGACTATTAGACTATGAAGATATAAGATTGAAGACTTCGTCTCATGTCCGGATGGGACTCTACATGGCGTGGAAGGCAAGCTAGGCAATACATATATGGATATCTCCTCCTTTGTAACCGACCTTGTGTAACCCTAACCCTCTCCGGTGTCTATATAAACCAGAGGGTTTTAGTCCGTAGGACAACAATCACAACATACAATCATACTGTAGGCTAGCTTCTAGGGTTTAGCCTCTCTGATCTCGTGGTAGATCCACTCTTGTAACACCCATATCATCAATATCAATCAAGCAGGATGTAGGGTTTCACCTCCATCAAGAGGGCCCGAACCTGGGTAAAACTTCATGTCCCTTGCCTCCTTTTACCATCCGGCCTAGACGCATAGTTCGGGACCACCTACCCGAGATCCGCCGGTTTTGACACCGACATTGGTGCTTTCATTGAGAGTTCCTCTGCGTCGTCGCCGTTAGGCTTGATGGCTCCTACTATAATCGGTAGCGATGCGGTCCAGGGTGAGACTTTTCTCCCTAGACAGATCTTCGTATTTGGTGGCTTTGCACTGCGGGCTAGTTTGCTTGGCCATCTGGAGCAGATTGAAAGCTATGCCCCTGGCCATCAGGTCAGATTTGGAAGTTTGAACTACACGGCCGACATCCGTGGAGACTTGATCTTCGACGGATTCGAGCCACAGTCGGGCGCGCCGCACTGTCTTGATGGGCATGACCTAGCTCTACCACCGGACGGTCCTTTAGAGGCCGCACCCACACCAGCTCCGACCCTTAGCTCGGAGCCAACTAGGCCAATCGAGGACGGTTGGCTAGACACCGCCTCAGGGGCTGCAGTCTGGACGGTGATCGAGCCAAACACCAGCATAATCCTCTGCGCAGCCCGTGACTCCAAGGTGCCGGACTCTCTTCCAGACCCCGAACCATCCGCGCCCCTGCCAATCGAATCCGAGTGGGCGCCGATCATGGAATTCACCGCCGCGGATATCTTTCAGCGCTCGCACTTCGGCGACATTCTGAATTCACTAAGGTCTCTCACTTTGTCAGGAGAGCCCTGGCCAGATTATGGCCAACAGGACTGGGATGTGGACGACGAAGAAATTCAACGCCCACCCACCACCCACTTTGTAACCACTGTCGATGATTTAACTAACATGCTCGACTTCGACTCCGAAGACATTGACGGTATGGACGATGATGTAGGAGACGAACATGAACCAGCACCTATAGGGCACTGGAAAGCCACCTCGTCGTATGACATATACATGGTGGATACACACAATGAAGGCAACGACGACGAGATAGCGGAGGATGACCCCTCCAAGAAGCAACCCAAGCGCCGACGTCAGCGACGCCGCTCTAAGTCCCGCCAAAGCAAAAGTGGTGATAACGGCGCAGGAGATAATAACACTCCGGATAGCGCCAAAGACAGCGAAAACCCCCTCCAACAAGAGTTAGATCAGGAGGATGAAGGTGCCAGCTCTCCTGAGAGAGCGGTTGGCGGAGAGGAGGAGGATGACAATTACATGCCCCCCTCCAAAGACGAGGCAAGCCTCGGCGACGATGAATTCTCCGTACCAGAGGATCCCGTCGAACAAGAGCGCTTCAAGCGCAGGCTTATGGCCACGGCAAATAGCCTGAAGAAAAAGCGGCAGCAGCTTCAAGATGATCAAGAGCTACTAGCTAACAAATGGACTGAAGTCCTTGCAGCCGAGGAATATAAACTCGAGCGTCCCTCCAAGAGTTACCCAAGGCGCAGGTTACTACCTCGACTGGAGGAAGAAGCGTATGATACGGCTGACCGGCCACCTCGTGGCCGCAGTAGAGAGGCATTCCTGCCGAAAGCTCAGCCTCCACCCCAACGCAATCCAAATAAAAAGGCATGGGGAGATACGCCAGACCTGCGAGACATATTGGAGGACAAAGTAAAGCACTCAAGATCGATCTACGGATCACGAGGGCGCAGCACTCTACGAGACGGTAAACGTCACGCCGGATACAGTAAAAGCAAATCCGGCCGGGCCGAACACAGCGGGCAGGACCCATACGAGCTACGTCGCTATATAGCCCAATACAGAGGCGCCGCACACCCCTTATGCTTCACAGACGAAGTAATGGAACATCAATTCCCAGAAGGTTTCAAACCTGTAAACATTGAATCATACGACGGCACAACAGATCCCGCGGTATGGATTGAGGACTTCCTCCTCCACATCTACATGGCCCGCGGTGATGACCTACATGCCATCAAGTACCTCCCACTAAAACTCAAAGGACCAGAACGGCATTGGATTAATAGCTTGCCAGCGGACTCCATTAGCTGTTGGGAAGATCTGGAAGCCGCATTCCTCGACAAATTTCAGGGCACTTATGTGCGACCACCAGACGCCGATGACTTGAGCCACATAATTCAGCAGCCAGAAGAGTCGGCCAGACAGTTCTGGACTCGGTTCCTTACAAAGAAAAACCAAATCGTCGACTGTCCGGATGCGAAGGCCTTAGCGGCTTTCAAGCACAACATCCGAGACGAGTGGCTAGCCCGGCACCTTGGTCAGGAAAAGCCGAAATCTATGGCAGCCCTCATGATGCTCATGACCCTCTTTTGTGCGGGAGAAGACAGCTGGTTGGCTCACAGTAACAACATATCCAAGAACCATGGTACCTCAGATACCAAGGACGGCAAGAACAGGTCACGTCGCAACAAGCATAAGCGCCGCATTAACGGCGAAAGTACTGAGGATACGGCTGTCAATGCCGGATTCAAAGGCTCTAAACCCGGTCAGTGGAAAAAGTCATTCAAACAAAGTATGCCGGGTCCGTCCAGATTGGACCGTATACTCGATCGCTCGTGTCAAATACACGGCACCCCAGACAAGCCAGCCAATCACACCAACAGGGATTGTTGGGAGTTCAAGCAGGCCGGCAAGTTAATCGCCGAAAACAAGGACAAGGGGCCGCATAGCGATGACGAGGAAGAACCCCGGCAGCCGCACACCGAAGGACAGAAGAGGTTTCCCCTGCAAGTGTGGACGGTGAACATGATATACGCAACCCACATCCCCAAGAGGGAGCGGAAGCGTGCGCTCAGGGACGTATATGCGCTGGAGCCAGTCGCCCCGAAGTTCAACCCTTGGTCCTCCTGTCCGATCACCTTCGATCGCAGGGACCGCCCCACTAGTATCCGTCACGGCGGATTTGCCGCACTGGTCTTAAACCAAATCATCGACGGATTTCACCTCACTCGAGTCCTCATGGACGACGGAAGCAGCCTGAACCTACTTTATCAGGACACAGTGCGCAAAATGGGTATAGACCCCTCAAGGATCAATCCCACAAAGACGACCTTTAAAGGCGTCATTCCAGGCGGAGAGGCCCACTGGACAGGCTCAATTACACTGGAAGTGGTCTTCGGATCCCCAGATAACTTCTGAAGCGAAGAGTTAATCTTCGATATAGTCCCGTTCTGCAGTGGTTATCACACGCTGCTCGGACGAACCGCATTCGCTAGATTCAATGCGGTACCTCATTATGCATACCTCAAGCTCAAGATGCCAGGACCTCGTGGAGTTATTACAGTCAATGGAAACACAGAGCGCTCTCTCAAACAGAGGAGCACACTGCGGCCCTCGCAGCAGAAGCGCAAAGAGCCTCTCAAGGCAATCTACCAGTTCGGCGTTTCAAAGCCCGGACACCTTCAAGCGCGCTCGGGGCAATCGGCAAACAGACCGCCTGGCACGATCTGAGCTCGCGTAGCAATACGACGGCCACCCCAATCCCAGCCCAACGGCGTTGTTCGTGCCACGCGTAGATAATTACCCATTAAAAATACCATGGGCACAGATGGGGAGGGGGAGGCACAACTACGACACGCCCCAAAACGCGGCCTAAACCGCACCAGGGGCTTCCCGTTTGGTTATTTTTCTTTTTTCTTTTAGGACTTCAATCTCTGGAAATATTGTCCGGCAGCTCTATTGCTGAACCCATGATACAGCAACCAAGGAGGCCGACAACTACGGAATTCCCAGGTGGATTACAGATTTCATATAATTCCTCAGCTCGCCCTTGGAAGGGACATAGTCCAACTCTTTTTCTTATTACACTATCTGTATCACTCTTCTTTAATGCAATTTTTTAATATACAATGCACGACATTACGACTACTATTGCATTTTTTGTATACATATCTATGTGTTCATTAATGACGTCTAGCAACCGTACACTCTGGTACGACCAATGCACCAGGGGCTTACGTACTCACAATATGGTGTGAAAAGTCTGAATACTTTCACAAGGACGGCACCCCGAACATATAGCATTATATGCATCAGCTCCGAATCATGTCTTTGGTCAAATGTTGGGTTTGCCCGGCTCCTATGTTTTGGTACCTTACGTTCCGCTCTATTGGCTAAGGTAGCGCTAGGAGAACTACTACGATTGTGCCCCGGTTCTGCCGAGCCAAGCACCTCAGTAGAGAAAGCTAAAACTGCATGTCATGATAAGGCGAGAGATTGGTCGCTGTTCGGCGAGGTTTTTCGAGTCCCTAAAGACTTATGCCGCCTAGGGAGAAGGGCCGGCTCCGTCCGGCCTACAGGCGTGTATCGCGCCCTGAATTTGGCCTTTGGAATACCAGGGGCTTCGCCGAAATTTAAAATTATAGAATTCTATGGCTAAGTGAGAGTGATAAAGCATTATTAGTACGGTTGCCTTCTTCGTTGTGCTGAGCACCTCCCTCGAAAGACCCAAACATGGGAACAAGAGTGCTTAGGTTTATCCCGAACACCCCAGCACTCGTGGTATGGGGGCAGAAGCCGAGGATTAGCCGTCTCTCAGATTGGATAAACAGCCAAACAGAAGGTAATATTTTAAATTCACACAAGCGTTGCATATCGCGTATGAAACAAGTTTTCATTACACATGATAAAAAACGAGCAAGTCTCATTCAAATATTACATTTTGTGAACACTCATCCGCGATAAGACGGGCGCCCGGTAGAACACCCTCGTAGTACATCTCGGGGTGGCGGTGCTCCTTGCCATCCGGCGGCCCCTCCTTGATAAGCTTCACGGCGTCTAGCTTGACCCACTGCGTTTTCACACGGGCGAAGGCCTGGCGTGCACCTTCAATGCAGACAGATCGCTTGACGACCTCCAGCCATGGGCAGGCATCCACAAGACACCAGTCCGAAGAAGCTGTTCGGAAGGGCGTCGCCAGGCCACAACCGGACTATGAAGGCCTTCATGGCCTGATCGGCCACCTTATGTAGCTCGGCCATCTGCTTCAGCTGGTCGCTCATTGGCACCGGATGTTCGGCCTCAGCATACTGAGACCAAAACAGATTCTCCGTCGAGCTTCCGTCCTCGGCCTGGTAGAATGGTGCGGCATCGGACACACTGCGGGGCAAATCTCCGAATGCTCCTGAAGAGCTCCGGATTCGGGTAAGTAATCGGTAATTCACCGTTGCGTGCTTTCTTTGCATATATAAAGCCTTACCCGCCGCTATCTTCTTCATCGTGTCAATCTCCTGAAGGGCCTTCTGGGCCTCGGCCTTGGCACTCTTCGCGCTCTCACGGGCCGCGGCAAGCTCAGACTCTCTCATCTTCAAGTCAAGCTCCAGCGCCTCGTGCTTCGTCACGAGAGCTTGGAGCTCCTGCTACATCTCGCCCACCCGAGCCTCGTCCCTCTCTCGCTTGGTGTGCTCCTGGGCCGCCTTTTCTCCGGCCTGGGACAGCGCTTGCTTTAGGGTCGCCACCTCGGTCGTGGCCCCTAGCAAACATACATGATCCTGTCATTTAGCAATCGCGTCCTTTTTCTCATCTACAGACGGGGTATCACTTACCCTTGTTCTCCTCGAGCTGCCTCTTAGTAAGGCCGAGCTCCTTCTGGGATCCTTCGAGGGCCTCCTTTAGTACGGTGACCTCCGCAGTTAGTGCGACGGACGCCAGCAGCGCAGCCTGCACATGCATATTGACATACTTATATTAGACTCCTGCGATATTATTTGATCCTCTGTTCGGCTTTTCTTTGTGAACACCGAACAAAGCATCAGGGGCTACTGTCTATGCAGTAACACTTCTACTACATTTTAAAACACTTACCTCGAAGCCTGTTAGAAGGCTAGTACAGGCTTCAGTCAATCCGCTCTTGGCGGACTGAACCTTCTCGACAACCGCACTCATGATATTGTGGTGCTCCTCCTTGATGGGAGTGCAGCGAAGCGCTTCCAACATAGTGTCCGGCGCCTCTGGGTTGACAGGGTTCACCGGCACAGGCGTCTCACCCTCCTTAGAAGGGGACCGCCTGCCCAAGCTCGGATCCGTTGGAGGGTCCGGCGCGGTGTTCGGCTGAGGGCCGAACTCGGAGCTCTCGGGGACCCCGTCCCCTCGGCTCCCGGATTCCGGAAGGTCACCTTGAGGCGCCTTCGGGACTGTCCCCCCTTGATCCGGTGCCTCTTGAGACAGCACCTCGGCATTGTCGGCCGGATGAGGGGAGGTGGCGGTCGGGACTGGATCGCTATCCATGTCTGACGAACCCAGGGAGCCGTCCAAGGATACCTCGATATTGGCTCGGGGCAGCTTGTACAGTTGAGTTTGGCATTAGGGAAAGCAATGCGACAAAGGAATCCTATGTGTTACTTTGCTATTCGAACACTTACGAACTCCCCTGGGGCTTGCCCCTGGGCAACCACTCGTCTTCACTTTCGTCGGCGGCGGTGGAGCTGTCCGGAAGGACCGTCCTTCCCTTCTTGGACCCTTCGGCCTCCCCAGTTGGGGCGGCCTTCCTTTTCTTGTCTCCCCCAGTCGGTGGGGGAGCCTCTTCTTCCTCTTCCTTGTCTTCAGGGGAAGAGTGCGCCGCAGAGTCATCGGACGGTGAGTCCGACGACGCCTGCCGTCGGGAACTCTTTCGAGCTCCCTTGGCCTTCTTGGTCTTCTCCGACACCTTATAAGGGGCCGGAGTCAGCATCTTCATCAAAAGAGCATCTGCCGGGCCTTCGGGCAAGGGAGCCGGACAGTCGATCTGTCCGGCCATCTTCTGCCAGTCCTGTCAAAATTACGGGAGTTTAGATCCCGCATAGAGCCAATCTATATATATATATAACAAATATCCTGTAAGAGGTAAAACAACTTACCGCACTGGCGTGGCGCTTCGCGCTGAATCCGCGATCCTCAGTAATGGGGGGAGGAACCACGGCGCACTTGAACAGCACCCTCCAGGCATCTTCATGAGTCATGTCGAAGAGCCTGTTCAGAGTTCGGTGCTGCGCCGGATTGAACTCCCACAAGTTAAACTCTCTTTGTTAGCACGGGAGTATCCGGCGAACGAGCATAACCTGGACTATGTTGACAAGCTTGAGCTTCTTATCCACCATGTTCTGAATACATGACTGGAGTCCGGTCAGCTCTTTTGAATTACCCCAGGACAGGCCCTTCTCTTTCCAGGAGGTGAGTCACATGGGGATGCCAGATCGGAACTCGGGGGCCGCTACCCATGCGGGGTCGTGCGGCTTGGTGATATAGAACCACCCCGATTGCCACCCCTTTATGGTGTCCACGAAGGTGCCCTCGAGCCATGTGATGTTGGGCATCTTCCCCACCATGGCGCCTTTGCACTCCGCCTGGCGGCCGCTCACTACCTTCGGCTTGACATTGAAGGTCTTCAGCCATAAGCCGAAGTGGGGCTTGATGCGGAGGAAGGCCTCGCACACGACGATAAACGCTGAGATGTTGAGGATGAAGTTTGGGGATAGATCATGGAAATCCAGGCCATAATAAAACATGATCCCCCGAACGAAGGGATGGAGAGGGAATCCTAGTCCGCAGAGGAAATTGGTGAGGAATACCACCCTCTCATGGGGCTCGGGGGTGGGGATGAGTTGTCCCTCATCTAGGAGCTGGTGCGCGATGTCGTCGTGCAGGTATCCGGCTCACCTCAGTTTCTTGATGTCTCCCTCCGTGACGGAGGAGACCATCCACTTGCCTCCCGCTCCGGACATGGTTGGAGAAGGTTGAGACGGAAGTGAGGACTTGGGTGCTAGAGCTCGAGTATGTGGGAGCGGATGAGCAGAGGAGGAAGAAGGCGTGGATAGAAAGGTGAATTCTTATCCCTTTATATGGGCGGACAAAATTAAACGTCCCCACTTGCCTAGTAAAACTCTCTTATCCCCCAAGCGCTGCAATTGATGGCGCGGTTGGGTTACCCACGCCCGTATTGATGAGAATCCCGTAATAAGGGCACACGATCTCTGCTTTGACAAGACGTGTCGAAAAACTGCCTCGCGTTATGTGCGGGGCTCGTTAAAAGAAATGGTTCGAATAGTCACCGGGCCATGACATGACATCATGCTGTCAAAACAAGCTAGCAAATTAGATCCGCGAAAGAACATTATTCTCTCTACAGTGAAATGTGGGACTTATTTTGCAGGGTCGGACACTATCCTCATATTCAACTTCTTCTGTAATGTATTCAGAAAAGGAACCCGCGTTGCAATGCCGAAGACAACTGCGCGCCGGACTAGTCGTCATTGAAGCCTGGTTCAGGGGCTACTGTGGGAGTCCTGGATTAGGGGGTCTCCGGACAGCCGGACTATCTCCATTGGCCGGACTGTTAGACTATGAAGATACATGATTGAAGACTCCGTCCCGTGTTCGGATGGGACTCTACTTGGCGTGGAAGGCAAGCTAGGCAATACGTATATGGATATCTCCTCCTTTGTAACCGACCTTGTGTAACCCTAACCCTCTCCGGTGTCTATATAAACCGGAGGGTTTTAGTCCGTATGATAACAATCACAACATACAATCATACCGTAGGCTAGCTTCTAGGGTTTAGCCTCTCTGATCTCGTGGTAGATCCACTCTTGTAACACCAATATCATCAATGTCAATCAAGCAGGACATAGGGTTTTACCTCCATCAAGAGGGCCCGAACCTGGGTAAAACTTCGTGTCCCTTGCCTCCTATTACCATCCGGCCTAGACGCACAGTTCGGGACCCCCTACCCGAGATCCGCCGGTTTTGACACCGACACAACCCAATGAATAAAATGTATTTTTGCTTTTTGCTTTCTGTTCTTGAGTGTTAGCACAATTATTCTACTATTATGCTTTTTTGTGTGTTTTAATTAGTGTTTGTGCCAAGTAAAGCCTTTAGGATCTTCTCGGGTGATAGTTGTTTGATCTTGCTGAAAAACAGAAACTTTTGCACTCACAGAAACAATTCTCATTTTTAACTAGAGTGTGATAAAATACCAATTACTTTTGCAGAACATTAATATACAGATTTCTCAGGTTTTCCTAATTTCTCAAGATTTTTGGATTTACAGAAATATTCGAAATATCCAGATTGCTACATATTGTTCTATTTTTGACAGACTCTGTTTTCTTTGTGTTGTGTGCTTGTTTTGATGATTCTATGGCTTCCTTTGATGAGTTTTTGCCATAGAAAAGTTGGAATACAATAGATATAATGCAAAATAAAATATGAATTGGTTTGCAATATCACTTATAGTAGTGATTTATTTTCTTACACTAACGAATCTCATGAAGGTTTTGTTGAGTTTTGTATGATTGAAGTTTTCAAGTTTTGGGTTATCTTACGATGGATGAAGGAATAAGGATTAAGAAGAGCCTAATCTTGGGGATGCCCATGGCACCCCAACTTATTATCCAAAGAGAATCAAGCAACTAAGCTTGGGGATGCTCCGAGTGGCATCCCCTCTTTCTTATAACAACCATCAGTATTTTACTCGAAGATATGTTTTTATTTGTCACATACTATGTGTTTTTCTTGGAGCATCTTTTATGATATGAGTATTTACTTGTTTTGCTTTGTGTTTGAAGTCTTGATCCCTTGCTGGACACACCTATTTGAGAGAGCTGAAATTATGCCATGACTTGTTAGAATTTTTCTCTATGCTTCACTTAAACCTTTAAGAGCTATGGAATTGCTCTAGTGCTTCACTTATATCTTTTTGAGCACGATGTGCTTTAGTATTTTTGAAGAAATTCTCTCTTGCTTCAATTAGATTTATTTGAGAGTTAGTAAAATTTTCAAGAAATTCTCTCTTGCTTCACTTAAATTAATTTGAGAGAAAGAAATATTATGCTCATGATCTTCACTTATATTTGTTTGAGCTTATCAAAAGCAGCACATGAAAATTATTCCCAAAGTGGTAGATATCCAAGAAGGATATAATAAAAACTTTCATGAAGATCATTGGACAAAATAAAATTGATTCTTAGTAATAGTTTTGAGATATGATGATGTGATATGTGAGTCATGTTGATGAGTAATTATGGTTTAGTAAGAATATTGGTGTTAAGGTTTGTGATTCCCTATGCAAGCACGAGAGTCAGTAGTCATGCAATGAAATTACATCCTACTTGTGGTGCATTATTTGGTGTTAATTATGCTTAATGCTCGCTTATGATTTTATTTGTTTCTTGGTTGGTCGCTTCTCAATCTTTTGCTAGCCTTCATTTTGCACTAAGTATGGTCACTACTTGTGCATCCAAAATCCTTTAAACTGATTTTGCCACATGAGTCCACTATATCTACCTATATGCGGTGTTCTTTTGCCGTTCTAAGAAATTTTTTATGTGCCATCTCTAATATTCAAAATAAATTTCTCTTTTGTGTGCTCGTACCGCTCGTGAGGCAGTGAGGGGTGGCTAATATTTTCCATGCTAGATGTGTTATTCTCACGATGAGTGTTTATTCACTTGTCATTGCACGAGAGTAAGGCAAAGGCATTAAGGATGCCCACTTCCGAAATGAAAAATGAATTTACTTTATGTTGTAAAATAATAAATTCCTTGGAAAGTGTTGGTATGGAAGGCACCCATGGATACGGTTAGCCATGGAAAGTGAAAGTATGGTGGAAAAAGGAATAAATTTAATTTCTGTTTGGGAACCGCCTATGATATATCTAGCATGGAAAGTGTTGGGAACTCAAGTCATTTTCGTTGGTGGGAAAAGTATGCCTCTCAAAATGTTTTTATCTCTCAATTTTCGCTCTGAGCTTTGGCACCTCTACAAATCCCTACTTCCCTCTGCGAAGTGCCTTTCTTTTACTTTATGCAATTTTTATTTTTAATGATTAAGCATTAACTAGGGGGCACTATGATCGTACTTGATCATTGAGTGTAGTTAACATGCGAGTGTGTTTCACGAATGGATCAATGATTGAGCATGATGGGCTAGGGATAACTTATTTTAGCATTGATATTTTGAAAGACATGGTTGCTTGTTGGTATGCTTGAGTATCTAAATTATCATGTCAAAACTAGACTATTGCTTTGAATAATATAAAAGTCCAAATCTCCATTCTATAAAGAAAACAATATGAGATGACATGTTAGGCATCATTCCACATCAAAAATTCTGTTTTTATCATTTACCTACTCGAGGACGAGCATGAATTAACCTTGGGGATGCTGATACATCTCCAACGCATCTATAATTTTTGATTATTCCATGCTATTATACTATCATTCTTCAACTAACCTATTGACATAGTGCCAAATGCCAGTAGCTGTTTTTTTGCATGTTTTTTACATCACAGGTAATCAATACCAAACAGAGTCCAAACGCTGCGAAACTTTTTGTGGATTTTTATGGACCAGAAGACATCCAATGCGCCAGAGAAGTGTCTAGGGGTGCTTCGAGGGGAGGACAACCTACCAGGGCGCACCTGGAGGCCCGGGTGTCGGTGTCAAAACCGGTGGATCTCGGGTAGGTGGTCCGAACTGTGCGTCTAAGGTTGATGGTAATAGGAGACATGGGACACGAAGTTTTACCCAGGTTTGGGCCCTCTTGATGGAGGTAATACCCTACGTCCTGCTTGATTGTTATTGATGAGTATGGGGTTTACAAGAGTTGATCTACCACGAGATCGTAATGGCTAAAACCCTAGAAGTCTAGCATGTATGATTATGATTGCCTCTACAGACTAAACCCTCCGGTTTATATAGACACCGAAGGGGGCTAGGGTTGTACAAAGTCGGTTATAGAGAAAGGAATCTTCATATCCGAATGCCAGGCTTGCCATCCATGCCAAGGAGAGTCCTATCCAGACACGGGAGAGAGTCTTCTATCTTGTATCTTCACAGCCCATCAATCCATCCCATGTCACATAGACCGGACGCCTGAGGACCCCTTAATCCAGGACTCCCTCAGTAGCCCTTGAACAAGGCTTCAATGACGAGGTGTCCAGCGTGCAGATTGTCTTCGGCATTCCAAGGCGAGTTCCTCCTCCGACTACTCCAAAACAGCTCTCGAACAGAGAACGTGCCCGGCTCTGTAAAACAAACACCACATATATCCCTAGAGAGTATAATATTTTATGAGTCTGATCCACTGACAACTTTTGTAGCGTGACATCATGTCATAGCCCGGTCATTATTTCGAACCATTTTTTAGCCTCCCGCTCCATGTTTCAAGATGCGGTTTTATTGGCACGTCTTTGTCAAAGCAAAGATTGTGTCCCCTTATTATGGGATTCTCATCAATACGGGCATGGGTAACCCAACCGCGCCGCCTGCACGACCCTTGGGGAATAGGCGAGTTTTAAGGCGAGTGGGGAGGTGCTTGATATTCACTGCCTTTATAAAGGGATAAGGATTTGCTTCTATATCCATGCCCTCTTCCTCTTTGCCCATCCATCCTCGAGCTCCAGCACCTAAGCTTCCGTCCTTTCCACCTCCAAGAAGCACTCCAGCCATGTCTGGATCTGGAGCGCAAGGCAAGTGTATGGTTTGCTCCATCAAGGAGAAGGACATCACCAGGCTCCGGGAGGCCGGGTACCTAGCCAAGGATATCGTCCACCGGCTCCCGGCCAAGGGCAGATCATCCCCACCCCGGAGCCCCATGAGAGGGTCGTGTTCATCCCCCACTTCGTCCACGGGTTGGGATTTCCTCTCCACCCATTTGTCTGCGGGCTCATATTCTACTACGGGCTGGATTTCCATGATCTGGCCCCCAACTCCTTCCTCGGTATTTCGTCATTTATTTTCATGCGCGAGGCCTTCCTCCGTATCCCAACCCACTTCGGACTGTGGTTGAAGATCTTCAACGTGAAGCCGAAGGTGGTGGATGGCCAACATGCAGACTACGGAGGCGCCATGGTGAGCAAGCTGCCCAACATGACATGGCCCAAAGGTACCTTCATGGAGACCATCAAAGGGTGGCAACAGTGGTGGTTCTATGTCACAGAGCCTCGTGACGCCACTTGGGCCGCAGCTCCTGAATTCTAGTCCGGCGCCCCGATGCGGCTCACCTCCTGGCTAGAGAAGGGCCTGGATTGGTCTGTGTCAGACGAGATGACAACACTTCAGACGCGCATCAAGCACATGGTGGACAAGAACGTCAAGCTTGTCAACGTGATCCAGGTGATGCTCACTCAGCGGATCCTGCCATGCCAAAGCCGGACTTGCCACTTGTGGGAGTTCAATCCGGCCAAGCATCAGACCTTGCAACAGTTCTCCGGCACTATGCACAAAGATATCTGGAAGGTGCTCTTCATGGCCAACGAGACGTGGCTGGCAACTACTGAGGACCGCGGGCATGACGTGGCCCATCCCGCTACTGCGGTAAGTTTTCCGTATTTCAAGGTGTACGCTTTACTTGCATACTCAAGGAAGATGTCTAAGCTTCCCTATTTGTTTTTTCACGGGTGGACAAAGAAGGCAGAGCAGATTCAATGTCCGGCTCCGCTGCCCAAAGAACATGCTATCCCGCGTCTAACGAAGATGCTGGTTCTGGCGCCCTATCAAGCGCCGGAGAAGAAGGCCAATATGAAGGCCAAGGGGACCAGGGGTGGTCTCCACCATAAGGGCACTTCGGACGTGACATTCGAAGACGCCGACACCCACTCCCCTCCCGCCACCAATGACGAGGAAGAGGAGGAAAGCAATTCTCCCCCTGAGGGGGGAAGGAAGAAATAGGCGGCCTCCACGCATCTGGAGGCAGAGGCGTTCAAGAATGGGAAGGCCTCCGCCGCGGACAACCCCGCGTGGGACATCGACAGTAGCTCTGAGTGGCGCCCGAGGGATAAGCCCCTGGCTGAATCGTAAGTAGTCAAAGACGCACACAAATATCCAGCTTCTTTACTTCATAGTTTTAACATGTTGAATCATGCACTTGCAGTCCGGCTCGTTCCGACCTCGAGCGATCCTCATCTTCGGGAAACTCGTTGGATCCGAAGGTGATGGATAGCGGGTCCCTTCCGGCGTCCTCCTCTCCCAAGACTGCGGAAGACACTGAAGTGTTGTCCTGAAGGACACTCCCAGCTCAGGGGGAGGCACATGAGGCCATCACGGTGGCGCCAGAGGATAATCCCTCGGGCATCGGACACATGGGGGAGAAGATCCCCATGGAGACTAGCGATGGGGGCCATCTCCAATTCGACCCCGGGGCGAATATGAACCCGGAGACCTATACGGCTTCGGAATCCAGCAGACAGCGTCCTTCAGAGGAAGGAGGTGCACCAATTCCACCGGTGACCTCTGTCCATCCAGAGGCACCGGATGCTCTAATGGAATCACTGCGAAGTGCTTCCATTGTTGAGGAACATCGTACCCTCATGGGTACGGTGGTTGACAGGATTCAGTGCGCAAAGAGCGGACTGACAGAAGCCTGCACAATCCTTCTAACAGGATTTGAGGTAAGCGATGCAATAAAAATAATCGTCATAGTATAGACAATAGCCCCTAATACTCTGTCCGGTGTTCGGAAAGAAAAGCCAGACATAGGATCTACTAATTTTCGCAGGAGACTAACCAAATATGTCTTATGTGAATAAGCAGGCGTCGTTGCTGGCTGCAACCTCTCATGCTGCTGAGGTCTCCAGACTAAAGCAGAGTCTGGAGCGGGCCGAGGAAGAGCTCGGCCATGTGAAAAAAGCAGCTAGAAGACAAGCAAGGTATGCAATGGCCTTATGTATATCCGGAAAGGATGAATGATTTGTGCTGACCATAGTGCCATGATATTTATTAGGGGCGGCGACCGAGGTGGAGGCCCTCAAGAAGGCCTGGACGAGAACGAGGAGAGAGAGGCAAAGGAACAAGACACCCGTGAAAAGCATGAGGGCTGGGTCGATGAGGTCCGGCAGGAGCTCCAGGACGCCGTGAAGAAATACGAGTCCTTGGAGCGCCACATTGCTGATCAAGATTCTGAACTCACCAAGGCCCTCCAGAGCGCACACGAGGCCCGGATTGAAGCCCAGGTGATAACCCACAAGTATAGGGGATCGCAACAGTTTTCGAGGGTAGAGTATTCAACCCAAATTTATTGATTTGACACAAGGGGAGGCAAAGAATATTCTCAAGTATTAGCAGCTGAGTTGTCAATTCAACCACACCTGGAAACTTAATATCTGCACCAAAGTATTTAGTAGCAAAGTAATATGATAGTAATCGTAATGGTAGCAGAAGTAATAGTTGTGGGTTTTGTAGTGATTGTAACAGTAGCAGCGGAAAAGTAAATAAGCGAAGAACAATATATGGAAAAGCTCGTAGGCATTGGATCGGTGATGGAGAATTATGCTGGATGCGATCGATCATGTAACAGTCATAACATAGGGTGACACAGAACTAGCTCCAGTTCATCAATGTAATGTAGGCATGTATTCCGAATGTAGTCATACGTGCTTATGGAAAAGAACTTGCATGACATCTTTTGTCCTACCCTCCCGTGGCAGCGGGGTCCTATTGGAAACTAAGGGATATTAAGGCCTCCTTTTAATAGAGTACCGGACCAAAGCATTAACACATAGTGAATACATGAACTCCTCAAACTACGGTCATCACCGGGAGTGGTCCCAGTTATTGTCACTTCGGGGTTGCCGGATCATAACACATAGTAGGTGACTATAGACTTGCAAGATAGGATCAAGAACTCACATATATTCATGAAAACATAATAGGTTCAGATCTTAAATCATGGCACTCGGGCCCTAGTGACAAGCATTAAGCATAGCAAAGTCATAGCAACATCAATCTCAGAACATAGTGGATACTAGGGAACAAACCCTAACAAAACTAACTTGATTACATGATAAATCTCATCCAACCCGTCACCGTCCAGCAAGCCTACGATGGAATTACTCACGCACGGTGGTGAGCATCATGAAATTGGTGATGGAGGAAGGTTGATGAGGACGATGGCGACAGATTCCCCTCTCCGGAGCCCCGAACGGACTCCAGATCAGCCCTCCCGAGAGAGTTTAGGGCTTGGCGGCAGCTCCGTATCGTAAAACACGATGAATCCTTCTATCCGAGTTTTTTCTCCCTGAACACGAATATATGGAGTTGGAGTTGAGGTGGATGGAGCGTCAGGGGGGCCACGAGGAAGGGGGCGCGCCCAGGGGGGTAGGCGTGCCCCCACCCTCATGGACAGGGTGTGAGCCCCCTGACGTTGATTCTTCTTCCAGTATTTTTTATATATTCCAAAAATAACCTCCGTTGATTTTCAGGTCATTCTGAGAACTTATATTTCTGCACAAAAATAACACCATGGAAATTCTGCTGAAAATAGCGTCATTCCGAGTTAGTTCTATTCAAATCATGCAAGTTAGAGTCCAAAACAAGGGAAAAGTGTTTGGAAAAGTAAATACGGCGGAGACGTATCAACTCCCCAAGCTTAAACATTTGCTTGTCCTCAAGCAATTCGGTTGATAAACTTTAAGTGACAAAGAAAAACTTTTACAAACTCCGTTTGCTCTTGTTGTTGTAAATATGTAAAGCTAGCATTCAACTTTTTAGCAAAGATTTTGAACTAACCACATTCGCAATAAAATTTAGGTCTCATGTTTACTCAAATCAATGGCATAATCAACTAGCGAGCAATAATAATAAATCTCGGATGACAACACTTTCTCAAAACAATCATGATATGATATAACAAGATGGTATCTCGCTAGCCCTTTCTGAGACCACAAAACATAAATGCAGAGCACCTTTAAAGATCAAGGACTGACTATACATTGTAATTCATAGTAAAAGAGATCCAGTCATACTCGATGTAAACTAACAGTAATGGATGCAAATGATAACGGTGCTCTCCAACTGGTGCTTTTTAATAAGAGGATGATGACTCAACATAAAAGTAAATGGATAGGCCCTTCGCAGAGCGAAGCAGGGATTTGTAGAGGTGCCAGAGCTCGGTTTTGAAATAGATATGAATAATATTTTTAGTGGTATAATCTCATTGTCAACATAAAAACCAAGAGATCTCGATATCTTCCATGCTACACACATTATAGGCGGTTCCCAAACAGAATGGTAAAGTTTATACCCCCCCTCCACCAACAAGCATCAATCCATGGCTTGCCTCGAAACAACGAGTTTCTCCAACTAATAAGAGTCCTGGGGGAGTTTTGTTTTTAGTTATTTTGATTTGATTGGCATAAAGCATGGGGCTGGGCATCCCGGTGACCAGCTATTTTCTCGTGAATGAGGAGCGGAGTCCACTCCTCTTGAGAATAACCCGCCTAGCATGGAAGATACAGACAGCCCTAGTTGATACATGAGCTATTAGAGCATACAAAACAGAATGTTTATTTAAAGGTTTAGAGTTTGGCACATACAAATTTACTTGGAATGGTAGGTAGATACCGTATATAGGTAGGTATGGTGGACTCATATGGAACAACTTTGGGGTTTATGGAATTGGATGCACAAGTAGTATTCCCGCTTAGTACAAGTGAAGGCTAGAAAAAGAGTGGGAAGCGACCAGCTAGAGAGCGACAACAGTCATGAACATGCATTAAAATTAATCAACACTGAATGCAAGCATGAGTAGGATATAATGCACCATGAACATAAATATCGTAGAGGCTATGTTGATTTTGTTTGAACTAAATGCGTGAACATGTGCCAAGTCAAGGCACTCGAATCATTCAAAAGAGGATACCACCCTATCATACCACATCACAACCATTTTAATAGCATGTTGGCACGCAAGGTAAACCATTATAAGCTCCTAGCGAATTAAGCATGGCATAAGCAGCTATAATCTCCAATTTTCATTGCAAATATGTTTCTTTCATAATAGGCTGAATCAGGAATGATGAACTAACCATATTTACAAAAACAAGGGAGGTCGAGTACATACCAGATTTTCTCATCTCAATAAGTTCATCATATAATCATCATTATTGCCTTTCACTTGCATGACCGAATGGTGTGGATAATAATAATAGTGCATGTGCATTGAACTAAGCTGGAATCTGCAAGCATTCAATTCAAGAGACAAGACAAGGTAATATGGGCTCTTTGTTAGATCAACAATAATGCATAAACGAGCCACTCGACATTTTCATTATGTTCTTCTCCTCTCGACCCCCAAAGGAAAGAAACACAACTATTTACATGGGAAAGCTCCCAACAAGCAAAAGAAGAACGAGGAATATTTTTGGGTTTTCTTTTTAATTACTACTACTACAGGCATGGAAAGTAAACTAACTAAAAGTTCCAACTATTTTTTTGGTTTTTTCTTAAGGTTTATTAAAAACACAAGAATAAAGCATAAAAAGGGAAATAAACTAGCATGGATATTACAATGAAAAAGTATGAGGACCGCCAACTAGCATGAGTGTGTGAACAGGAATGTAATGTCGGTGAGAAGTACATACTCCCGCAAGCTTAGGCTTTTGGCCTAATTTGGTCTATTGCCACGGCTTGCCTGGCGGATATCCAAAGTTGTAAGTGGGGTTGTACTGAGAAGGAGACTCGGGTTGCCACTGGTTGGCAATCGCCTCCGTATCCCATTGGTAAACAGACTGTCGTGAACGATCAAATTGTGGTTCCGGCTCTGGCTTTGTAGATGATGTGGGGTTTCGGTAGGGGTGAATGGCCTCGGCAGAACAAGGTACTTGCCTGCAGATAAGTCAAACAAGGAAGGAGTAGGCAAAGTAATAGTCTCAGGGTGATTTTTATCAAAGATCAGCTTGTACTTAAGCATCTTTTCCTTATTCTTAACGATAAAATCATGTGCTACCATACTCTTATAGTCTAGAAAAACAGGAGGCATCAACTTCTCTTCCTTCTCATAATGCCTAATAGGTATGTTAAAGTGTGCAGCGAGGCGCAAGGCGAAGATACCTCCCAAGATGGGGCCCTTAGTACGGTCAAGATTTAACCGCTTTGCAACAATAGCACCCATACTAAATATGTCATCACGGAACAAGACATGTCACAAAATAACAATATCAGGGGCACTAAGGTTGCCACAGTTTCCGCGACCAATCAAGCATCTACTAGCAAGTATTGCAAAGTAACGTAGAATAGGAAAATGTATGCTAGTAATTCTTGCATTGGAAACCTTCCTAGTTTCCCCTACAGTAATCATATAAATAAACCCTTCCACATCACTACGATGTGGTTCTTCTATGCTGCATGTAAAGGGTATCTTACAGACCCAGCAGAAATCAAAAAGGGACATCTCCTTACACTCATCATATAAATAGAAATCCACCAAAGGGGTGACCTCCTAGCGTGGAAATGAAAATTTTGCACAAAAATATTAGTGAGTAAGAGATTCTATTTGCGTTGGTCATGAAAGAAGTCGGTGAGGCCTGCATTCTCATCCAACTCATAAAAATCATCATAAATCACGGTTGCTCTCAAGAAATCATCACAAGGCCATTCACACGGCCGAACTTCCGTGGTTCGAGGGAGATTACATTTGGGCCTCTTATCCTCCTCACTTTGCTTGTCCTTCAAGCTTCGGCTCGACGAGCCCCTCAAAAATCTCTTCATCTTTTTCTGAAAATTTCTGAATTTTTTAGAAACATCAATAAAAGTGAACCAAACTCAACAAAATTGATAGCAACTACTCCTACAAGTGCCTAGAGACTATATCATGCATTAGAACTACTTGGGACCATACAAATTTGACATGCAAGCTCAAGAACAGGGTCACCTAGGCAGCAAAAATTTGCAATGAATAAATTACTAGAACAAAAACTAATTGGACCATTGGAGGAGTCACATACCAAAGAACAATCCCTCAAAGCAGTTTTGTGAATGGAACTTTGAGCTAGGAGATCGAAAATGGCAGCAAGATGAGCTAGAGCTCGTGCTTGAGCTGGATGGTGATTTTTTGGGAGGAAGAAGGAGTGTGTGGTGGCTGGAATAAGTGGAGGGGAGCCACCATGGGCCCCCGAGGCAGGGGCACGCCCAGGGGGGTGGGCGCGTGATGACCCACAAGTATAGGGGATCTATCGTAGTCCTTTCGGTAAGTAAGAGTGTCGAACCCAACGAGGAGCAGATGGAAATGATAAGCGGTTTCCAGCAAGGTAATCTCTGCAAGTATGGAAATAAGTGGTAACAGATAGTTTTGTGATAAGATAATTTATAACGAGCAACAAGTAACAAAAGTAAATAAGGTGCAGCAAGGTGGACCAATCCTTTTGTAGCAAAGGACAAGCCTGGACAAACTCTTATATAAGTAAAACTCTCCCGAGGACACATGGGAATATCATCAACCTAGTTTTCATCATGCTTATATGATTCGCGTTCGGTACTTTGATAATTTGGTATGTGGGTGGACCGGTGCTTGGGTGCTGCCCTTACTTGGACAAGCATCCCACTTATGATTAACCTCTATTGCAAGCATCCGCAAATACAACAGAAGTATTAAGGTAAACCTAACCATAGCATGAAACATATGGATCCAAATCAGCCCCTTACGAAGCAACGCATAAACTAGGGTTTAAGCTTCTGTCACTCTAGCAACCCTTCATCTACTTATTACTTCCCAATGCCTTCCTCTAGGCCCAAACAATGGTGAAGTGTCATGTAGTCGATGTTCACATAACACCACTAGAGGAGAGACAACATACATCTCATCAAAATATCGAACGAATACCAAATTCACATGACTACTAATAGCAAGACTTCTCCCATGTCCTCAGGAACAGAAGTAACTACTCACAAAGCATAAACATGTTCATATTCAGAGGGGTATTAATGTGCATATAGGATCTGAACATATGATCTTCCACCAATTAAACCAACTAGCATCAACTACAAGGAGTAGTTAACACTACTAGCACCAATCCCGGACTTGGAGACAAGAATTGGATACAAGAGATGAACTAGGGTTTTGAGATAAGATGGTGCTGATGAAGATGTTAATGGAGATTGCCCTCTCCCGATGAGAGGAGCGTTGGTGATGAAGATGGCGATGATTTCCCCCTCCGGGAGGGAAGTTTCCCTGGCAGAACAGCCCCGCCAGAACCCTAGATTGGCTCCGCCAAGGTTCCGCCTCGTGGCGGCGGAATTTCATCCGAGAAGATGGCTTATGATTATTTTCCCATTGAAAGAGTCCATGTAGCAAAAGATGGTCACAGGAGGGCCACCAGGGGGCCCACGAGGTAGGGGGTGCACCTAGGGGGTAGGGCACGCCCCCCACCCTCGTGGGCAGGGTGTGGTCCCCCTGGTGAAGTTCTTGCGCTCAATGTTTTTTTATATATTTGGAAAACATCATCCGTGAAGTTTCAGGACTTTTGGAGCTGTGCAGAATAGGTCTCTAATATTTGCTCCTTTTCCAGCCAGAATCCCAGCTGCCGGTATTCTCCCTCTTTATGTAAACCTTGTAAAATAAGAGAGAATAGGCATAAGTATTGTGACATAATGTGTAATAACAGTCCATAATGCAATAAATATTGATATAAAAGCATGATGCAAAATGGACGTATCAACTCCCCCAAGCTTAGACCTCGCTTGTTCTCAAGAGAAAAGCCAAATATGTCCACATGTTTAGAGATGAAGGTGTCGATAAAAGTAAAATATGGACATGAGGGCATCATGATCATTCTTAGAACAGCAACTTATATATTTCTTGTCATATGATATCTTATGCTAGAGTAATAATTCAATAACAATATCAAGTATGAATCGTAAACTTCATTGAAAACTAACAAACTATAATCTCAGTCATTGAAGCAATTGCAATTTATCGTAACATAGGAAAGAGTCAATGTATAAGAGCTTTTCAGCAAGTCCACATACTCAACTATCATATAGTCTTTCACAATTGCTGACACTCATGCAATACTTATGGGTATGGAGTTTTAATCGGACACAGAGAAAGATAGGGGCTTATAGTTTTGCCTCCCAACGTTTTACCTCAAGGGTAATGTCAACAGTAATAGTTCATGAAAACCCACATCCAATTAGCCATATATACCAGGATCTTTCCAACATATTGTGCTTGCCAAAGGATAAAATGTAAAAAGGAAGGGTGAAGATCACCTTGACTCTTTTGCAGTATAGGAGATAAAATTAAAAGATAGGCCCTTCGCAGAGGGAAGCAGAGGTTGTCATGCGCTTTTATGGTTGGATGCACAAAATCCTAATGCGAAAGAACGTCACTTTATATTGCCACTTGTGATATGGACCTTTATTATGCAGTCTGTCTCTTTTATTACTTCCATATCACACGATCGTATAAAGCTTATTTCTTCCACACCAATAAATCATACATACTTAGAGAGCAGCTTTTATTGCTTGCACCGATGACAACTTACTTGATGGATCTTGCTCAACCCGTAGGTAGGTATGGTGGACTCTCATGGCAAAACTGGTTTAAGGGTATTTGGAAGCACAAGTAGTATCTCTACTTGGTGCAATGAATTTGGATAGCATGAGGGGGAAAGGCAAGCTCAACATGTTGTAGGATCCAAGACAATATAATTTATCTCAGATGTAAGAAAACATAACCCATTACGTTGTCTTCCTTGTCCAATGTCAACTCTTTAGCATGTCATATTTTAATGAGTGCTCACAATCATAAAAGATGTCCAAGATAGTATATTTATATGTGAAGACCTCTCATTCTTTATTACTTCCTATTAATTGCAACGATGACCAAAACTATGTCTGTCAACACTCAACAACTTTTATTCATCATACTCTTTCTATGTGAGCTCATTACTCTCCATAAGAGTCACATGATCTCTTTGTTTCTTTTTATTTCTTTCTCTTTTCTTTTTTATCCACTTAGGATCATGGAAAAATAATCAAGCCCTTTACTCAACACTAATCTTTATTATATAGCTCACGGATTCGATTACGTAGAAGGATAATAAAGCAAAACTCACAACTAGATCATACTAAGAACTTTTATTCTACTAGATCAAGATATTACCAAAAGGATCGAACTAAGAAAAACGGTAAAGATGAAAGTGATGGTGATACGATACCGGGGCACTCCCCCAAGCTTGGCAGTTGCCAAGTGGAGTTCCCATACCAGATACTCAATTCTTCTTTGTTGGAGAAGAAGGTGGAGTTGTTGATGATGGATAGTTGCACATCGAGCATAGGAGGGCTTCTAGCTTGCGGATAATGCCCTTGAGTGAGATGATATGCTCCTTCAACAAAATATTTTCACGTGTGAGATACTTATTTTCTATACGAGCCAACTCAATCATCTTGAAAGCTTCGATTTCTGTTGGAGTGAGAGGATTGTGATCCAGTTGAAGGGTATTCTCTGTTGCTGGAACTTGGTCCTCCATGGCCTTCTTGATCCCTTCATCCTTGTTGATCTCCATAGGTTCTTCTCTCTTCAGCTCTATCTTCATTAGCCAAGCATCATTTCCCTCATGGTTGGAGGTTGAGGGAGACGACATGGTGCCTGGCCTTGAGAACCCTGACAGAAAACAGCTCAAAACAAAGACAGGAGATTTTTCCATGATACGGGAGTCAAAACCCCCGGGAGATTATATAATGAATTTTTACCGACCAAAATACGTGTCCCGTAAGAAAACGTAGTCCGGAGAGCACACGAGGTGCCCACGAGGTAGCGGGCACGCCCAGGGGGTAGGGCACGCCCTCCACCCTCGTGGAGCCCTCGTGTCCTTTTCGGACTGCTGTTTCTTTTTCTAAATATCCCAAAACGGAGAAATATTGCCTTAAAAACTGTTTTGGAGTCGGTTTACTTACCGTACCACATACCTATTCCTTTTCGGAGTCTGAAACGTTCCGGAAAGTGTCCTTTACGTATTCCTCTGGGGTTACGGTTTCAATAACATTGGTTTCAACATTTATGGGATTACCTGAGATATAGTGTTTGATTCTTTGACCGTTCACCACCTTCAGATTTGTGCCTTCGAAGTTGTTGATTTTTATGGCACCGGAACGGTAGACCTCCTCGATAACGTAAGGACCCTCCCATTTAGAGAGAAGTTTTCCTGCAAAAAATCTTAAACGACTTGGCATTTTCATAATCACCTACGTTAAACTCACGCTATTGTATCCTTTTGTCATGCCATCTTTTAACTTTTTCTTTAAACAACTTGGCATTTTCATAGGCTTGGGTTCTCCATTCATCAAGTGAGCTAATATCAAATAACCTCTTCTCACCGGCAAGTTTAAAATCATAATTAAGTTCTTTAATAGCCCAATAAGCCTTGTGTTCTAGTTCGAGAGGTAAGTGACATGCTTTTCCATAGACCATTTTATATGGAGACATACTGAGGGAGTCCTGGATTAGGGGGTGTTTGGGTAGCCGGACTATACCTTCAGCCGGACTCCTGGACTATGAAGATACAAGATTGAAGACTTCGTCCCGTGTCCGGATGGGACTTTCCTTGGCGTGGAAGGCAAGCTTGGTGATGTGGTTCGAGATCTCCCACCATTGTAACCGACTTTATGTAACCCTAACCCTATCCGGTGTCTATATAAACCAGAGGGTTGTAGTCCGTTGGCAATCAACTCCATACACAACAATCATACCATATGCTAGCTTCTAGGGTTTAGCCTCCTTGATCTCATGGTAGATCTACTCTTGTACTACCCATATCATGAATATTAATCAAGGAGTAGGGTAGTACCTCCATCGAGAGGGCCCAAACCTGGGTAAAACGAAGTGTTCCCTGCCTCCTGTTACCATCCGGCCTAGACGCACAGTTCGGGACCCCCTACCCGAGATCCGCCGGTTTTGACACCGACATTGGTGCTTTCATTGAGAGTTCCTCTGTGTCGTCGCCTTTAGGTCCGATGGCTCCTCTGATCATCAACAACAATATGGTCCAAGGTGAGACTTTTCTCCCTGGACAGATCTTCGTCTTCGGCGGCTTCGCTCTGCGGGCCGATTTGCTCGGCCACTTGGAGCAGATCGAAAGCTACGCTCCTGGCCATCAGGTCAGGTTTGGAAGTTTAAACTACACAGCCGACATCCGCGGAGACTTGATCTTCGACGGATTCGAGCCACAGCCAAGCACGCCGCACTGTCTCGATGGGCATGATATAGCTCTGCCACCGAACAGCGCCTTGGAGGCCGCATACGCATCGGTTTCGACCATTGATTCAGAGCCTACTGCGCCGATCGAGGATCAACGGTTGGACGCTGCCTTAGGGGCTGCGATCTCAGAGGCGATCGAGCCGAACGCTAGCCCTGCACTCTGCACTATCCGTGACTCCGAGGATCCGGACTCCTCCCCGGACTCCGAACCCCCCGCGCCCCTGCCAATCGAATCCTATTGGGCGCCGATAATGGAGTTCACCACCGCAGACATCTTTCAGCATTCGCCTTTTGGCGACATCCTGAATTCTCTTAAGTCTCTCTCTTTATCAGGAGAGCCCTGGCCGGACTACGGTCAGCGAGGGTGGAATACGGACGATGAGGAAATTCAAAGCCCACCCACCACCCACTTTGTAGCCACTGTCGACGATCTAACCGACATGCTTGACTTCAGCTCCAAAGACATCGACGGCATGGACGATGATGTAGGAGATGAACAGGAACTAGTACCTGTAGGGCGCTGGAAGGCCACCTCGTCATATGACATATATATGGTGGATACTCCAAAAGATGGAGATGGCGATGGAACAGTGGGGGATGACGCCCCCAAGAAACAGCTGAAGCGCCGGCGTCAGCAGCGCCGCTCTAAATCCCGCCAAAGCAAAAATGGTGATTCCGGCATGGGAGATAATACTACCCCGGATAACGCCGAAGAACACCCACCTCAGCAAGATTCGGCACAGGAAGATGGAGAAGCCAGCCCTCATGAGAGAGCGGCAGACTAAGAGGTCGAGGTTGATAACTATACGCCTCCCTCCGAAGACGAGGCAAGCCTCGATGACGACGAATTCGTCATACCATCAGACCCTGCTGAACAAGAGCGTTTTAAACACAGGCTTTTAGCCACGGCAAGCAGCCTCAAGAAAAAGCAGCAACAACTTAAAGCTGCCCAAGATTTGCTAGCTGACAGATGGACTGAAGTCCTTACGGCCGAAGAGTATAAACTCGAACGCCCCTCCAAGAGTTACCCGAAGCACAGGCCGCTACCGCGATCAGAGGAGGAAGCACCTACATCACCAGCGCATGACATGGCAGACCGGCCACCTCGCGGCCGCGACAGAGAGGCCTCTCGGCCCTCCACCCAAGCCATGCCCCGACGCCGCTCAACTAAGGCACGGGAAAATGTGCCCGACCTGCGAGACATACTGGATGATAAGGCAAGAAAAACAAGATCGATCTACGGATCGCGCAGGCGCCCTACAGCATGTGATAATGATCTTCACGCCGGATACAACAAATCCGGCCGGGCCAAACACAACAGACATAGCTCTTCCGAGCTGCGTCGTGATATAGCCCAGTACAGAGGCGCCGCACACCCACTTTGCTTCACGAATGAAGTAATGGATCATAAAATCCTAGAGGGTTTCAAACCTGTAAACATCGAATCATACGATGGCACAACAGACCCGGCGGTATGGATCAAGGATTATCTCCTTCACATCCACATGGCACGCAGCGATGATCTACACGCCATCAAATACCTCCCGCTCAAACTTAAAGGACCGGCCCGGCATTGGCTTAACAGCTTGCCAGCAGACTCAATCGGTTCTTGGGAGGACCTAGAAGTCGCATTCCTCGAAAACTGCCAGGGAACTTACGTGCGACCGCCGGATGCTGACGACTTAAGCCACATAATTCAGCAGCCAGAAGAATTGGCCAGACAATTCTGGACACGGTTCCTAACAAAGAAAAACCAGATAGTCGACTGTCCGGACGCAGAGGCCCTAGCAGCCTTCAAGCATAACAGCCGCGACGAGTGGCTTGCCCGGCACCTGGGACAGGAAAAGCCAAAATCCATGGCAGCCCTCACGACACTCATGACCCGCTTTTGCGTGGGAGAAGACAGCTGGCTAGCTCGCAGTAACAACTTATCAAAGAACCCTGGTAATTCGGATACCACGGACAAAAGTGGCAGGACACGTCGGAATAAGCAAAAACGCCGCATTAACAGCGACAGCAATGAAGACACGGCAGTCAATGCCGGATTCAAAGGCTATAAATCCGGTCAGCGGAAAAAGCCATTCAAAAAGAATACTCAAGGCCCGTCTAGTTTGGACCGAATACTCGATCGCTTGTGCCAGATACATGGCACCCCCGAAAGGCCAGCCAATCACACTAACAGGGATTGTTGGGTGTTCAAGTAGGCAGGCAAGTTAAGGGCCGAAAACAGAGACAAGGGGCTGCACAGCGACGACGAGGAGCCCAAGCCGCTGAACAACAATGGACAGAAGGGCTTTCCCCCATAAGTGCGGACGGTGAACATGATATACGCAACCCACATTCCCAAGCGGGAGCGGAAGCGTGCGCTACGGGACGTATACGCGATAGAGCCAGTCGCCCCAAAGTTCAACCCATGGTCCTCCTGCCCGATCACTTTTGATCAAAGGGACCATCCGACTAGCATCCGTCATGGTGGCTTCGCCGCATTGGTTCTCGACCCAATCATCGACGGATTTCATCTCACAAGAGTCCTCATGGACGGCGGCAGTAGCCTAAACCTGCTTTATCAGGATACTGTGCGGAAAATGAGCATAGATCCCTCAAGGATTAAGCCCACAAGAACGACCTTTAAAGGCGTTATACCAGGTGTAGAAGCCAACTGTACAGGCTCAGTGACACTTGACGTGGTCTTCGGATCCCCGGACAATTTCCGAAGCGAAGAGTTAATCTTCGATATAGTCCCGTTTCGCAGTGGCTATCACGCCCTGCTCGGACGAACCGCATTCGCAAAATTCAATGCGGTGCCGCACTACGCATATCTCAAGCTCAAGATGCCAGGCCCTCGAGGAGTAATTACGGTCAACGGAAACACCGAACGCTCCCTCGGTACGGAGGAGCATACGGCGGCTCTCGCAGCGGAGGTACAAAGTAGCCTTCTCAGGCAATTCTCCAGTCCGGCCATTAAAAAGCCAAACACTGCCAAGTGCGCCCGGAGTAACCCACAGCAGGACCGCCTGGCACACTCTGAGCAAGCATAGCAATGCGGCCCCAACCCCAGCTTTCGTGACATAGCGAAACCAGTACCTCGCGTACATAACTACGCCCTTGAAACACCATGGGCACAGGGGAATGGGCACAATAACGGCACGCCCAAAATACGGCTTAAAACGTACTAGGGGCTGCCGGATTCTTTTTTTAATTTTTTCTTACTTTCAGGACTCCATACTTCGGACGACCTGTCCGGCAATTCGACTGCCGCACAAACGATGCAAGATCCAGGGAGGCAGACAAGCCATGCCGCATTATGGAACTCCCAGGTGGTCTTTGTTACGAGCGGTATACCTGTTTTAAATACAATTCCGCGGCCTGCCCCTGGTCAGGACATACTGAATAGTCCAACATATTTTTGCTTATCGCACTACTTGTATCGTTCGGCTTTGATAAATAGCCTCTCTATAAACAATGCATAGCTTTTTTCTATTTTCTGCATTACTCTCTTTTATATATGTTCATTAATGACATGTTGCACCCGTACACTGTGGTACGTCACGTACGCCAGGGGCTTCAGTACCCTTTAATATGGTGTGAGAAGTTCATACACTTTCAGAAGTGCGGCACCCGGAACTTATAGCACTATATGCATCGGCTCCGAATCATGATTTGGGTCAATAGTTGGGTTTGTCTGGCTCCTATGTTTTGGTGCCTTACGTTCCACTCTATCGGCTAAGGTAGCACTAGGAGAACCACTGCGATTGTGCCCCAGTTGAGCTGGGTTAAGCACCTCAGTGGAGAAAGCTAAAACTGACTGTCATGATGAGGCGAGAGACCGGTCGCTGTTCGAGAGGTTTTTCGAGTCCCTAAAGACTTATGCCGCTTCGAGCGAGGTGCCGGATTTGTCCGGCCAAGGCATGGATAGCGCCCCGAACTCGGTCTTCCGAACTAGGGGCTTCGCCGAAATTTAAAATTATAAAGTTCTATGGCTAAGTGAGAGTGTTCAAGCATTATAGTCCGATTGCCTGGTTCATCGTGCTGAGCGCCTCCCTCGAAGGACCCAACCATGGGAAAAAGAGCGCTCAGGTTTATCACCGAACACCCCAGCACTAGTGGCATGGGGGCAGAAGCCAACGACTGGCCATCTCTCAATTTTTGATAAACGGACGCTCAGAAAATAATATTTTAAATTCAATAAGCATTGCTTAGCGCATATGAACAAGTTTTCAGTGCACAGGATAAAAACGAGCGAGTTTATTCAAAAATTACATCCTTGGTACATTCATCCGCCACAAGGCGGGCACCTGCAAGAACATCCTTGTAATAGTTCTCGGGCTTGCGATGCTCCTTCCCTGGCGGCGGCCCGTCCCTCACAAGATTTTCACCATCTAGCTTACCCCAGTGCACCTTTGCACGGGCAAGGGCCCTATGGGCACCTTCGATGTAGACGGAGCGCTTGATGACCTCGAGCCTTGGACATGCCTCCACCAGCCGCCGCACCAGCCCGAAGTAGCTCCTAGGCAGGGCCTCTCCGGGCCACAGCCGAACTATGAAGCCTTTCATGGCCTGTTCAGCCGCCTTGTGGAGCTCGACCAGCTGCTTCAGCTGGTCGCTCAAGGGCACAGGGTGTCCGGCCTTAGCATACTGAGACCAGAACACCTTCTCCGTCGAGCTGCCCTCTTCAGCTCAGTAGAATACGGCGGCATCGGATACGCTGCGGGGAAGATCTGCGAATGCCCCTGGAGAACTCCGGATTCGGGTAAGTAACAGGTAGTTTACTTTTATATTTCTGCTTTGCATAAAGAATGGCTTACCCGCTGCTATCTTCTTCATATCCTCCAACTCTTGGAGGGCCTTTTGGGCTTCGTCCTTGGCAGACTTGGCAGTCTCAAGGGCCACCGCGAGCTCGGACGCTTGGGTCTTTGACTCAAGCTCCAAACTCTCATGTTTTTTCATGAGAGCATGAAGCTCTTGCTGCACCTCGCCGACCTGAGCCCCAAGTTTCTCTCGCTCGGTGCGCTCCGCGGCCGTTTTCTTTTCAGCCTCGGACAGCGCCTGCTTGAGGGTCGCCACCTTAGTCGTGGCCCCTATAATAAGCAATGCAATCCTATTATTCTTTGCAATCACGCCTCTCTATAGGCACTTTTTCTGTAAGGTATTTTCTTACCTTCTGTCTCCTCGAGCTGCCGTTTGGCAAGGCCGAGGTCTTGCTCGGTCCGCTCGAGGCCCTGTTTCAGGGCACCCACCTCCGCAGTCAGTGCGGCGGTGGCTAGCAGCGAAGCCTGCATACGCATATTGACTCTTTTTGTTAGACTCCTGCGAAATTTAATAGATCCTCTATTCGGCTTTTCTTTCCGAGCGCCAAACAGAGCATCAGGTGCTACAGTCTATGCGGTTATATTTTTACATTTTTTCCTTACCTCGAAGCCTGTTAGGAGGCTAGCGCAAGCTTCAGTCAGTCCGCTCTTGGCGGACTGAACCTTCTGGATCACCGTCCTCATAATAGTATGGTGCTCCTCGTCAATGGAGGCGCCGTCAAGCACCTCCAGCAGATTGTCCGGCACCTCCGGTTGGACGGAGGCCGCCGGCTCAGAAGGCTTGCTCCTCTTGGAAGGAGTTTTCCTACCGCAGTCGGGAACTGTTGACGATTCCGGCGCGGTGTCCGGCATAAAGCCGGACTTGGAGCCCTGGGGGGTCTTGTCCCCTTTACTCCTGGAGTCCGGGAGGTCGCCTTGCGGCTCCTCCAGGACCACCTCCTCCTCCCCCGAAGCTCGTTGCGACGCCACTTCGGCGTCGTCCGCAGTGCGGGGGGAGACAGCGGGTGGAACTGAGTTCACGTCCGATGAATCCAGGGAACCGCTCGATGACTCGTTGAGTTCGGCCCGGGGCGGGCTGCATGATTATATTCGACATTAGGGAAAGCTGTGCAACAAAAGCAATATCATGAGTTACTCTGGTATCCGAACACTTACGATTTCGCCGAACGCCTGGCCCTGTCCGGCCACTCCTCTTCGTCCTCGTCGGCGTCGGGGGCGTAGTCCGGTGAAGGGGTTTTCCTCTTCTTGGACCCTTCGCCCCCACCTACCGGGGCGGCCTTCCTCTTCTTTCCTCCCCCCGCTGGAGGGGGAGAGGTTTCTTCTTCCTCCTCCTCGTTTCCACGGGAGGAGTGCGCCTCAGACTCATCGGACGACGAATCCGACACCACCATGTGCCGGGAACTCTTTCGAGTCCCCGTGGCCTTCTTCTTCTTGGCCTTCTTCTCCGGCACCACATAAGGCGCTGGAACCAGCAGCTTCGCTAAGAGAGCAGGGGCTGGGTCTTCGGACAAGGGAGCCGGACAGTTAATCGATCCGGACTTCGCCCGCCAAGCCTGTCAAAGGTAAGGGAGTTTAGATCCCGCATAGAGTCAAACTATGAAAAAACTTAACATCCTGTAAAAGGTGAAAATGGCTTACCTCGCTAGCGTGACGCTGCGAGCTGTATCCGCGGTCCTCGGAAGCGGATGTGGGAGCCTCGGCGCCTTTGGTTAGCACCTTCCAGATGTCTTCTTACGTCGTGTCGAAGAGCCTGTTAAGGGTTTGGTGTTGCGTCTGGTCGAACTCCCACAGATTAAAGTCCCGTTGTTGACACGGGAGGATCCGGCGGACGAGCATAACCTGGACTACATTGACTAGCCCGATCGGCTTGCTCACCAGGGACTGGATGCATGTCTGCAGTCAGGTCAGCTCTTTTTCGTCGCCCCACGACAGGCCCGTCTCTTTCCAGGACATAAGCCGCGTGGGGGATCCGGATCGGAACTCGGGGCTGCGATCCATTTTGGATCGCATGGCTCGGTGATGTAAAACCACCATGATTGCCACCCCTTCAAGGTCTCCACGAAGGAGCCCTCTAGCCATAGGATGTTGGCCATCTTGCCCGCCATGGCGTCTCTACACTCCGCCTGGCTGCTGCGCACCACCTTGGGCTTGACGTTGAAGGTCTTGAGCCAGAGGCCGAAATGGGGGCGGATGCGGAGGAAAGCCTCGCACACGACGATAAACGCCAAGATGTTGAGGACGAAGTTTGGGGCCAGATCGTGGAAATCCAGGCCGTAGTAAAACATGAGCCCCCGGACAAATGGGTGGAGTGGAAAACCCAGTCCGCGGAGGAAGTGGGGAAGGAATACTACCCTCTCATGGGGCCTTGGGGTGGGGAGAAGCTGCCCCTCCTCGGGAAGCCGGTGCGTGATGTCGTTGGACAAGTATCCGGCCTTCCTTAGCCTTTTGACATGGCCCTCCGTGACGGAGGAGACCATCCACTTGCCTCCCGCTCCAGACATTGCTGGAGAAGGTTGAGGTGGGAAGTGCGGGCTTGGGCGCTGGAGCTCGAGCGCGCAGGAGATGGATAGGCAAAAGAGGAAGAAGGCGTAGGTAAAAGGGTGGATCCTTATCCCCTTATATGGGCGGATGCGGTTGTGCGTCCCCACCAGCCTAGTAAAACTCGCTTGTCTCCCTAGCGCCGTGATAAATGGCGCGGTTGGGTTATCCATGTCCGTATTGACGAGAATCCCATAAAGGGGGTAAACGATCTCTGCTTTGACAAGACGTGCCAAGGAAACCGCCTCGCAAAACATGCTGAGGTGGAAAAGTGAAAACGATTCAAGTAAAGGACTTGGCTGTAGTGTGATGGCGCACTGCAGAATACGTCAGCAGATTTGATTTGTGTTAATATTATTCTCTCTATGGCGATATGTGGAAACTTATTTTGCAGAGCCGGACACTACTGTTGGTGTTTACAATCTTCTATGAAGGACTTGGAGGAGGAACCCGCCTTGCAATGCCGAAGACAATTTGCGTGCCGGACTCGTCGTCATTAAAGCCTGGTTCATGGGCTACTGAGGGAGTCCTGGATTAGGCGGTGTTCGAGTAGCCGGACTATACCTTCAGTCGGACTCCTGGACTATGAAGATACAAGATTGAAGACTTCGTCCCGTGTCCGGATGGGACTTTCCTTGCCGTGGAAGGCAAGCTTGGCGATGCGGATATTCGAGATCTCCTACCATTGTAACCGACTTTATGTAACCCTAACCCTATCCGGTGTCTATATAAACCGGAGGGTTGTAGTCCGTAGGCAATCAACCCCATACACAACAATCATACCATAGGCTAGCTTCTAGGGTTTAGCCTCCTTGATCTCGTGGTAGATCTACTCTTGTACTACCCATATCATCAATATTAATCAAGCAGGAGTAGGGTATTACCTCCATCGAGAGGGCCTGAACCTAGGTAAAATGAAGTGTTCCCTGCCTCCTGTTACCATCCGGCCTAGACGCACAGTTCGGGACCCCCTACCCGAGATCCGCCGATTTTGACACCGACACATACCCATAGGATTTTTATATGCAGTTCTATAGGCCCATAATGCATCATCAATTTTCTTGGACCAATTCTTTCTAGACCTATTAACAGTCTTTTGCAAAATTAATTTGAGTTCTCTATTACTCAATTCTACTTGACCACTAGACTGAGGGTGATAAGGAGATGCAATTCTATGATTAACATCATATTTAGCAAGCATTTTACGGAAAGCACCATGAAAAAAATATGAACCACCATCAGTCATTAAATATCTAGGGAATCCAAACCTTGGGAAAATAACTTCTTTAAGCATTATAATAGAAGTGTTATGATCAGCACTACTAGTTGGAATAGCTTCTACCCACTTAGTAATGTAATCAATAGCAACTAAAATATGAGTATAACCATTAGAGTAAGTAAAAGGTCCCGTATAGTCAAAGCCCCAAACATCAAATGGTTCAATAACAAGTGAATAATTCATAGGCATTTCTTGACGTCTAGTAATATTACCAATTCTTTGACATTCATCACATGATAAGACAAACTTACTGTGATCCTTGAAGAGAGTAGGCCAATAAAAACCAGATTGCAGTACCTTATGTGCAGTCCTATCTCCAAGATGATGTCCTCCATAAGCTTCAGAGTGACACTTGCGTAGGATCTGTTCCTGTTCATGCTCAGGTACACAACGTCTAATAACACCATCTACTCCTTCTTTATAAAGATGTGGGTCATCCCAAAAGTAATGCCTCAAATCATAAAAGAACTTTTTCTTTTGCTGGTATGTGAAACTAGTTGGTATAAACTTAGCAACGATGTAATTAGCATAATCAGCATACCATGGAGCAGTATGAGAAGTATTTATGACATTTAATTGCTCATCAGGAAAGATATCATCAATAGGTAGTGGGTCATCAAGCACATTTTCTAACCTAGACAAGTTGTCTGCAACGAGGTTCTCAGCTCCTTTTCTATCAACAATGTGTAAATCAAATTCTTGTAGAAAGAGAACCCATCTAATAAGTCTAGGTTTAGCATCTTTATTTTCCATAAGATATTTAATAGTAGCATGATCAGTGTGAATAGTTACTTTAGAATCAATAATATAAGGTCTAAACTTATCACAGGCAAATACAACTGCTAAGAATTCTTTTTCAGTAATAGCATAATTTCTTTGAGCATTGTCTAGAGTTTTACTAGCATATTGAATAGCATTTAGTTTCTTATCAACTCTTTGTCCTAGAACAACACCTACAACATAATCACTAGCATCACACATAATTTCAAAGGGTAAATTCCAATCAGGTGGCTGAACAATAGGTGCAGAGATCAATGCTTTCTTAAGTATTTCAAATGGTTCTACACAATCATCATCAAAGACAAATGGTATATCTTTTTGTAATAAATTAGTCAGAGGCCGAGAGATTTTTGAGAAGTCCTTAATGAACCTCCTATAAAAACCGGCATCACCAAGGAAACTTCTTATACCTTTGATGTCCTTGGGGCATGGCATCTTTTCAATAGCATCAACCTTGGCTTTATCAACTTTAATACCTCTTTCAGAAACTTCATGCCCCAAGACAATACCTTCATTAACCATAAAGTGGCACTTTTCCCAATTCAAGACAAGATTAGTTTCTTCACATCTCTGCAAAACTCGATCAAGGTTGCTCAAGCAATCATCAAAAGAAGATACATAGACAGAAAAGTCGTCCATGAAAACCTCACAAATCTTTTCACAAAAGTCAGAGAATATAGCCATCATGCATCTTTGAAAGGTAGCAGGTGCATTACATAAACCAAAAGGAATACGTCTATAAGCAAAAGTACCAAAAGGGCATGTAAAAGTAGTCTTTGATTGATCTTTGGCTGACACAGGTATTTGAGAGAAACCAGAATAACCATCTAGAAAGCAAAAATGTGTATGTTTGGATAACCTTTCTAGCATTTGATCGATAAAAGGTAAGGGATAATGATCTTTTTAGTAGCCTTATTTAATTTGCGGGAATCAATTACCATCCTATAAACAGTAATAATTCTTTGAGAGATCAATTCATCTTTATCATTAGGAACAATAGTAATACCTCCCTTCTTAGGGACACAATGGACAGGACTTACCCACTTACTATCAGCAACGGGATAAATTATACCTGCCTCAAGGAGCTTTAGTATCTCCTTTCTTACCACTTCTTTCATTTTAGGATTCAGACGGCGTTGATGATCATGAACCGGTTTACCATCTTCTTCCAAATTAATTTTATGTTGACATAGAGTGGGACTAATGCCCTTAAGATCATCAAGAGTATACCCAATAGAAGCCCGGTGCTTCTTCAGAGTTTTCAATAATCTCTCTTCTTCATGCTCTGAAAGGTTAGCACTAATAATAACAGGATATATCTTTTTCTCATCAAGATAAGCATATTTAAGAGTATCAGGTAACGGTTTAAGCTCAAACACAGGATCACCCTTGGGTGGAGGAGGATCCCCTAGGATTTCAACGGGTAAATTGTTTTTGAGAATAGGTTCATTTTTAAATAATACTTCATCTAATTCCCTTCTTTCATTCATAAACATATCATTTTCATGGTCTAGCAAATATTGTTCTAAAGGATCACTAGGCGGTATGGCAATAGAAGCATGACCAATAATTTCATCCTTACTAGGTAATTCTTCTTCACGGTGTTGTCTACCAAATTTAGAAAAATTAAATTCATGAGTCATATCATCTAAACCGACAGTAACAACATCCCTTTTGCAATCTATGGTAGCATTAATAGTATTTAAGAAGGGTCTACCAAATATAATGGGACAAAAACTATCTTGTGGGGAACCAAGAACAAGAAAATCAGCAGGATATTTCGTTTTCCCACACAAGACTTCAACATCTCTAACAATTCCCATTGGTGAAATAGTATCTCTATTAGCAAGTTTAATTGTGAAATCAATTTCTTCCATCTCAACAGGTGCAATATCATGCATAACTTCTTGGTATAAAGATTAAGGTATTGCACTAGCACTAGCACCCATATCACATAAGCCATGATAACAATGATCTCCTATTTTAACAGAAATAACACGCATGCCTACCACAGGTCTAGGTTTATCTGTATCACGGGGTTTAGCAATTCTACCAGTTTCATTACAGAAATAAATAACATGCCCATATATATTATTTGACAAGAGATCTTTAAGAATTGCAATATTGGGTTCAACTTTAACTTGCTTAGGAGGTGCATATGTTTTAATATTGCTTTTACGAACCACAGTTGAAGCTTTAGCATGATCCTTTATCCTAACATGGAAAGGCGGTTTCTCAACATAAGAAGTAGGAACAATAGGATCATTATAAGTAATAGTCTTTTCTTCAAATTTAATAGGTGCATCTACTTTTACTTCTATGGGGGGATGATATTTAAACCACTTCTCCTTAGGGAGATCAACATAAGCAGCAAAAGATTCACAGAAAGAAGCTACTATCTCAGAGTCAAGTCCATATTTAGTGCTAAATTTACGAAAAATATAGGTATCCATAAAAGATTTAACGCAATCAAAACTAGGTGTCACACCTGACTCCTTACCATTGTCGAGGTCCCAATCTTCGGAGTTGCGTTTAATTCTTTCCAATAAACCCCATTTGAATTCAATAGTCTTCATCATAAAAGGGCCAGCACAAGAAGTATCAAGCATGGTGCGATTGTTACCAGAAAGCCGAGCATAAATTTTTTGAATCATTTCTCTTGAGAGCTCATGATTGAGGCATGAATATAACATTGATTTAAGCCTCCCCCCAAGCTTGAGCGATGCTTTCTCCTTCGCGAGGCCAAAAATTATATATATATATATATATATATATAATTGCGGTCACGATGAATAAGATGCATAGGATAAAACTTTTGATGAAATTCCAATTTCAATAGTTTGTAGTTCCAAGACTCCATATCATCACATAGCCTATACCATGTAGATGCATCTCCCCTCAAAGATAAGGGTAATACCTTCTTCTTATCAACATCTCCGGGTACACCTGCAAGCTTAAATAATCCACAAACTTCATCCACATATATTATATGCTCATCAGGATGTTTTCTTCCATCTCCTAAAAAAGGATTAGCTAGTAGTTTTTCTACCATACCCAAAGGAATTTCAAAGCAAGCATTTTCATTTTCAGTAGGTTCAGTAGGTTGAGGAGCAACTCTTTGCTCTACTGGTCGGGGTGAAGATACCCCGAACAAGCCCCTCAGAGGATTACATTCCATAGTAACAAGTGATAGTAAATTTCAGCACACTATATAAATTTTTCCTTACCAAATTCCACCTACCAAAGGCGCTTCACTCCCCGGCAACGGCGCCAGAAAAGAGTCTTGATGACCCACAAGTATAGGGGATCTATCGTAGTCCTTTCGATAAGTAAGAGTGTCGAACCCAACGAGGAGCGGAAGTATATGATAAGCGGTTTCTAGCAAGGTATTCTCTGCAACTACTGAAATAAGTGGTAACATATAGTTTTTTGATAAGATAATTTGTAACGAGCAACAAGTAACAAAAGTAAATAAGGTGCAGCAAGGTGGCCCAATCCTTTTGTATCAAAGGACAAGCCTGGACAAACTCTTATATAATGTAAAGCGCTCCCGAGGACACATGGGAATATCGTCAAGCTAGTTCTCATCACGCTCATATGATTCGCGCTCGGTACTTTGATAATTTGGTATGTGGGTGGACTGGTGCTTGGGTGCTTCCATTACTTGGACAAGCATCCCACTTATGATTAACCTCTATTGCAAGCATCTGCAAATACAACAAAAGTATTAAGCTAAACCTAACCATAACGTGAAACATATGGATCCAAATCAGCCCCTTACGAAGCAATGCATAAACTAGGGTTTAAGCAACCCGTCATCTAAATATGACTTCCCAATGCCTTCCTCTAGGCCCAAACAATGGTGAAGTGTCATGTAGTCGACGTTCACATAACACCACTAGAGGAGAGACAACATACATCTCATCAAAATATCGAACGAATACTAAATTCACATGACTACTAATAGCAAGAACATGTTCATAATCACAAAGCATAAACATGTTCATAAAGCATAAACATGTTCATAATCAGAGGGGTATTAATGTGCATATAGGATCTGAACATATGATCTTCCACCATTTATGTGGCGCCCCCGATTCAATAGTACACTAATCATACACGCAAACGTGTACGATCAAGATCAGGGACTCACGGGAAGATATCACAACACAACTCTACAAATAAAATAAGTCATACAAGCATCATATTACAAGCCAGGGGCCTCGAGGGCTCGAATACAAGAGCTCGATCATAGATGAGTCAGCGGAAGCAACAATATCTGAGTACAGACATAAGTTAAACAACTTTGCCTTAAGAAGGCAAGCACAAACTGAGATACAGATCGAAAGAGGTGCAGGCCTCCTGCCTGGGATCCTCCTAACTACTCCTGGTCGTCGTCAGCGGCCAGCACGTAGTAGTAGGCACCTCCGATGTAGTAGGAGTCGTCGTCGATGGTGGCGTCTGGCTCCTGGGCTCCAACATCTGGTTGCGACAACCAGGTAGAAGGGATAGGGGAAAAGAGGGAGAAAGCAACCGTGAGTACTCATCCAAAGTACTTGCAAGCGAGGAGCTACACTACATATGCAGGGGTAAATGTGAAAAGGGCCATATCGGTGGACTGAACTGTAGAAAGCCAGAATAAGAGGGGGGGATAGCTAATCCTGTCGAAGACTACACTTCTGGACACCTCCATCTTGCAGCATGCAGAAGAGAGTAGACTGAAGTCCTCCGAGTATCATCGCATAGCATAATCCTAACCGATGATCCTCCCCTCGTCGTCCTGTGAGAGAGCGATCACCGGTTGTATCTGGCACTTGGAAGGGTGTGTTTTATTAAGTATCCGTTTCTAGTTGTCATAAGGTCAAGGTACAACTCCAAGTCGTCCTGTTACCGAAGATCACGGCTATTCGAATAGATTAACTTCCCTGCAGGGGTGCACCACATACCCCAACACGCTCGATCCCATTTGGCCGGACACACTTTTCGGGGTCATGCCCGGCCGCGAAAGATCAACACGTCGCAGCCCCACCTAGGCACAACAGAGAGGTCAGCACGCCGGTCTAAACCTATGCGCACAGGGGTCTGGGCCCATCGCCCTTAGCACACCTGCACGTTGCATACGCGGCCGAAAGTAGACCTAGCCTAGTGGCGTTCAAGTCCAATCCGGCGCGCGCCACTCAGTCGCTGACGTCACGAAGGCTTCGGCTGATACCACGACGCCGGGATACCCATAACTACTCCCGCGTAGATGGTTAGTGCGTATAGACCAAATGGCCAGACTCAGATTAAATATCCAGATCTCGTTAAGCGTGTTAAGTATCCGCGAACGTCGACCAGGGCCAGGCCCACCTCTCTCCTAGGTGGTCGGAACCTGCCCTGTCGCTCCGCCTCAAAGATCCACTCGCGGGTGCTCCTCAAGCCGACCCGTCTTTAGTCACCACATGTATCATGTATAAAGTATATAGTATATACCCGTGATTAACTCCCGAGTGATCACGGCCCGATAGTATAGCATGGCAGACGGACAAGGATGTAGGGCCACTGATGATAAACTAGCATCCTATACTAAGCATTAGGATTGCAGGTAAAGGTAACAACAGTAGTAGCAAGGACAGGCTATGCATCAGTATAGGATTAACGGGAAGCAGTAACATGCTACCCTACTCTAATGCAAGCAGTATAGAGAAGAGTAGGCGATATCTGGTGATCAAAGGGGGGGCTTGCCTGGTTGCTCTGGCTAGAGAGAGGTATCGTCAACTCCGTAGTCGTACTGGGTAGCAGCGGCGTCGGTCTCGGTGTCTAGCGAGAGAAGAGGGGGGAGAAACAATAAATATTTAAGCAAACAGATGCATAGCGATGCATGACATGACAAGTAGCGGTGCTAGGGGTGCCCTATCGTGGTATGAGGTGATACCGGTGAAGGGGGGAAACATCCGGGAAAGTATCCCCGGTGTTTCCCGTTTTCGCACAGATGAAACAGAGGGGGAAAGTTGCGTGTTCGCTATGCTAGGGATGCGTGGCGGATAAACGGGCTGCGTATTCAAATTCGTCTCGTCGTTCTGAGCAACTTTCATGGACAAAGTTTTTCCATCTGAGCTGCGGTTTATTTTCTATTAATTTTAAAAGATTTAAATCATTTTCAGGATTTATTTAATTATTTTAATACAACATTATCCAGAACAGTGCTTGCTGACGTCATCATGACGTCAGCAGTCAACAGAGGTGTTGACTGGTCAACTGACGTGTGGGTCCCGCTGTCATACTCTGATAACTAATTAATCAATTTAATTAGTTTAAATAACAGATTAGTCAGGTTAATTAATTAATTTGGCTAATCTAATCAGGATTAATTAAGTTAATTAATTATTTAACTAATTAATTAATTAAATTATTTATTTATTTATTTATTTATTTATTTAACTACAACGTTCTGGGCAGGGGCCCACTTGTCATAGGCCCCAGGGGCCTTTGCGGGTGTGCGGGTTACGGGCGTCACCCGAACAGGCGGGGGCGCTCGGCGCTACGGGCGCTAGCCCATTTGGGCGCACACCCAGGTTACCAGGGAGGCGCCGGCCATGGCGGGGTGCCGGAGCAGCACGGCGAGGGGGCGGGCACGCGCGGTGAACGGCGCCCGCAGCGGAGCAGCAGCAGCAGCAGGGCTGCACGGCGGAGGGAGAGCGGCGGCAGGGGGCGGCCAAGGCGTGGCCATGGCATAAGCGCACGGGAGGCGTCGGGGCGTCGTGGCGTGCGGTGGAGCGAGGCCAGGGGAGGTGCCGAACGTAGTGGTGGGCAGCAGTAGCAGAAGAAGGCGCGGCCAGAGAACCCGGAGCACGGGTGAGTGCGAGCTCACCGGGGGCTGGCCGCGACGGGGCGCGTGAGGGCGAGCGCCTGGGCGCGGGGATGGTGCGGTTGGTGAGCGAGACGAGTTCAGCACGGGGGGAGAGGGAGCACGGGGCGGTGCTCACGTTCGATGCAGGGAAGGGGCGGCGTGGATCGATGGCGTCCGGCGAGGAGGAGGATGGGGACGGGCGGCGAGCTGGTGCGGATCCAGCGACGGAGCTCGGCGGCGGGGCAGCGCCCGCGAGGCGGCGCCTGGCGCCGGCGATGACGACGGGAGGCGTCGGGCTTGGCGAGGCGTCGGTGGGGGAGGGTTCTGGCGCGGGAGTGGCGACGGAGGTGGGAGCAGGGGAGGGAGAGGCGAGCTCAGGGGAGGAGCAGGGCGTGGCCGGCGGGAGGAGCTGCGGGTCGAGCGGGAGCGCTCTCGCTCGCCGCTGGCGGCGCGAGATGGGAATGAGGGAGAGATGGGGATCGGGTCGAGACGGGTTAGCGTTAGTAGCGAGGTGGGGGGGCCAAACAGGCCAGGCGCGGGGTGGGCCGGCTGGCTGTCGGCCAGATGGGCCAAATGGCCCCAGGGGAGGGGGGGGGTTCTCTTTGTTTACTTTTGTCCTATTTTAGTATTTTTCTTTTCTATTTTAATTTTAATTACACAATTATTTTTACTTAGCAAAATATGACTATAGCTCCTAAAATAATGTTTCGAAATAACCCTCAGCCACAAAAGGTTTTAACCCAAAATAAAATAGTTTAGTGTTTTATAAAATACCAAGGCATTGAAATAATATTTTTGCTACCGTTTAAATCTTTTTAGTGCATTTATTCATTATATAAAAAAATGTGGATTCTACATCATAATCATCTATGCATTAACTGGCACAACCCGAACATTTTGTTTTAAAATATTTGAAATTTTTTGACGTCTGCCCTTATTTCGGATTTGACTTTGAATCGGTTTCGAACTAACGCGAGATTAGCAATAGTAATCGAGGTGACGTGGCATCACTAGCAGAGGTTTACTGTAGCTTGATTATCCGGGCGTCACCATTTAAACCAACTAGCATCAACTACAAGGAGTAGTTAACACTACTCGCAACCTACATGCACCAATCCCGGACTTCGAGACAAGAATTGGATACAAGGAATGAACTAGGGTTTTTAGATGAGATGGTGCTGATGAAGATGTTGATGGAGATTGCCCTCTCCCGATGAGAGGAGCGTTGGTGATGACGATGGTGATGATTTCCCCCTCCGCGAGGGAAGTTTCCCCGCCAGAACCCTCGATTGGCTCCGCCAAGGTTCCGCCTCGTGGCGGCAGAGTATCATACGAGAAGATGGCTTATGATTATTTTCCCATCAAAAGAGTCCATATAGCAGAAGATGGTCACCGGAGGGCCACCAGGGGGCCCACGAGGTAGGGGGGCGCACCCAGGGGGGTAGGGCGCGCCCCCACCCTCGTGGGCAGGGTGTGGCCCCCTGGTGAAGTTCTTGCACTCAATGTTTTTTATATATTTGGAAAACATCATCCATGAAGTTCCAGGACTTTTGGAGCTGTGCAGAATAGGTCTCTAATATTTGCTCCTTTTCCAGCCAGAATCCCAGCTGTCGGCATTCTCCCTCTGTAACAGCCCTAGAGTTTGATTGCAATTAGTTTCATAGCATCCTTGCATCATGTCTATATTTGTTTGAAAGTTGAAATGGGGATTGCCTAAACCCCTGGCATCAAAGGAATTCACTAGGTTCACCTAAAATATTTTCAGTAAATCCAAATGGCTTTCAAAAATGTTCATCATTTATGGAAAATGCTGTAAACAGTAACCAGAGGTGATGCACATTTTTCCATGACCTATTTGGGCTCTGAATTAAATCATACTCTATTTGCATTTGGACATTTAAATGCTATAAAATATTTTAAATCTCCAAATAATCATGAACATAAATGTTTGCTGTTGGATATATTCCAAACAGTGGGCTTGAGCAAGTTTCATGATTTTTGAGTGCGCCTAAGTATTTTTTAATAAAGCCTTGACACTACAGAAGAAATAGAAAAACAGAAAAGAATTAGAAAGGAGAGAGAGAGAGAAAACCCACCTGGGCTTACCTCCTGTACAGCCACCTGGCCCAGCACTGTAGCTGGCCCAGCCCAGCCGCCGCACCGTCTTCAACCTCCTGCCAGTAGGGAGGAGGGAATGTGCTCGCCGCGCGCGCGCCACCTCCACCTTGCCTGGCTGCCCCTCGTTGCCCTGGACACCTCCCGCGACGCCACGCACACCCCTGACCCCTCTCATTTTCCCTGGACTCTTTCCCCCTCCTCTGCACTTTGCTCCGTGCCGCCCGAGCGGAGCTCGTCTCCATCAACGCCGTTCACCGTAGCCACCACCTCCTCCTCAACCTCTCTCCACGCCCAGAAGCTCCGCCACTTCGTCCTCGACCCCCTCGCTGAGCCACGCATCGCCGGATGGTCTGTTGCCTCGCCACCGACCCATCTTCCCCGCCATGGCCGCCGGATCACCATCATCATTACGTCGCCGTCCGTGCCTCCCCGAGCTCAATGGCTGCACCAGAAGACCCACCGTGAGCCCCACCATCTTTTCGCCCTTCTCCCATGTTCTTTTGCGTGCTATTAGCGTGCTAGCCACCGGACCCGAGAGCCCACCGCCGCCGCGCTCGTCGTCGCCGGCGAGTAGGCTAGCAACCTTCGCGTCCGAGCACTACTACGTGTTTAGCATGCTCCCAGAAACCCAACACCACCATCATCTAGTACTCCCGTGCACCGCAACGTCGACCCCGAGCTTGACCGAACTCCGGCCACCGCGGACTTGCTCGCCGCCGTTGTTTCCGGCCACCCCAGCACCTACCGCTGCCACCACTTGATGCGTTCCGCTACGTGCGTTTAAACGCAACAGACTGCGGCCAAAATGATGCCTTGTGGCTCATTTCCGAGCCCCTCCGCCACGCCTGTCGTCGCCGGCGTTGAGCCACTGGCGAGTTTGACCCCGCTTACCGTTGACCCCGGGTGGACCCAGTTTGACCCTCTTGGTCACGAACGTGTGGGCCCCAGGCCACTAACTAAACTAGGTAAGTATTAGTTTAACGCTAACTAAACTTAGTTAGTTTAATTGACACTGACAGACGGGACCCACAGGTCAGGGTTGACCTAGACCGTCTCAGTTGACCGCTGACGTCACACTGACGCCAGGCTGACGCAGTAAATCCTTTTCTGGATTTATTCTTATATAGGAAATTCTAGAAAATAGCCAAAACTTCTAAAAATCATAGGAAATCAACCATAGCTCCAAATCAAACAAATTATATATGAAAAATGATCAGAAAAATCCAATCTATCCATCTGTACTAGTTTCATGCATGTTTAAACAAGTTAACTTGCTGTTTAGTGCAAAACATGATAAAGCACTATTTAAGATCACAAATGAGTTTGAACTTTGAATCTTTGGTTCAAAATAGCTCAAACCCATCTGTTTGTAGTTGCATTAGCCCAGCACACTCATTTTACCATGTCATGATCGTCCATCATATTGTGCATTGCATTGATTGTGCTTCTTTCTCTGTTGCCGGTATTTGTCCCCTCTCAGTAGATGTTGCTTCGACGATGTGATCATTGACACCAATGAAGAGTTATACTTTCTTCAGAAGTGCCAGGCAAGCAAAACCCCCTTGTTCATTCAAATATAAGCCTACTCGCTCGCTCCTGCTCTCTTTTACTGCATTAGGACAACAATGATTCAACTATATCATGCTGCGGTAGCTGAACCCCTTTCCTCTGCATGACCTTTCATTGCCACAGTAAATAGATGGAACCCACTAGCATGAGTAGGAGTTGTTTGAGCCCTGATGTGCCTACTCATTCATGCTTGTTTGTCATGCCTGCTATTGCATAGAGTTGTGTCGGGTCTGATTCATCGGGAATGAATTGGAATGGTGATGAACATGTCCTACTGAGTGTGAGCTAAGTGTGTGAACACGATTTGGTAAAGGTAGCGGTGAGAGGCCATGTAGGAGTACATGGTGGATTGTCTCATTGAAACCATCCTCAGGAACTGAGTTCTGTGTTTGTGATCCATGAAACAGATACTACCACACATTGGGCCCCGAAATATGACCCCGCTCGACTTACTGACCCTTCTCTTCCTCTGTCCAGGAGTTGCAACTAGTTTCTGGTGTTTATAGGTTATGTGTTAGCGGCCGTGCGTAGCGCTGACCCTAGGGGCCGTTGAGGACACCCTGGCCGGATTTCCTTGCATATGGAACCCGAATAGGCGATAAACCTGGACGAGAGACTTGTGCGGTTAGTCATGTCGGCTTTCGCTTGAAGTCTGCTGAGCACATGTCGTGTGCAGACACTAAGTGGTGGAAACATGTGTGACGAAGTACACCCCTGCAGGGTATAAAACTATTCGAATAGCCGCGTCCGCGGTAAAGGACTTCTGGGTTGCCTATAACAGTTTATAGACAAGTCGAAGTGGATACTCTAAAATGCGCAAGATAAGCGTGAGTGCTATGGATGGTGTTCTCGTAGGTAGACGTGACCGGATCCATAATGGTGTATTGACTGGTGAATATGTGGACTCGTGTGCGCCACCTCAAAAGGGTTGCTTGCAGTCGTAGTTCAGGTTAGCCACTGAGTCAAAGCTGGCTTGCTGCAGTTAAACGCCACCATCCCTTTGTTGACGCCGATGCATATGTAGCTAGTTCTAATGTAAGTCTTGTTGAGTACTTTTGTACTCACGTTTTCTTAATTTATATTTCGCAGAGAGACTTCAGTCTCGCTAGTAGTTCCGCATGGACTTCAACGTTTAGCTTGATACCTCAGCTACGATCTTGTGCCCTCGGCAGGATCTGGTAGATAGTCAGGCTTCTTAGCCTTTTTCATTTGTAGATGTGTGTACTTAGACATGTTAAGCTTCCGCATGTGCTTTGATTTGTATGCTATGATTGTTGGGTCATGAGACCAATGTTTGCAATATCTCGCTCCTCGGAGCCTAATGAATAAATACTTGAGTCGTAGAGTTATATTGTGATGCCATGTTGTATTTACACATATCGAGCATATTGTGTGTATGATTGAAATGCTTGGTATGTGTGGGATCTGACAATCTAGTTGTTTATCCTTGGCAGCCTCTCTTATGGGGAAATGTAGTCTAGTGCTTCCATGAGCCATAGTAGTCCGCTACAGCCCGGTTCACCGGAGTCCTGCTAGCCCAGCACTACTGCTCAGGACACTTGACTGGCCGGCATGTGTTTCACTTCGTTCCTATGTCTGTCCCTTCGGGGAAATGTCACGCGCTGACATCCGGAGTCGTGCCTAGCCTGCTATAGCCCGGGTTCCCGGAGTCCTGTTAGCCCAGTGCTACAGCCCGGATTCACACGTTGCTGACCGACATGCTCGATGTGATTCATGTATGCCTGTCCCCATAGGTTGGTGCCGCTTTGGGTTCACGACTAGCCATGTCGGCCCGGGTTCTCTGTCATATGGATGCTAGCGACACTATCATATACGTGAGCCAAAAGGCGCAAACGGTCCCGGGCCATGGTAAGGCGACACCCATGGGAATACCATGCGTGAGGCCGCAAAGTGATATGAGGTGTTACCGGCTAGATCGATGTGAGTTGGAATCGGGGTCCTGACACCCTCTTTATGTAAACCTTGTAAAATAAGAGACAATAGGCATAAGTATTGTGACATAATGTGTAATAACAACCCATAATGCAATAATATTGATATAAAAGCATGATGCAAAATGGACGTATAAATTGCCTCCCAACCTTTTACCTCAAGAGTAATGTAAACAATAATAGTTCATGAAAACTCACATCCAATTAGCTATATAGCACATCTGTCTGTGCATTTCAATGGGAGAGATTTTTTTGCGAGAAGCATCACGGGAGATAATTGATGTGTCCATCAAAACGGTCTCCGCAACAATGATTCAACAAAGCGGAGAGGTGTTGTAACGGCCTCGATGTGGCTATATCTCCTACGTGTTGAAGCACGACTTAGAGGCATAACCGCATTGAAAGCAATGTCGCAAGTAAGGTAATCTTCACAACAACCCATGTAAATAAATAAAAGGGGAAAAGGATACATAGTTGGCTTACACTCACAACGTCACACAAATAAATGAATAATATTACAATCATCCAATACACTCATGGTCCGACTACGGTACCAAAATAAAGATCAACCCCCACATGCGACACGGTCCCCGATCGCCCCAATTGGGCACCACTACTGATCATCTGGGAAAGACAAATAGTAAAGACGAGAGTCTTCATCGAACTCCCACTTGAGCTCAATTGCATCGTCTGGAGCGGTATCATCGGTCCCTGCATCTGGTTTGGAAGTAATCTGTGAGTCACGGGGACTCAGCAATCTCACACCCTCGCGATCAAGACTATTTAAGCTTATGGGTAAGGTAAAAGGTATGAAGAGGAGCTGCAGCAAGCGACTAGCATATTTGGTGGCTAACATACGCAAATGAGAGCGAGAAGACAAGGCAAAAGCACGGTCGAACAACTATGATCAAGAAGTGATCCTAGAAACAACCTACGTCAAGCATAACTCCAACACCGTGTTCACTTCCCGGATTCCGCCGAGAAGAGACCATCACGGTTACACATGCGGTTGATGTATTTTAATTAAGATCAACTTCAGGTTTTCTACAACCGGACATTAACAAATTCCCATCTGCCCATAACCGCAGGCACGGCTTTCGAAAGTTCAAATCCCTACAGGGGAGTCCCAACTTAGCCCATCACAAGCTCTCACGGTCAACGAAGGATATTCCTTCTCCCAAGACAATCCATTCAGACTCGGCATCCCGGTTACAAGACATCCTCGACAATGGTAAAACAAGTCCACCAACACCGCCCGAATGTGCCGACAAATCCAGATAGGAGCTGCACATATCTCGTTCTCAGGGCACACTCAGATGAGACATCCTACGAGTAAAACCAACCCTCAAGTTGCCTCGAGGTGGCCACACAGTCTCCTCGGTCGGACCAACACTCAGAGGAGCACTGGCCCAGGGGGGGTTTAAATAAAGATGACCCTTGGGCTCCGGAAACCCAAGGGAAAAAGAGGCTAGGTGGCAAATGGTAAAACCAAGGCTGGGCATTGCTGGAGGAGTTTTATTCAAGGCGAACTGTCAAGGGGTTCCCATTATAACCCAACCGTGTAAGGAACGCAAAAATCCGGGAACATAACATCGATATGACGGAAACTAGGGCGGTAAGAGTGGAACAAAACACTAGGCAAAAGTCTGAGCCTTCCACCCTTTACCAAGTATATAGATGCATTAAGATAACAAGATAATATTGTGATATCCCAACAATAAACAATGTTCCAACAAGGAACCATCTCCAATCTTCACCTGCAACTAGCAACGCTATAAGAGAGGCTGAGCAAAGCTGTAACATAGCCAAACAACGGTTTGCTAGGACATGGTGGGTTAGAGGTTTGACATGGCAATATGGGAGGCATGATAAGCAAGTGGTAGGAATCGTAGCATAGGCATAGCAAAAGAGCGAGCATCTAGCAAGCAAAGATACAAGTGATTTCGAGGGTATGGTCATCTTGCCTGCAAAGTTGTCAGAGTTGACTTGATCCTCGTAAGCGAATACAACAGGCTCCTCGTTCACGAACTCGTCTCCCGGCTCTACCCAAACAAGAACAGCAAGCAAACGGAACACAATCAACCACGTGCAATGCTCAAACAACATGATGCAAACATGGTATGATATGCGGAATGATTGAACCTGGAATCAACCTGGAAATCCAAGAGTGCCACTGGAAAGGTGAGGTGATTTAAGTTGAAATCAATATAAAGATCACCGGAATCGGATGCACGGTTTGGAAATGGCAAGCAAAACAAATATAGCACCGGTCTGCGATAAACGGCAAGTGACCAACTAAATGCATCAAGATAAATATGCTAAAACACTCAAACATGACAAAAAAATACATGGCAGGGATCTACTCATGAAGTTTGACAAAATATGAACACTTAGCTATGGCTAATTCATCCATTAATAGGTTCAAACAAGCATGGCAAAAGTGCAAATGATAACAGGTTTCAGACTTAGTGAAATTAACACAAGTCTAGAATTTATCATCAGGAAGCACACTTTAGAGGATGAAAACTACATGCTACAGGAACTTAACATGGTAAGTCAAGGCACAGCATGAAGCTACTCAAATCACTTAACAAAAGTCCCTTAGTGACCTTGAGCCAAAAGGGATCAGAAAATACAATTGCAAGCATGTGAACATGGCAAAAACATAAACAGATTCAGACTTAGTGAAAAACTGGAGCATGCAAATCAGTTAACGAGTAGGCATGTTTACGAGCTTGATGCACTCACTACAGAGCATGTCATGACAAACTAAGCATACACCCATGAAGAAGACATGGCATAGAAGCTAGACATGGCAAGAATAACATCATAGCATGCACGGATCAATAGCAACATCCTCGGCAAAATCGCTAAACATGTCAACAATCTACCAGGATCATTTTATAGAAAAAGTAGAGCTCGATTGGCTCAAGCTAGGTTGCTCCATAAATGCAAACAAAGACATGGATGTATAGAGCACCACAATGTTAACAAAACATCCTTACTGATCATCCTCAAAAGAGGCACGGATCACTAGGAAACAACATGAACATATGGCATAACAACAAAATCAGGACAAGGACTTGGTGAAATTCTAAGTCCCTGAAGTCAGCATTACCGATTACGCTACTTTGCAAGCTTGTGCTAGTCACCACGAATATCACAAAAATACATGGCAAACACCTCTGTAAAGATGGCATGGCATATAACAAAACACATGTAATTCTTATTCTTGTTTCATCGACTAAATTCAACTCCTTATTCCGGAGCCTCATCAAAATTCTCGGTTTCAATTGTTTCATCTTCTCTTCCCGCAATTCCAAGCTCTCTCAATTATATCATCCCGAAGCTCCATCTAAATCATTGCAAGGATTCACCTTGTGTTTTCAATTTCTCTTTCTTTTCATTCCTTTGATTACCGGAGTTCTTCATGGAGGTTCTACATGATGGTTCTTCAAGGATTTAATTCCTTCTCGGAGTGTTCATCAAATTTCTTTTCAGAGGTGCTCAAGTTCTTCTACATCATGCAATCAGGAGCGCAATTATTCTCCCTTATCTTTGAGGTGGTAATATATCATTCTTCATTCACAAAAATGAAATATTTCAAATCCATCGATCTCGTCATTGGAATTATGTTGGGTTATACTTCACCTAAAGCTTTTCCTAAGGATTGTTGCTATTTATGGTGCTTTATAAAGGACCCAAGCTCTTCTTTATACTCCCGGTGAAATACTTTCTCGTCTCCTTGTTCATATCAATCGAATCTATTGTTTTTCATGAGTGGCAGAATTTCACCTCATAGTTTTGAGATGTTCTCCATAAGCCCACTACAAACTTATTCTTTTCGTTGTTGGTTTTTCCAACAACTCTGTTCTAGCATTTGTTGTAAGCGTGCTCTCTCAAGATCTTGTTTCACTTCGTTCATTCCATTCCATTCTTACTTTTGTTATGGAGGTGTTGTGATGTTACTCTCTTCAACCCATCTTCTTGTTTTGTCAGGATTGTGTTCCTTTCATGCCTATCCATTTAACCGGAGTGTTGTGCCTTTTTGCTCAAGTTCTTTTCATCTCATCAAGTCTTGCATCTCTTTTCTACCGGAGTGCTAACATGTACTTCTTGTCCATTGCAAACTTTTCTTATGTCTTTCAACCTACAGTGTTCTAGTAATGTTCTTTGTTCCTCTTTTCTAACGGAGTGCTTTCAACTTTGTTCATCTCTGTTGTATTCTTCTTTCCAATGGCTTACCTTTTCAAGGTTCTTTGGTCTCACTCGTTTGTCAAAGAAACAACTTAGTTTTACCTCTCCTCTTCCTCTTCCATTTCTCTCTAGTGCCATTCTAGATCTCGGGACGAGATCCTCTCGTAGTGGTGGAGTGTTGTAACGCCCCGAGACTGATGTGCCAGGTGTCCTCCAGTTATTCACTGTTGTTGCTTTGTCATTGCTTGCGTGTCATGCATTTCATATCATGTCATCATGTGCATTTCATTTTCATACATGTTCGTCTCATGCATCCGAGCATTTTCCCCGTTGTCCGTTTTGCAATCTGGCGCTCCTATGTCCTCCGGTGTCCCTTTCTACCTCTTTTCATGTGTGGGGGTTAAACATTTCCGGATTGGACAAGACTTGTCATGCGGCCTTGGTTTACTACCGGTAAACCGCCTGCCAAGTTTCGTGCCATTTGGACTTCGTTTGATACTCCAACGGTTAACCGAGGAACCAAAAAGGCCTGGTGTGTGTTGCAGCCCAACACCCTTCCAAGTTGGCCCAAGACCCACCTAAACCCCTTCTATCGTCTAGGGCGTTCGATCACGATCGCGTGGCCGAAAACCGCACTCCATTTGGAGCTTCCTAGCTCCTCCTACCTATAAAAAGGACCTCTCCCGAAAATTCCAGATCCATTCCACCCCTAAACCCTAGCCCCGCTCCTCTCCACGCGCCGGACGTGTCCGCTCTGCGCCGGACGCACCGCCGCCGCCGTCCGCGCCCAACCAAGGCGTGACACGTGGCCCGACCACCTCCTCACCCACGGGGCCCGCCGGATCCCGCCGCGGGCCCTCCCGGCCCACTTCGCCTCCACCGCCACCAGCAGCGCTGTGCCGCCCGCCTGCCTCCCGCGCCGCCGCTCGCCGCCCCGCCGGGCGATCCTCGCTGCCGCGCCGGTCGTCCATCGCCGCGCGCCGCCCGCCTACCTCATCGCCGGCCACCGCAGGTCGTCGTCGTGCCCCTCGCCGCCGTGCCGCTCGACCACAACCGCGCCGCCCCTCTCCCTCGTCTCCGGCCCTGATTCTGGCGACTCCCCGACGAACCTCGGCGTCCGTGCCGCCGATCTAGATCTCAGATCTAAAATCCCCTCGGTTGACGTTTTCTTCCCAAAACCCTAAATATTTGCAAACTTTGACATGTCATAACTCTCTCATCGTAGATCCGATTTGTGCGTGTAGCATATCAAAATGTTCGTCTCGACGAGTACATCATTTCATATCATTGCATCATTTTCATTTGAGCTCATCTTGATGCCCGAAATGATGTTGGAAGAGGGCTATGTGAGGAATTTTTCAGATCTATTTCAGCAAATAGCCTTTTGTCTTTTTTGCCATGATTAATGTGTGCATGTTATGATCCTGAGCTCTACATGTGTTTTGTTATATGCCATGCCATCTTTACAGAGGTGCTTGCCATGTATTTTTGTGATATTCGTGGTGACTAGCACAAGCTTGCAAAGTAGCATAATCGGTAATGCTGATTTCAGGGACTTAGAATTTCACCAAGTCCTTGTCCTGATTTTGTTGTTATGCCATATGTTCATGTTGTTTCCTAGTGATCCGTGCCTCTTTTGAGGATGATCAGTAAGGATGTCATGTTAACATTATGGTTTTCTATCCATCCATGTCTTTTTTTGCATTTATGGAGCACCCTAGCTTGAGTCAATCGAGCTCTACTTTTGCTATAAAATGATCCTGGCAGATTGTTGACATGTTTAGCGATTTTGCCGAGGATGTTGCTATTGATCCGTGCATGCTATGATGTTGTTCTTGCCATGTCTAGCTTCTATGCCATGTCTTCTTCATGGGTGTATTCTTAGTTTATCATGACATGCTCTATAGTGAGTGCATCGAGCTCGTAAACATGCCTACACGTTAACTGATTTGCATGCTCCAGTTTTTCACTAAGTCTGAATCTGTTTATGTTTTTTCCATGTTCACATGCATGCAATTGTATTTTCTGATCCCTTTTGGCTGATGGTCACTAAGAGACTTTTGTTAAGTTCTTTGAGTATCTTCCTGCCATGCCTTGACTTGCCATGTTAAGTTCTTGTAGCATGTAGTTTTGATGCTCTAAAGTGTGCTTCCTGATGATAAATTCCAGACTTGTGTTAATTTCACCAAGTCTGAAACCTGTTATCATTTGCACTTTTGCCATGCTTGTTTGAACCTGTTAATGGAGGAATTAGCTGTAGCTCAGTGTTCATCTTTTGTCAAGCTTCATGAGTGGATCCCTGCCATTTATTTGTTGTCATGTTTGAGTGTTGTAGAATATTTATCTTGATGCATTTAGTTGGTCACTTGCTGTTTATCGCAGACCGGTGCTATATTTGTTTTGCTTGCCATTTTGAAACCGTGCAACCGATTGCGGTGATTTTTATATCGATTTCAACCGAAATCACCTCACCTTTCCAATGTCACTGTTGGATTTCCAAGTTGAGGCCAGGTTCAATCATTCCTTGTCAAATCTTCCATATGCATCACATATCGCATCCCGCATATCAAACCATGTTTGCATCATGTTGTTTGAGCATTGCACGTGGTTGATTGTGTTCCTTTTGCTTCTTGTTCTTGTTTGGGTAGAGCCGGGAGACGAGTTCGTGAACAAGTAGCTTGTTGAGTTCACTTACGAGGATCAAGTCAACTCTGACAACTTTGTAGGCAAGATGACCATACCCTCGAAATCACTTCTATCTTTGCTTGCTAGATGCTCGCTCTTTTGCTATGCTTATGCTACGATGCCTACCACTTGCTTATCATGCCTCCCATATTGCCATGTCAAACCTCTAACCCACCATGTCCTAGCAAACCGTTGTTTGGCTATGTTACCGCTTTGCTCAGCCCCTCTTATAGCGTTGCTAGTTGCAGGTGAAGATTGGAGATCGTTCCTTGTTGGAACATTGTTTATTGTTGGGATATCACAATATTATCTTGTTATCTTAATGCATCTATATACTTGGTAAGGGTGGAAGGCTCGGCCTTTTGCTTAGTGTTTTGTTCCACTCTTGCCGCCCTAGTTTCCGTCATATCGGTGTTATGTTCCCGGATTTTTGCGTTCCTTACGCGGTTGGGTTACAATGGGAATCCCTTGACAGTTCGCCTTGAATAAAACTCCTCCAGCAATGCCCAACCTTGGTTTTACCATTTGCCACCTAGCCTCTTTTTCCCTTGGGTTTCCGGAGCCCAAGGGTCATCTTTATTTAAACCCCCCTGGGCCAGTGCTCCTCTGAGTGTTGGTCCGACCGAGTAGACTACGGGGCCACCTCGAGGCAACTTGAGGGTTGGTTTTACTCGTAGGATGTCTCATCTGAGTGTGCCCTGAGAACGAGATATGTGCAGCTCCTATCGGGATTTGTCGGCACATTCGGGCGGTGTTGCTGGACTTGTTTTACCATTGTCGAGGATGTCTTGTAACCGGGATGCCGAGTCTGATCGGATTGTCTTGGGAGAAGGAATATCCTTCGTTGACCGTGAGAGCTTGTGATGGGCTAAGTTGGGACTCCCCTGCAGGGATTTGAAATTTCGAAAGCCGTGCCCGCGGTTATGGGTAGATGGGAATTTGTTAATGTCCGGTTGTAGAAAACCTGAAGTTGATCTTAATTAAAGTACATCAACCGCGTGTGTAACCATGATAGTCTCTTCTCGGCGGAGTCCGCGAAGTGAACATGGTGTTGGAGTTATGCTTGACGTAGGTTGTTTCTAGGATCACTTCTTGATCAGAGTTGTTCGACCGTGCTTTTGCCTTCTCTTCTTGCTCTCATTTGTGTACGTTAGCCACCAAATATGCTAGTCGCTTGCTGCAGCTCCTCTTCATACCTTTTACCTTACCCATAAGCTTAAATAGTCTTGATCGCGAGGGTGTGAGATTGCTGAGTCCCCGTGACTCATATATTACTTCCAAACCAGATGCAGGGACCGATGATACCGCTCCAAACGATGCGCTTGAGCTCAAGTGGGAGTTCGATGAAGACTCTCATCGTTACTATGTGTCTTTCCCAGATGATCAGTAGTGGTGCCCAGTTGGGGCGATCGGGGACCGTGTCGCATGTGGGGGTTGATCTTTATTTTGGTACCGTTGTCGGTCCATGAGTGTATTGGATGATTGTAATGTTATTCATGTATTTGTGTGACGTGGCGAGTGTAAGCCAACTTTGTATCATTTTCCCCTTTTATTTATTTACATGGGTTGTTATGAAGATTACCTTACTTGCGACATGGCTTTCAATGCGGTTATGCCTCTAAGTCGTGCTTCGACACGTAGGAGATATAGCCGCATCGAGGGCGTTACAGGTGTAGTGTTCTCGCGGGTCATGTTTGGCCCGCGAGATCTTTATAGTAGTGGGGTTGGTAGGAGTTGCGGCCATTACCCAGCTCGTGCCTTTTTTTTCTTCAGGTCTGCCTCCTTGTCGAGGTTGTGGTCACCTCCTGATTTGTTTATAAAAAATGCGAGCATTTTTTTGAAAAAAACATTAATTTATGGAAAATGACAAACAAAACTTGAAATAGGAATATTTTTTATAATTCACAAATATTTTTTGAAAATAGGAACCATTTTTAAGGCGGAGAAATGAAACTTTTTTTGAATTTATGAACAATTTCTGAAAATGGAAACTTGTTTTGAACATTCAAAACCATTTTCAAAATTTTGTTTTTAATCCCGAACATTATTTACAATTTGTGAACATTTCAATAAAAAGGAATATTTTCCTATTACAATTATTTTAAAAATGCAATTTATTTTAAAATTCACAAACAATTTTGGAATTCTTTCGAAAAAATGCGAACATTATTTGAATTTGAAACAAATCTGGAATGAGACTAAAAAATTTATATTCCAAATATTTTTGAAAATGGGAAAAAATTATGTAGATTTAACGAACATTTGTACGAAATCAAAATTGTAAAAAAACAAAAAATAAATTTATGGGAGAAGGAAAAAATAAGTTGGAATGGAAAAAAAGAAAAAGAGAAGTAGTAAAAGAACACAGTAAAAACGTACATGGGCTGGATGTACGTTGGGAAATAGATGCAAAATTCCAACTATATGCCGCTGAGTGCGACAAATAAGTTTTGCTAACTGCATGTGCAGGATATAAATGGGTGGCTTATATGGGCCTTAGCACTTAAGGCCCATGTATGGAATTCTGGACAAAACATTTTTTTATTTTCTAGCACATGGACCCCAAAAAATTAGTACAACCTCGGATATAAAAAAATATTTTCGGTTATAAATGGATGAAACAATTGGAAAAACGCACCATGCTTTATTATTAGGTATAGAAAACCATTTTCGAAAATGTGTGTTTAATCCCGAACATGATTTTGAATTTGTGCACATTTCATTAATAAGGAATTTTGGAAGTTATCTGACAATTTTGGAAGTTATCTGACAATTTTGGAAGTTATCTGACAATATTTTCGAATTTCCAATATTTTAAAAATCAAATTTATTTTAAAGTTATCTGACAATTTTGGAAGTATTTTAAAGAAATTCGAACATTTTTTGAATTTAGGACAATTATGGTACAAGAATAGAAATTCAAAGTTCCAAATATTTTTGAAAATGGAAAAAAATTGACATTAGTAAGATTTAAAGAACTTTTGTAAAAATCGAAATTCTGAACAAAAATAAAAAATTAAATGTATGGTAAAAAGGATAAAATAACTTGGAAGGGAACAAGAAAGAAATAGTAAAAAAAGAAAACGCAGGAAACAGACATGGGCCGTCCCACGGTAGGCAACAGATGTGTAACTCCATATATGCCGCTTAGTGCGACAAATAAGATTTCCCAGCTGCGTGGGCTGGATATAAATGGGTGGCTTCTCTGGGCCTTAGTGCATGCGGCCCACGTACGAAATTCTGAACAAAACTATTTATTTTTCTTTTCTAGCAGTTGGACCACAAAAATTTAGTACCACCTCGGATATAAAAAAATCGGTGGTGAACAGATGATTTTTTTGGAGAAACGCACCTTGCTTTATTAGTAGGTATAGATATATCTGGATGTTTCCAACACATTGTGCTTGCTAAACGATAAAATATAAAAGGAAAGGTGATGATCACCATGACTTTTGCATGAAGTATAAGACAAGAATAAAAGATAGGCTCTTCACAGAAGGAAGCAGAGGTTGTCATGTGCTTTTATGGTTGGATGCACAAAATCTTAGTGCGAAAAAATGTCACTTTATATTGCCACTTGTGATATGGACCTTTATTATGCAGTCCGTCGCTTTTATTTCTTCCACATCACAAGATCATATAAAGCTTATTTTCTCCACACTAATAAATCATACATATTTAGAGAGCAATTTTTATTGCTTGCAACGATGACAACTTACTTGAAGGATCTTACTCAGTCCATAGGTAGATATGGTGCACTCTCATGGCAAAACTAGGTTTAAGGATATTTGGAAGCACAAGTAGTATCTTTACTTGTGCATAGAATTTGGCTAGCATAAGATGGAAAGGCAAGCTCAACATGTTGGATGATCCATGACAATATAATTTATCTCAGATGTAAGAAAACATAACCCATTACATTGTCTTCTTTGTCCAACGTCAACTCTTTAGCATGTCATATCTTAATGAGTGCTCACAATCATAAAGGACATCCAAGATATTATATTTATATGTGAAAACCTCTCTTTCTTTATTACTTCCTATTAATTGCAATGATAACCAAAACTATGTTTGTCAACTCTCAAGAACTTTTATTCATAATACTCTTTATATCTCAAGTCATAACTCTCCATAAGATCTGTATGATCCCTTTATTTCTTTCTATTCTTTCTCTTTTATTTTATTCCCTCAAGATCATAGCAAGATAATCAAGCCCTTGAATCAACACTAAGCCTTATTATATATAGCTCATGGACTCGATTACCTAGAAGGATCATAAAGCAAAACTCAAAACTAGATCATACTAAAACTTTATTCTACTAGATCAAGATAATACCAAAAGGATCGAACCAAGAAAAATGGTAAAGATAAAAGTGTGATGGTGATACGTTACAAGGGCACTCCCCCAAGCTTAGTAGTTTCCAAGGGGAGTGCCCATACCCCTGTGATTATGTCTCCTTCGGGGGTGGTGATGTGATATTCTTGGCGATGATGCCCCTCAGGATACGATTATCTTCCTCGAGCTTATTGACTTGCTTCTTGAGGTCCATTATTTCCTTACGGTGCTTGCCCGTGATGGCTAAAGCTCCTTTCACCCAAGGATGTTGCATGGCTGCGGGAGAACAAGTAACACTCTTTTTCATATTTTCATAAGAAAGAAATCTAACATTGGAAGGGATGACTGAGTTTGGAATAGCTGAGCTTTGTAGTTCCCCCATCGTGAATCCGGCTCGGAAACAAGAAGTAACTTCTTGATCCTCCTCCATTACATCTATCCTTTTCAAGTCGGCCTCCATCTCTTCCTCAGTTGATGGCCTAAAGTGGTCAGCCCCAATGTTTGCTCTTGGCCCAGGTATCAGATGCGTCACCTGACTCTCCCCGACTGACTCTTGAGAAGACATCTTGCTCAAATCTGCGGCAGAAATAGCTCGAAACAAAAATAAAGAATAATCGCGTGGTAGGGCGGTCAAAACGTTCGGGAGATTATATAATGAATTTTTACCGACCGAAAGGAGTATCATGCAAGAAAGCGGAGTCCGGAGAGCACACGAGGTGCCCACGGGGTAGGGGGCGCGCCCAGGGGGGTAGGGCGTGCCCTCCACCCTCGTGGACACCTCGTGTCCTTCCCGGACTACTTCTTGTTTTCCTATTTTCTTAAATATTCCAAAACGGAGAAAATTGCTATTAGAATTGTTTTGGAGTCGGTTTACTTACCATACCACGTACCTATTCCTTTTCAGAGTCTGAAACATTCTAGAAAGTGTCCCTTATGTATCCCTCCAGAGTTACGGTTTCAATAACATTAGTTTCAACATTTATTGGATTACCTGAGATATAATGTTTGATTCTTTGACCATTCACCACCCTCGGATTAGTTCCTTCGAAGTTGTTGATTTTTATGGCACTAGAATGATAGACCTCCTCGATGACGTAAGGACCTTCCGATTTAGAGAGGAGTTTTCCTGCAAAAAATCTTAAACGAGATTTGTATAACAATACACAATCACCTACATTAAACTCACATTTTTGTATCCTTTTGTCATGCCATCTTTTAACTTTTTCTTAAACAGTTTGGCATTCTCATAGGCCTGGGTTCTCCATTCATCAAGTGAGCTAATGTTAAATAACCTCTTCTCACCGGCAAGTTTGAAATCATAATTGAGCTCTTTAATGGCCAAATATGCCTTATGTTCTAGTTTGAGAGGTAAGTGACATGCTTTTCCATAAACCATTTTATACGGAGATATACCCATAGGATTTTTATATGCAGTTCTATAAGCCCATAATGCATCATCAAGTTTCTTTGACCTATTCTTTCTAGATCTATTAAGAGTCTTTTGCAAAATTAACTTATGCTCTCTATTACTCAGTTCTACTTGACTGCTAGAATGTGGGTGATAAGGAGATGCAATTCTATGATTAACATCATACTTAGCAAGCATTTATGAAAAGCACCATGAATAAAATGTGAACCACCATCAGTCATTAAATATCTAGGGACTCCAAACCTCGGAAAAATAACTTCTTTAAGCATCTTAATAGAGGTGTTATGATCAGCACTACTAGTTGGAATAGCTTCTACCCACTTAGTAACATAATCAACAACAACTAAAATATGTGTATACCCATTACAGGAAGGAAAAGGTCCGATATAATCAAAGCCCCAAACATCAAATGGTTCAATAACAAGTGAATAATTCATAGGCATTTCTTGACATGTACTAATATTACCAATCTTTGACATTCATCACAGGACAAAACAAACTTACGGACATCCTTGAAGAGAGTAGGCCAATAAAAACCGGATTGCAATACCTTATGTGCCGTTCTATCTCCAGCGTGGTGTCCTCCATAAGCCTCGGAGTGACACTTGAGTAGGATCTGTTCCTGTTCATGCTCAGGTACACAACGTCTAATAACACCATCAACTCCTTCTTATAAAGGCGTGGGTCACCCAAGAAGCAATGTCTTAAATCATAGAAGAACTTTTTTTGCTGGTATGTGAAGCTAGGTGGTATAAATTTAGCAACAATATAATTAGCATAATCAACATACCATGGAGCAGTACGAGAGGCATTTATGACAACTAATTGTTCATCAAGAAAGCTAACATCAATAGGTAGTGGATCATCAAGAACATTCTCTAACCTAGACAAGTTGTGTGCAACGGGGTTCTCAGCTCCCTTTTTATCATTAATATGCAAATCAAATTCTTGTAGCAAGAGAACCCATCTAATAAGTCTAGGTTTAGCATCTTTCTTTTCCATAAGATATTTAATAGCAGCATGATCAGTGTGAACAGTTACCTTAGAATCAACAATATAAGGTTTGAACTTATCACAAGCAAATACAACTGCTAAAAAATCATTTTCAGTAGTAGCATAATTTCTTTGAGCACTGTCTAGAGTTTTAGTATCATATTGGATAACATTTAATTTCTTATCAACTCTTTTTTCCTAGAACAGCCCCTACAACATAATCACTAGCATCACACATGATTTCAAATGGTAAATTCCAATCAGTAGGCTGAACAATAGGTGCAGAAATCAAAGCTTTCTTAAGTATTTCAAATGCTTCTACAAAAGCATCATCAAAGACAAATGGAACATATTTTTGGAAGAGACTAGTCAGAGGCCTAGAAATTTTAGAGAAGTCCTTAATGAACCTCCTATAAAAACCGACATGACCAAGGAAACTTCTTATACCTTTAATGTCCTTAGGACACAGCATCTTTTCAATAGCATCAACTTTAGCTTTATCAACTTCAATACCTCTTTCAGAAATTTTATGCCCCAAGACAATACCTTCATTAACCATAAAGTGGCACTTATCCCAATTCAAGGTTGCTTAAGCAATCATCAAAATAAGTTCCATAAACAGAGAAATCATCCATGAAAACCTCAACAATCATTTCACAAAAGTCAGAGAATATAGCAGTCATACATCTTTGAAAGGTAGTAGGTGCATTACATAAACCAAAAGGCATATGTCTATAAGCAAAAGTATCGAAAGGGAAAGTAAAAGTTGTATTTTCTTGATCCTCTTTTAACACAGGTATTTGAGAGAAACCAGAATAACCATCTAGAAAGCAAAAATGTGTATGTTTGTATAATCTTTCTAGCATTTGATCAATAAAAGGTAACGGGTAATGATCCTTTTTAGTAGCTTTATTTAATTTGCGGAAATCAACTACCATTCTATAACCTGTAACTATTCTTTGTGGGATCAATTCATCTTTATCATTAGGAACAAGAGTAATACCTCCCTTCTTAGGAACACAATGGCAGGACTTACCCACTGACTATCAGCAACGGGATAAATTATACCTGCCTCCAGAAGATTTAGTATTTCTTTTCTTACCACTTCTTTAATCTTAGGATTTAACCGTCGTTGGTGATCAACAACCGGTTTCGCATCTTTCTCCAATTTTATTTTGTGCTGGCATAAAGTGGGACTAATGCCCTCATGATCATCAAGAGTATATCCAATAGTAGCACAGTGCTTCTTCAGAGTTTTCAATAATTTCTTTTCGTCATGCTCTAAAAGGTTAGCACTAATAATAACAGGATATATCTCTTTCTCGTCAAGATAAGCACATTTAAGAGTATCATGCAATGGTTTAAGCTCAAACACGAGATCACCCTTGGGTGGAGGAGGATCCCCTAGGATTTCAACGGGCAAGTTGTGTTTCAAAAGAGGTCCCTGTTTAAAGAATACTTCATCTACTTCCCTTCTTTCATTCATAAACATATCATTTTCATGGTCTAGCAAATATTGTTCTAAAGGATCACTAGGAGGCACGGCAATAGAAGAAAGACCAATAATTTCATCTTTGCTAGTCAATTCTTTATCATGGGGTTGTCTATGAAATTTAGCAAAATTAATCTCATGAGACATACCCCCCAAACCAATAGTAACAACATCATTTTTGCAGTCTATCTGGGCATTAATAGTATTCAAGAAGGGTCTACCAAATATAATGGGACAAAAGTCATCTTGTGGGGAACCAAGAACAAGAAAATCAGCAGGATATTTAACTTTCCCACACAAGACTTCAACAGCTCTAACAAGCCCATTGGTGAAATAGTATTTCTATTGGCAAGCTTAATTGTAACATCAATTTCCTCTATCTCAGCAGGTGCAATATCGTGCAAAATTTCTTTGAATAAGGAATGAGGTATTGCACTTGCACTAGCACCCATATCACATAAGCCATGATACAAATGATCTCCTATTTTAACAGAGATAATAGGCATGCCTACAACAGGTCTATGTTTATTTTTAGTATCAGGTCTAGCAATTCTAGCAGCTTTGTCACAGAAGTAAATAACATGCCCATCAATATTATTGGCCAAGAGATCTTTAACCATAGCAACACTAGGTTCAACTTTAATTTGCTCAGAGGGTGTAGGTGTTCTAGTATTACTCTTACAAACCACAATTGAAGCTTTAGCATGATCCTTTATTCTAGCAGGGAAAGGTGGTTTCTCAATAAAAGCAGTAGGAACAACAGGATCATTATAAGTGATAGTCTTTTCTTCAAATTTAATAGGTGCAACTACTTTTACTTAAATGGGAGGATTATATTTAAATCACTTCTCCTTAGGTAGATCAACATGAGTAGCAAAGGATTCATAGAAAGAAGCTACTATCTCAGAGTTAAATCCATATTTAGTGCTAAATTCATGGAAAGCATTGGTATCCATAAAAGATTTAACACAATCAAACTTAGGTGTTATACCTAACTCCTTCCCTTCCCCGAGATCCCAATCTTCAGAGTTGCATTTAATTCTTTTCAATAAATCCCATTTGAATTCAATAGTATTCATCATAAAAGATTGAGTACAAGAAGTATCGAGCATGGAGCGATTATCGAGAGAAACTCGAGCATAAATTTTTGAATAAAAATTTCTCTTGAGAGCTCATGATTGTGGCATGAATATAACATTGACTTAAGCCTCCCCCAAGCTTGAGAGATGCCTTCTCCTTTGTGAGGCCAAAAATTATATATATAATTACGATCACGATGATCAAGATGCATAGGATAAAACTTCTGATGAAATTCCAATTTCAATCAGTTGTAGTTCCATGATTCCATAACATCACATAGCCTAAACCATGTCAATGCCTTTCCCTTAAAAGATAAAGGGAAGACCTTCTTCTTGATAACATCCTCGGGCATACCTGCAAGCTTAAATAATCCACAAACATCATCCACATAGATTAGGTGTAAATCAGGATGTAATGTTCCATCACCAATGAAAGGATTACCTAGAAGTTTCTCTATCATACCCGAAGGAATTTCAAAGTAAACATTTTCAGTAGGTTCAGTAGGTTGAGGAGCAACTCTTTTCTCTACTAGTCAGGGTGAAGATACCCCGAACAAAACCCTTAAAGGATTATGTTCCATAGTAACAAGTGACGGTAAATTTCAGCACACTATATAAATTTTTCCTTGCCAAATTCCACCTACCAAAGGCGCTTCACTCCCCGGCAACGGCGCCAGAAAATAGTCTTGATGACCCACAAGTGTAGGGGATCTATCGTAGTCATTTCGATAAGTAAGAGTATCGAACACAACGAGGAGAAGAAGGAAATGATAAGCAGTTTTCAGTCAGGTATTCTCTGCAAGCACTGAAATTATCGGTAAGAGACAGTTTTGTGATAAGGTAATTTGTAATGGGTAGCAAGTAATAAAACTAAATAAGGTGCAGAAAGATGGCCCAATCCTTTTTGTATCAACGGACAAGCCTGGACAAACTCTTATATAAAGGAAAGTGCTCCCGAGGACACATGGGAATTATCGTCAAGCTAGTTTTCATCATGCTCATATGATTCATGTTCGGTACTTTGATAATTTGATATGTGGGTGGACCGGTGCTTGGGTACTGCCCTTCCTTGGACACGCATCCCACTTATGATTAACCCCTATTGCAAGCATCCGCAACTACAAAAAGAAGTATTAAGGTAAACCTAACCATATCATGAAACATATGGATCCAAATCAGCCCCTTACGAAGCAACTCATAAACTAGGGTTTAAGCTTCTATCACTCTAGCAACCCATCATCTACTTATTACTTCCCAATGCCTTCTCCTAGGCCCAAACAATGGTGAAGTGTCATGTAGTCCACGTTCACATGACACCACTAGAGGAGAGACAACATACATCTCATCAAAATATCGAACGAATACCAAATTCACAGGACTACTTATAGAAAGACTTCTCCCATGTCCTCAGGAACAAACGTAACTACTCACAAATCATATTCATGTTCTCCCTCGGAGGGGTATTAATATACATCAAGTATCTGAACATATGATCTTCCACCGAATAAACCAACTAGCACCAACTATAAAGAGTAATCAACACTACTAGCAACCAATAGGTACCAATCTGAGGCTTTGAGACAAAGATTGGATACAAGAGATGAACTAGGGTTTGAGATGATATTGTGTTGGTGAAGACTTTGATGGAGAGGATCGTTGCTGATGACGATGGTGATGATTTCCCCCTCCCGGAGGTAAGTTTCCCTGGTAGAACAGCTTCGCCGGAGCCCTAGATTGGTACCGCCAAGGTTCTGCCTCGTGCTTGCGGTGTTTCGTCCCGTGAGCTAGCTTATGATTTTTTTTCCTCCACGGAAGACCTCATATAGCAGAAGATGGGCATCAGAGGGCTGACAGAGGGCCCACGAGGTTGGGGGCGCGCCTAGGGGGTAGGGCGCGCCCCCACCCTCGTGGACGGTGGGTGGCCCCCCTCTGGTACTTCTTTCGCCCAATATTTTTCATATATTCTAAAACGTGCTCCCGTGAAGTTTCAGGACTTTTGGAGTTGTGCAGAATAGGTCTCTAATATTTGCTCCTTTTCCAGCCCAGAATTATAGCTGCCAGGATTCTCCCTCTTCATGTAAACCTTGTAAAATAAGAGAGAATAGGCATAAGTATTGTGACATAATATGCAATGACAGCCCATAATGCAATAAATACCGATATAAAAGCATGATGCAAAATGGACGTGTCACCTCCCACCAGGCTCTCAGGTCCTCGATGATCATACTCACCACTCCAGCCAGATGTCTAGTTCTTACATCAAACTAATGTTCTTGTGTATCCCTCATCAATCACTTATGATGAGGCAGTCAGGCTAGTGGACTACTGCGAGTAAAGATCCTCATTTAAAGATTGCAGCGTTAGCCTCCCCACATGCTTCTCAAGAAACAGCAAGTCTAGATGAAGATAGTGAACGTAGCTCTATAGTTGATTAATGAGTTTCCCCTACACGAGCATCGCAAGTTCTTGCTCTAACTTGGCAGCGTGATATGTAGTTGCATGTTGCATATGGTGTCTAGATTGTAATTCTTCCAATCTAGTTAAATTGCATGTGCTATTCTGCTTAGTTTATACATTATACCTATTAATGGGACATGCCTTTCTGTTTTTCTTTACTACTATATAGTGTATGAGTTTTGAAATTTTGAATCCTAAGCCTAAGAAGCAACTTGAGACATTAATGAAGGTCAATACTATGGCTCATAGTGAAGGGATTCCATCTACAGTGCAAGTGTATCATCTCGCTTTGTTCGTGAAAATTCTAGGCCCTCCCAAGGCATTCACTGTAGGTCACATGGACGACACTACTTGCAATACCTTGTGTAGGAAGAACGATCGCTCTAGAAGCTGAAATAAGATCAACGTTTTAATGGATGAGTAGGTGATGTCGTCTGCCTGTCCCAAAGGCTTCATGGGATTTACTAGGCTGATCTTTACATGATATGGCAGAATTAGCAGCTCGTTAGAAGTAGCCTTGTGATTAGAGCGTAAACTAGCTTCAAATGCATCATTTTCTCAATTTTTTGTGCATGGTAATTAATGATGCAAAGGCCATGGTCCAACATTTTTTTAAATAAATACATAAAAAAATTCTGGGAACAAATGTAACTACGAGAGATTATCCCATTAGGGTGCATTGGAACCCCATTGTAGTACTGGTTAATGGAATAATCTCATTATAATAATTATCACAAGAGCTTTACATACACACACAAAAAGATGGCTGATTCCTTAGACTTTTCATCGAAACACATAAATTAAAACTTAGCACGTGCTATGCACATACCAGCTTACTAGTAGTACATAGTACATCTGTCTATTAAGCATGTCCTTACATAAAACTATTGTTTTTTTTGTATCCTGCATCAATCAGTATGATGAGATACCTTTTGTATATGAAGTGTGATACTAGTTGCATCTTTAAATGATTTATAGCATGCGCTACTTCTAATTTGTTGAAATGCCATTTATGATGGGACGCTTTTCACTTGGCTGAGTCATATTGGTTGCATCTTTCCTGTGGTGTCTAGCTTGTATTGCTTCTTAGTTGTTGAAATGGCTTCTGCTTAGTTTACACAAATAGTTGTTAATATGCCATGCCGTCCTGTTTTTCGTACATCTTCCATCCTGGTATCATGTGTTTGCCTTACATCAAAGTAGTGATTGTCACTATCATGCACGAATGAGTTTTGAAGAGTGAATTGTATTGCTTTTTCTTATCGGTTTTACTAGACAATTCAAAATCAATAACGCAGAAGGAAGTTAGAAAGGCATCGGATAAAGGTGCTCCCTCCAAACGGAGGGTCTCTACAGATTCTACCCCTCCACCCCCTAGATGATTTGCAAGACAACACATGCATAGACACTCAACGTAGCTGTCTTGATGATGAGCACGTCTCCCCTAGTGCACCATCATAGGAGCTCCCTGTAACTTGCCACTATTATATGTGGTTGCATGTTATGCATGATGTCTAGCTTGTATTGCTTCTAATTTTGTTGAATTCCATCTTCTTACTTTACACATTATACTTGTGAATAAGACATGTGTTCCTGTTTCTAGAACATACAATATATGTCTATCACACCATGTTCTTACATCAAAGTACTACTGTTGTGTAACTTGTAGCAATCACTTATCATAAGACACATTTGACTTGGGAGTGTGATATAGGTTACATCTCGCATTCTTTTCTAGCTTGTACTACTTCTAATTTGTTGAAATGGCACTTACAACAAGACAATTTTAACTTGGTAGAGTGATATTCATTGCATCTTTCTTATGGTGTCTAACTTTCATTGCTTCTAATTTGTTGGAATGCCTTCTGCTTAGTTTAAACATCATAGCTATGAATATGCAATGTTGTCCTTTTTTGTTACACATTCAATCGTCCTATCATGCGGTTGCCTTACATTAAAGTAGTGCTCGTCGGCATCCTGCATCAATGAGTTCTGAAAAGGAAATTTTTATTCATTTTCCTTGTGGGTTTGACTTGAGAAGGCAATAAAACTAAGAAGTAGGAAGGAAAAATATAAGGCAGGGACTGATGGCGGTCTTTCAACGAAACCGGCATCCCAGGTGCTTTCTCTAGCTTGGCAGTGTGATATTGTCTTGCATGTTGCATACGGTGTCTAGCTTGCATTGCTTCTTATTTGTTGAAATGGCTTATGCTTAGTTTACACAAACAGTTGTGAATATACCATGCCGTCCTATTTTTCGTACATA